>NC_071572.1:87315279-87628480 GCF_024509145.1 Vidua macroura
GAGAAGAGAAAGAGAAAGAGAAGAGAAGAGAAGAGAAGAGAAGAGAAGAGAAGAGAAGAGAAGAGAAGAGAAGAGAAGAGAAGAGAAGAGAAGAGAAGAGAGGAGAAGAGAGAAGAGAGAGAAGAGAAGAGAGAGAAAAGAAAGGAAAAGAAAAGAAAAGAAAAGAAAAGAAAGAAAAAGAAAAGAAAAGAAAAGAAAAGAAAAGAAAAGAAAAGAAAAGAAAAGAAAAGAAAAAGAAAAGAAAAGAAAGAAAAATGTAATGCCTTTAGTACAGCCTGAAAATGTAGCCTGACTGCTCTAGAGGCCTTTCACCATAATGAAAGACTAAATAGACTTTCACTGCCTACAAAAAACATGTATACAAGAGAAAACAGCATTTCCTATATAAAGGCAAAGTTTTCCAAATACAAAGATCCTGACCAGTAGAAAAAGCTATTACCAGTTCTTTTTTTGGTACTACCTACTTCTGCACCAGATCGTTGATGTGTAAGAAGGAGCTAGCCTTGGAGTCTGTTTTATTAAATTCCATAAACAAAGTGAAAGGCAGTCTGGAGAGCCATAGCATTCTTTGACAGATATTTACGTGCTCAACAGATAGATGATGCTAAATCATCCTAGAGGGGTGACTTATCTCTGCAGCTTTAAACCTTGACATTTAACAGGACTGAACAAATGGCACATGCACCTCAAGTACACAGGATTTATTGTTTTCATCTGCCTCGGTGCTGGTTTTATGTGAGTCCTTATTAAAATATTACTGCAAACATCTAAAGCTTCAGTCCAAATTCCTGTGATATCATCTAAGGGTTTGAATATTTTCTAGCTAGAGATATCTTTTCTCTAGAGTTTGCAATTCTAACCTGTCTATTCTTTGTCTTGTGATGCACTTACATTCTGTCTCCAGAAAGGGAATGCCATGTAGAAAAGTAACCCATTATTTCTATTTCAAAGGTAAGGCCCTGTATTGATAACCATATTCAGACTCACCAAGGATACCTGAGGGGACTGCAAAACCCTATTGATTTCTTCTGAAATACTGACTGGTGGTATATTTCCTCAATAAAAAGGCTAAGTACCAGGTGTATCATCATTCTGGAGCAGAAAGGCAGAAGGATATTTTTTCCAGGTTAAGCTACAGGTCTGATCATCCAACAGGTGCTCTACTTTCCAGAGATATCAAGTGAGCAATGCCCAGCAGCCCTTTGGTCTTGTGTTGAGCACTTAGGCTCTATTTTTTCTGAATTCATTTATAAATATTGCTCACACTTCATTATTTTTTTTATTAGTTTTTCCCCCATTCTCTTTGGTTCTGAGCTTTTTCTTTAAGGCACTTCCATTCCTTTTCAAGATGGGCCTGTTCTTTCCATGACATTGAGGAGGGCTCAAGGAGGTTTGAGAAAAATAATGACTGGATATGGCACCCAGTGTTCTGGTCTAGGTGACTGGGTGGTGATCAAAGTTTGGACCTGACTTTAGAGGTTTTATTCAATGATTCTTTGAATCTGTGATACTACCTCAGAATATTCTCCTCTATCCTCTAGCTGAAAAAACTTCCTAGCCCAGAGACAGTACCACTGCATTTAACCCAGGGGCAAGATTTTGTCACCCGAGTGTAGCTTGGGTAGAATCACCATCTATGGTGTCTGGGGAAAGGATGGGAAAAGGTAAGGAAAAAATTAGAAGTGGTCACCAAACTGGGACAGAGATTCAGATCTGTTAGTCACTCCCAAACCAGTATTTATGAATCTCACTCATACATTCTAATTACAATTAGAATCTTTACATTCCAATTACAATTTCTAGCTATAAATCTGAACTTCCAGAGTTTTGAAAGTGGCAAGGCAAAGAAAAGGTAATCACTTTTTCTTTCCAGTGACATATGCCAGTAAAAATGGGATTGAACAGAAGTGCCCTGATAAAATTGTTCTTTTCATAATCCAGTGATACAAGGAGCCAAAACTGCTGGACTTAATTTGGAAAAAAAAAAAAAAAAAAAAAAAAAAAAAAAAGAAGAAAAAACATACATTAAACTCTCAAACAGGAAGTTTTTGCACAAGAAAAACTCATTTAAATTCAAGAAAACATACTACCACAATTTGTTGTACTTAAGCAAGTAAGTTGCTTTTAGGTCAAAAAAGAGGTGGTAATCTCACTAAGGCTTGTAATGACTCACTCTCTTTGTGTTACACCTGTAAATGAAATTAGGTCCTTCTTGCTGCACAGTCAGTTTGCCATTATATCTTCCATTGCAGTACAGTGAAAAGATCAGCAGAAAACACGAGAACTACACATGTTTTTATGTGTTCTTCTCTTCCTGAGAAACAAGAACTTTTTCTTGTTGCTGAAGAACAAGTAGAAGTGGAGGAACTACTATCACAATTTGATTACCTTTATACTGATGTTCATGTGAATGGTACACATGGGACCTGGTACGGTGCCTAGGATTGGCATTATTAAACTATAATATCTACACTGCTGTTGGCTACATCTGAGCTTGTCACCCTAAACTTTATTACTATTATAAAGAACCAGAAACATTTGACCTATTTCAGATACCTACATTAGACTGAGCTGTATTAAGTTTCAGAGGGATTACAAATCTTTCCAAACTGCAGAAAATTAATTTCTTAAGAGTTAACAGGCCATAAGAGTTTCAGTGATGAGTTTCCTATTCTTTGAAAGAATTCAGGGAAGAGAAAAAAACAAGAACAAAACCACACAACAGAATGTGTGAGAATAGCTGGAAAATATTTTGTCAGAATCAGTATCTTTATATATAGCAGGTAGGTTTCTGAAAAATATTTTTTTCATTAAGAAATACTAGATTAATTGAACAAAAAATTAGGTGTCTGTTTTGATGGTTCTGAAAAAAAAGCTGTTAAAACCAAGGACTACCTTCTTGCTCTATTAGACACAATTACCTAATGCCTCCTGTTTTTACATCTTTGGAACCATTTCAGTTCCTTCCTTTAGGGTTTTGCTGGCACAGAAACACATCCTGGCTTAATAATTGATCCTGAGTCTTGTATTCAGTGTAGATTAAACCTAGCGAGGTAATTTCTGTGAAATAGGTTTGAAACACAGATGTCTTTTTCATGTTCTGTTCATGTTTTGTCTCATTTGAAACTCGCATTTCAAATCCAGAGTTGCCTTGCCAGAAGGCACTTTTCTGGGATCTCAGATACTTGGGACCCATAAGCGTCGTTGTGCGATTTGCTTTTAAACACCCTCTTCTCAATATCAAATCATCAGTTTCCCTCTGGACCCTTCTCACAGTGCAATCTCCTTTACAGGATCCCCCTGTAAGGAGCTTGGTGGATTGTGTGGAAACAATGCAGGAAAACTGCTCCCATAGCTTTGCTTTTTCTTCAGAAAAAACACCTGAAAGGAATATAGGATTTGAATGTTTTGGGAGAAACTACAGAAAATAATTGCTGTTTCAAGCCATGAGAGGAAGAAAAGTTGGGCAATTGAGTGTGTGAGGAATAGTTCCCTACCCAGCCTCAGGCATGCAGGCACTTAATGCTGTGAAAATACCACACACATTAGTGAAACAACCCCATATCTGTAATTTAATGAGTATTGCGACTGTTTTTTTATACTTAAATGGAGTTTTCTTACATTTCCACTCATTCTGTCTGTGCTGAAATCAACAAGAAAGAACAGTGGAGGTATTCTAGAGTTAAACAAAAATTGCCTAAGTTAGACCAAAAAAAAAAACCAAAAAAAAACCCAAAAAACAAAACAAAACAATGTTTTTGCATCTCATTTCTCATTTTATCTTTAAACTGATGTAAAGGGATACCACTCCTGAAATCAAAACTCTGATTTTAAGTCTACCAGTTTGATGTCAGAGCTAGTGTCCAGCCTGACATCAGTAGCTTCTCATAGAGTATAAGTTTAAATTTTACAGCATTCAGATGCAGGTTTCACATCCCACTCCACAATCTGCAATGAGTTCAGCGTTTCAAGAATATCAGGCTGACAGCCTTAGAGGCTGCAGTCCAATCCATAGTGTAGCAATTGTTCTCAACGAAGTGACGAAAGATCCAGCCATTAAAACTTCTGCTTCTGCAGCCTCACAAGCTTTACCACAGCTTGTCTTTGCTGTAGCTCAGCCCTGTGTTGGAGGCAGGCATTGGCCCTTCTGCCAATCCCAATGTTCACACTGATGGTTCCGTGATGTGAACTCCTGTCCCTTTGCAAGCCAATCTGCAATATCCAATTCATTTCACTGAGTGACCTACAGGCGCTACTAAACACAGCCGGATGCAAGCAGTGATCCAGAAATGAGAGGTTTGCTATCCTCTTACCAATAGCCTGAGGTGCCCTGCCCTTTCTGGTGATGTTTGTGTAAGTTAAGGTTGTGTATACAGTACCACAGTTCTTTCACCCTGTATCTCAGACCAGTTCACTGTGCAAAGTACATTGCAAAATTTCACCTGCCACAATATGACATCACTTTTAAGAAGCTTGGGTGTGTATCAAATCTATTGTGTACTCCAGTCACCCACAAAGTAAAAGTTTCCTCTGAAAACCAAGTCTTTTTTCTGGTTCATTTTGTAGTAAGTTTAGTGTTGCATTTTTATTTTTAATAAAACCTTGAGAAGATACACAAATCTAAATATAAAATTTTACAGAACTTTCATACTGACTTACCACTTAAAGATAAAACCTATGGAAAACAGTATATGGTTTATGGGTTTTTCTTTCTTGCATCCTAGACCACTGCAAATAGAAAAACCAGAACACAAACCAGAAAAATTTTAACAGCAAAAGAGTCTTAACTCTGAAATTACCTTGGCAGTAATTATTCACTGGTAAATTTATGTCTGAGAGGTGAAGAAGACCTTCATCTCCCAGAAAAGCACATAGCAGAGTGATCAAGAGGCTCTTCCACTTCTGAAGAGCACAAATGTTCCTTCAGCTTCAGGACTTCAAGAAGACACTTGCAGGGAACACCAGGTGCAGGAAATAGTTTTTTCAAGATTGTATTTGGCATCTAATCCTAAGGGCTTATTCACAGATTTCCTCCTTAATATTTCAGGAATATTTTGATAAAGTAAGAGCTGCACTGGTTTACAGGGAGGTGCTGTAAGAATTCCTGAGGTCTGTTCCAGGAATGAATTACTCCAAATGAATTTTTCATTGATTTTCTAGATTAAGTATAGATAGAGCATTTCATTCACTGCTTTCTCCTGCTTCTCCATGGCATATCACGGTTTATATCAGTGTAGAGAAATATGAAGAATCACGATTCTGATTTCCTTTAAGCAAAGATTTCCTCTAAGTTTCCTTCACTTCTCTAAGTGAAGCATTGTAGTCATATGACATACTACACCTAGTATTTTACATTTTACAAAGATCCGTGCATGGGGTCTTCAAAATAGAAATAAGTGAATTTGCTAATCATAATGGTTAGGTGAATCACAGACACAAACTGAGCTGAGTAGCAAAATAAACTAAAATTAGCAACAGCATGCCCCTGGCCTAGGGCAACATCCAGCTGATGAACAGAGGACAGCAGGGACCTCATCCTTGCTGTACATTCTGCTACCAAAACAAATTTGTTGTGTCACTCATGTAATAGCAGGGACAACATTCACCTTCTGGTGCACCTGCACAGCAATTTCTATGTGGTTTTGCTTCTTTGCTGCCACAGTCCACCTGCCTCGATGCATTTCTTGGGAGATAATACAAATATTGTGAGAAAGACAGTGGTGGAATAGCTGTTATTACATCTGTCACTGATAATCCACCTAAAGCCCTTGCATTTGCTCTTCACAGGATCTATAAAGGCATTTCAAAAGATCTATATAGCCGTGTTTTGATTCATCAGTTCCCCGTCAGCTTTTCATGCTTTTCTTGCTTGCCACAGATTAACACTCTCCCTCACTTGGCTGTAAATGCTGCAACATAGCTTTTTATAAACTAATCAATATTTAATCATTGTAATACTTTGGAGGTTAAGAGAGGTTCAGACATGAAAATTATATTGCACTTCCCCCAATATTGAAAAGATCTCACTTCAACTCTGTGGGATTAATAAATCATATTATTCTCATTATAACAAGGAGTCCAAATTATGTGCAGGCTATGTGCATTACCCCAAGGTTATACAATGCATCAGTGGCAGAGCAAGGAATCAAACTAGTGAAAAACCTCTCCGGCAGTGAATTAGACCAGTTCTGTCTGTGTGAATGTTTCAAGAGATATAATATCAGATAGAAACTGTTACTGTGAGCTGGATATTCCTTTGCAGTCCACATTCACACCCATCTGCATTTTTCTCCATTTAATATGACCTAGCTCATCATATTAATTAAGATAAAGGACTGGAAGCTCTCAGAGAAGTATGTTAATCTTGCTGTGCATGAACTAATCAAGTAATGCTGAGCAGCTGGTCAAATGACCAGAATTTGATTGACGTTACTGGTCACCAAATGTCTAATGATGAGGAAGCAGCATGGAGTCCTTAGAAGTAAAAAATGAACATGTCAGTAGCAGAAAAACCCACCAGCCTGACGGTTGGAAAAATTCTTGCAATCCGTAAAAATTATTTTCTTAGAGATGATATATGCAGGTCATCCCTTTAACCTTGGAATGGTAGTTATAACTAATATCTTTCAAGTATGTTGGCTACAAGCACACATGGAGATTTTACCTCTGCCTTGACTTTTCCTTGAGTTTCCATGAGGACCCACTATGGCAGCTGAAAATTAGAAGTCTAAACAGATATAAAGTACCTTTCTTTGTGGATCTCAGCCGATAACCAGAAGCTGTTTTACTGATTCTTTCTTTGGCTTGGCTACAGCAGGATCAATCACCTGTTGACTTGAATTTCCAGAACAGGAAAAGCCATTTTGTTCCTCCACCAAACCAAATGTCATTACTAACCCAAAAACTGTATATTAAAAGCTACGGGAGACCTCATGTATTGCAGTTCGTGGTTTTCAATAAATGAGGCATAGATTTTGTAAGCATCTGCTATTCCTCTTCTTTTGAGTTGTTCTAGACTAGTTTCATCTAGTGAGCACCTTACAAAAGAAATACCAAGAGATTCCTTGAGTCTTTTGGGGATATACATTTCTTTTTCAAAGCTTGTCTGAAAACAAAAGTAAATAATTACCACATAAATAAGAAAATCTGTTTATATTTCTCTATTTTTCATCTTGCCAAGAGTTCATGAAGAAATAGAAAAAAAAAATATAGGAAATGCTTAAAGAATTGATTTTAAAATTTATATGCAAATGCTGTAGCTGAAGCAGCAACAAGGTGGGGGCTATACAGCTGCGAAGATCTACTCACAAATAAAATCTTTCTAAGACCTTTCCTGAATAGCTATGATAAATAAAATGCACATTCAGGAGGCAAAAAAACCAAAATATAAGACACAAATTCTCTTCAAGAATTTATTTCAGTAGGTTTCTCTGCATTCTCCTCATTAGAAAATGTTGTACTATCTGAAATCTGCTGCTTCTCCCTCAAGCAACAGAATTTAAAAGTGATTATGCTGCAGGATGAAAGTATGTAACATGCTGGTTAGAGCACTCTCTTCCCTGCATTGATTTGAAATGGTGTATGAATGCTACTACAAAACAGATTACCTGGGGTTATTTAGGATTAAGGGTACACTGTCTCTGAGGACAATAATTAACTAACTAGTCAAAAAAAACCCACCACTGTTTTTGTCTTCTTTGCTAAGTCTCATATTTTTTTATAATGAGACCCCTTACCCCCTTTCTACTATCTGTGCACACAGTTTGCCGTCACTGGCATAGGTTTTCTATCACATTCAGCACTTTGCTCACTCTGTTTTCTCTCTGAGCTTTTTTAAACACTATAGGAACCTATGTTGAAGGTGGTGAGGAGCCCTTTATGTCCATTATTTTGGACTTCTACAAAAGCACCATCAGCACCTTTCTTGATCTTTTATATCTCACAGAAATGTGTTTAATGGCTCAAAAGCAATCCAAATGTCCTACTGGTGCCTCCCTTAGTTTCCAAACAACTCAGAAAGTTTATTGCACTTTTATTTATGCCTACACAATGCAGAAACCTTCCTTGATCAGTTTCTTTAAATATTCCATTAGAGTTGCATTTGAAAATTTTAGAACGGTTTATTCTATGTGAAAAGTTCACTGAATAAGAATTAGGAGGAATAGGAAATTCCAGTAAATTAAATGAGGTGAAGTACTGTTGACTTCTATTTTGCTCATGCCCTTTGCAGCACACCATCACCATTTTCCAGAATTATTTTGTCCAGGAAAAGGAAAAGTGTTCAACATACTGCATTTTGTGGATGCACCATCACTGAAAATGCTCAAACTCAATGTCAGTTCTGGCAACATTAGAAGCTGGACAGGTTGGATGGGGCTTTGATCAACCTGACCTAGTGAAAAATGTCCCTGTCCATGTCAGGGGAGTTGGACTAGCTGAATTTTAAAGTGCCTTCCAACCCAAACCATCTAATGTTTTTATGATTTCATAGTCCCAAAATAAGACCTACAATGTTCATATAATGATAATCCTGACCCATTCTTTGTTGTCGTGTCTTTTCCCACCATGGACAAAAACAAGTTGAAGAGTAAAAAACAAAAAAATACAGCTACTAAAAAAAAATTTAAATCTGCTAAATGCCTTGAATTTCATGGGCATTTATATTCCGTCTCATTTGTGTCTTATTTTTCCCAAGGCAAGGGATTGACTTTCCTCTAGTAACAGTACCAATCTATTTTAAAATTGATAGGGTTGTTCTCAAATCACAGATGCCGAAAATATTCTCTATATTCTTCCCATCTAGGGAAAAAAAATGCAGTATTGTTTCTGAAAAGCTCTAGCATCTTACATGTAGTGCTTTTGCTATCCACATTGCTGTAGTCCATCACAGATAAAAGTTGTTCTGAAAAATACTTAAATAATATCGTTGCCTAGGCAGCAGGGACTGGATTGATTGATCTGGGAGGTCTTATTCAGTTTAATATCCCCCATTCCCTATGGAAAAGGAATACTAGTAATTGAGCATTGAGGTGTCATTGTTTGAGATTCAGAAGTGCTATTGGATCTCAGTAAAGCATGACAGCAAACAACTTAGTGAAGCTTCCTGAGTTATAAAAAATACTGTAGTAGTTCATGTTATTCCTTTAAACCTAGACCAGATGTTTATTAGGCTGAATGTCCTAGAGGAAAAAAATGAAATTACCGTTGGGAAAATGTGGCAAACAGAACTAAACTGCTGACTTTCTATTTCCAACTGTTTAGGAGGAGTTAATTATTTCATGTTATATTAAGTTAGCAAGCTCAAAAAGGAGGCTATTCATGCAGAGTAATAAACCGCTAAGATTTGTTAAGATATTCACTTTCAAGCAGATATATGTTTTCCTCACAGAAAAGAATAGGTGAGAAGGCAGACAGAATAAACTGAAAACCCATCTACACAAGAGCCATACAAACAGACATACAGCATTTTGTCTATTCAAAAAGTGTAGGCAGAAGACATATTTATACTGTGTCTCAAACATGAATATTCATTCCAGAGCAAACATCCTTTTTCTTTATAATTGCAACTTCCTTTGCAGATAATTAGTCAAATCCTAGCTTTCCAGACTTTCATAGTATGAATGCAAGTTTTCATCACTCAGTTACATTCAGAAGAACGGTAAAAAAAATTAATACAGCCAAAACAAAGTCATTTGTTTTGAACTAAATAATTTTAGACCACATTTACAGAGTAAAGTAACCAACACAAAAATTGCTGTGAAAGAGATGAGAGGATGATAGTTGATAATCAAAACAATAGTGAACCCTTTCACTGATACACCAGCAAGAAAATCAATGAAATAAATCCCTAAAAAAAATTAAACAGGGCAGTGGGTGAAAAGACATGGAGCAATAATTTCTTGTCTCCTCTCATCAATACTGAGACTATGCTAGGATGTTGTCTGAAGTCTTACTTTTTTACAAAATTAAAATTGGAGGGAATGTCTATGAAAATTATTTGAGGACTAGTGAAATTAATTACAGAACAAAGTTCGAACTTCATTAATTCATCTTCTCAATAACAAGATATGACTGTTTTGAATAATTAATAGTTTGTGGAGTAGTTTGTGGAAATTTCACATTAGTACAGGATTCGTTACACTCTTCTCATATGGTCTGTATTGTTCATATGAGGGTGCGGAACAAGTTCAGAATTATACAGATAGAGAAGTTTATAATTTCACTGTTCTCTGAACATCAGCTTGAATTCCATATTTATTCCTCAGTAACAAGTCACAGATTCATAGCACAAGCCTTTCCTTTTAACATTTAATGACACCAAAGAGAAGTATACTGATTTATTTTATATAATTTAACAAAGAAAATATCTGGAGTTCTGATCTCTGCTCCAGGACTGTTTATGTATTTTATATTGTATATTGTCCCTGGATAAAACTAGAAATAAACTTATAACCAGAGTGAAAAAAAATAAGAAATGTCTCTCACTGCTAAGGGGCCCTCTTTACACTCTTTGGTTCAGTCTTTCTCTCTGATCTTACGGCTCATGCTTTTCCAGGTTTACAGCAGTCCAACTTCAACAAGAATTGTAAAGTGCCCTAATAACACCTTGCAATTTATGGGAAGAAAGAGCTGATGTGTGAGAGCTGTCATAAGAGAGCCCTCCAGGCTAAAGGAGGTTTTCCACTTCCTGAGTACTCTTCTAATCACTAAACCATCATGTATCCTAAAATGAAACATCCTAAGGATGTTTACTCAGACTTTTATTGTTGTTGATGATGTTGAACATAGCTGTGATTTGGCTCAAAACAATCTTCAATTTGCTCCACTGTTTCTTGTTGCATTTAAAGACATTCCTTGTGGCACATAAAGGAAGGCAGCAGCCAACAGAAAAGTTTTGAACTCACTTCAGTTGTATGCAAAAGCCAAAATAATGAAGCCAAACCCAGATAAATGCTTGCTTACATACAGCTATACTCTGCTGAATTCTATTCCTAAGAATAATTACATTTAGAATTGTTTTTCTCATATTACAAAGTGTTTTTGTCACACAACAAGAAGAAAAAAAACCACAGTATATGTTTGAAATAAGATTGGCTGAACTGAATCTGTGCAGAGACCCCTCATCTGAAAGATGTTCTTCAAGTCTGCAAATTCTTAAGCTTGGTAGCAAAAGATTTCAAGTGCTTCAGATGCTAGAGTGTACTGCAGAGTGTACCAGCAATGTTATTGGCAAAATATGGAGTCTGAGTTACTTCAGTCATATTTGTCTCTGACATCATTGATAGTATTCTGGTATCAGAAATCACAATTTTTCTTCTTTTTTTAAATTTTTGAGTATAGTTCAAATAAAGAACTTGTCCTGGAAGAGGAAGGTCCAAAATACAGAGACAATTCCCAGACTAGGCCAATTCACAGAACTAATCATAACATCTGGAGGATCTAGCCCTGACCAAGATTTTAATTACAACAACTATGAAGCTGGTTATGTCAGACATTTTAGAATACTTATTGAATTTTTTAAAAAATATTTTCAGCTTTGAAAGAGAAAATAAGAACATTAATATTCCATTGTCATTTACATACACAGGTTGTGCATCATGTCCAGAATTTAGCTTTCACTGTAGAATTTAGTAAGTTAGAAAGGAAAAATAATACAGCTGATAAAACAATTAAAAAAAAAATTCCCTTAAGCTCTCGTGGAAAAGATAACATCATTCATGACCTGGTGACATTGGTTTTAGGAAAAAGCAGTTGTGCTTTCTTTCAGAACTTTGTATGTAATTTTTATTTTGTAGTAATAAGAGGAAATTTTCCCAAATCCCAACTTTTACAAAGATATTTCATGACTAGCACTTGATTTAGAATTCCTTGAACAAAAATGAATGTCTTCATGAATTTCAAGTCTAACTAAACCAGTCTAAAATTGCCATACAAGTTTCAGAGTCTGGGGACCTTAGATTCTGAATCACTAGTTAGGAAAAAATTCAGATTTACTTAAATTTTGTTCTCCACAGACTGCTCTGTGCTTCACTTTTTTCTCATAACCTTGTGTTGCCAGGGGACTGACAGCACAATAACTATAAATATTGCCTAGAGGAGTGTTCCAAGGAATAATTTTTTAATACTTATTGCTCTTATGTGTTTGGGATTTTTACAAGGGATTTCCTAATAAACACAGATAATGCAGTGTGGGTAGACCACATTTTGGTGAAATGCAAATGCCTATAGCAAGTACATGTATATCCCAAGCTAAACTCGCTTATCTCTGGGAGAGAGATGATGGACTTTTGGGGTACAGTTCACACTGTCTCAAAACAGAAATTTGAAATAGGTCATCTGTATATCAAGGAATGCCTGTTTGCCTCTTTTGAAAAGTCTAAGGATGACCAGCTTGAAGGACAGACATGAACATTTTAGAGCTCTAAAATTAGATGAGACAAAGCCCACCCTTGGCACCTAATTTCTACAGGCTATACAAGTTTCTCCATTCTATGTGTTATGTTCACATTAGTAGTTGCTATGTAATTACTGTGGTTATACTATTATTAAAACTTCAGCATGAAGCCAGTATAACAAACGCCCCTGTTTCAAAACAATTCCGGGTTCCCAATCTTCATGTTTCAGCTAAACAAGAAATGATGCCCCTGCTTACCTATGATTTTTCTGAGCAAGGGTGTACTGATAAATTAGTCATTTTTGCCAAGAAGCAAATCTCATAATTAATTAGGCTCTTTGGGAGTTTTAATTTTCCTTTGTGGATTTCTGCCAAAACAAAAAAAATTGCCTCTGTATGAGCCATTGACTAAGCTTCATGAATGTATCTTAGTACAACCTGAGATAAATACTGGAATTCCTCAGGAAATACAGAATTTCAGGTGTACTTCAACTTTTATCACACCTATTCTGACTTAATATTCTGATTTATATCATAGTTTTGAATCCTATTTTCAATTCCTAAACCCTTCTCATCTGCTGTATGGAGAGAAGTGTGTCCCTAAATTTTCCCTGACTTAGTTTTGTCTTGCTGCTTTGTTCTGTTTTGTTTTGGGGTATTTAGTTTTTAGGTTTGGTGGGTTGTTTTTTTTTTTTTTTTTTTTTTTTTTTGTTTTGTTTTGTTTTGTTTTGTTTTGGGGGTTTTTTTTGGTTTGTTTTTTTTTTTTTTGTGTTTATTTTGTTGTTTAAAATCTAAAGGACAGTGTTTAAATTTAAGTTATGCAGTTGGTTATTGTGTGCTTTATTGTACTATTACTTTCACTTTCCTTTTTTTTTTTTTTTTTTTTTTTGAGATATTGTAGTGTTAAACATAATGAAAACTGTAAAGTGGTGGGCCCAAACTGATACTTTACAAATAATAAAGCTGACTAGAAATAGATGCAGGCATGGCATAGATGTGTGCTGAGAGTTTACTCAGGGTGGAGAGTCTAAAAACCTAGCCAAGAGGTAATGAACAATCCTTTTTAATTGTGTTGCTCACAGTGTCACTTTACCTTTGGCATGACATGTTTCTTTGTGCCTGGGCCATTCTTTTGCCACCCTTGAGGCACAGACAATGGGCTGCTGTCTGCAACAGAGCAAGACAGTTTTTTCTCGTTGTTTGCAACAGCATTGTTCTGTGAGTAAAGGTGGGATCTAATTCATCCTGACAGTGCATTGCCAAACATGTCAGCCAATATTTCCAAAATCTATAATGACATTAGCTTTGTTCCTAAACAGGCATTTGCTACATATCACTTTTTATATTCATGAATATACCTATGGTATTTACTCCAATGTTGTCACAACAGAAACTCTTATATCAACACTAATAGCTGAGTTTATGTGTAATTTGCTGCACTTCATGGTTCTGAAACACAAGATTTTGAAGTAAAAATGATAGATAATGCATTCCTCTTTTTTCCCATGCCGTCATTTTGAAACATGCTTTCCTCTCTGCCCTTTCAATCCTACACACCTTGAACTACACCACAACAGATGTGGTGTCATTTTTTTTGTTAAACACCCTCTGAGATGCCTAAGCATGAAAGATGCTATATTAAATCAAGAATCACATCCCAAAATACTGAAAGAAATAAAGGTAAGGATAGTCCATCAGTCAGCCTAAGATAAAAGAAAAATAAATAAGATTCCAGTTATTTATTTGCTACATTTTTCATTGTAAATTTGGGACAATTAGTAAAAAAACAGGGTAAAATGTTATAAAAATTAAGTCAAAAACAATGGCTAGATGTTTAACATTAACTTTGTATACAGTAAAAGGTAATGTTTAATTTCTTTCTGTTATTTTTAAGTGTGTTACAGAACCATCCCCAGGAAAAGCCAGATCTGAGTTATCCTGTATTTGGGACAAGCTTTGCATATGCCTATAGAGAAATTGGCACATTTGTGATGAATGGCTTTTTCACAAGCCCGAGCTCACAATGTATTGATGCTTAATGTGTTGCCTATAAAGTCAGTACAGTGACATTTCCCAATTCATCAGGGCATTACAGGGATAAAACCTGCAATAAGATAAGACTGCAATCCACAGTTAACAGCATGGATATGAAGTTCTCAAAATGAAAAATACAAGTGAAGGTGCAGGCATGGAAATGGTGAACTGAGATGGATACCTTCTATCAATAAATAAAAAGAAGCCTCCAGAGAAAAATATTCTCTGCTATCATCTACTGGAAAGAGGAGAAAGTACAATTTTCCATTCATGGGCACTTTTCTTCCCCCAAAAGCAATCAAATTACACTCTGAGAGGTCTTTAGGGAATATATAAAGTATAAACCAGAAGAGTGAAGGGTAATGAGAAAAAAAAAAAAAAAAAGAAAAAAAAAAAGACGAAGGGGAGAGCTATTTTGGTTATGGGAACAAGTACATGCTTAACAAAGCCTCCTCAATGACCATCTCCACTGAGAACTTTGTAACCAATCACACCAGAGATGACCTTGTAGAATAGTTTTCTTTACTGATATTGCAGAGCACAGGAGGAAAAGTGAGTGGCCCTGGGAAGAGAAATGTCCCAGAGAGCTGGAGTCATTGTAGTTGGGTGAAATGATGGAAACTTAGGGCTGGGACTATCAATGTTTCACCTTAGGGTCTGAGATGACCCTGCCTTTGTAGTCCCATGTAAATTCAGGTGTTGCCTGCTGGTGTGTACTGGGAGTAGAGCACAGTGGGAAGACAGTAGAAATATTGAGTGATGTTTATTGGGCAGAGACGGAGGAATCCAGGGAACTGACTTAAAGGTTGGTACCGAGCAAGGAGCATGAGCCGGAGGGGTTTATTATTGTTCATTTCTGTAGGCAATACATGCGTTTTACAGATTTCCAGCAAAATTCTCCTGACTCACAGCATATTCCCTCCTTGTTTGGAGTGCAACCTTCTTACCAATAATCTAGGAGGTTTTCTATTTAAATTATGTCTTCAGGATAGATGTAGTTTTTACATATGCATGGATAGTGCCTCAGGCTGAAGCTTTGTGTTAATTGGCAATAATTCATTTGATCTACACAACATGGAAAATGCTTATGATTTGTATGGCAGTAACATATCAGTGTTGAGATGGTCTGTACAGTATTTTTTAATTCATATTTATTTCTCAGCTTCATCATGCATTTTTTTTGGGGGGTGGGGGGAGGCTTACTCTGTATTTCCCTCTCTCCTTCCACTTTCTGGGTTTTTTAATCCCTTCTCATACATGATGTAATAAGCCTCTAGCATGCAGAGGATCTATAGATGCTTTCTGGCTTTCACAGATGGTGTTTGTGTGCTAACTTTATTGCTGCCACCTTTCTTTCCTACCAGAAATTTCAAAGCATACACTCATCTCACAGGGAAATATGGTAGAAACATCCATCTTCCTGTAATCATTGGGTGTGTCTAAGATACCTTTAATTGCCAGATACTACTGATAAGTTCAGCTCTCCTGTGTGCATATCTGTCTCTTCTCTGACATCCCTTTCCTATCCCAGCATGCCTACTACAGCCAGTGCTGCAATGATAAAGCAGAAGACAGCTGGTGTGGGAAGAGTCTTCAAAAAAGCAGACTTTTAGTGTACAGTGTAAAAGACAAAAATTGGCTCAACTACGTTTTTTGAGAAATCTTGAAATCTGAGATCTGAAAGTTGTGTTACTAGAATAACTGGCTTCGTCTCCTTGCTGTCAGAAATGAGATCTGCTTTGAAGTGACAATGGTTTTTGCAGTGTCTGTTAAGCACAACAGCATATTTTGGGTCTGCAATACAGCACAAGCCACGATAAAAGACCTTGTGCAGCACATCTGCAAAGGCTGGATCACACAAGAACTTAGCAGATCTTGACAGATGTTGAAAGCAGTCATAACCTGAGTTTTACTCAGACGGAGAGGAAGAGAAGTACCTAGTGCTGGTAGCATCCAGCTTTCACTGCAGCCTATGCTCTTTTGAAAACTTTGCATGTATGTCTTTGTCTCTGGTGAGCTAAAAAAGGCTTGACTTTTCTTGGAGTTGTGTGGGAAACTCAACCAACCAGCTCTTCTTTCCTTAATCCTTTCACTTCTTGTAATATGATGGTGCCACCCTGAAGCTGAAATAGAGGGTAATAAAGAAATCAGAGCATACAGGTAAAGGACAGATAATTGTGGGTGCCCAGAAATCAAGTGGTGGTCATAGACATATGTAGCCAGGTAAATCACAACCATAAGATTCAGCTTGCATGATGCTATTTACTTCAACTATTCTAAAAACAACATTTGAAATCTTTCTCCAAGAAATAAATTAAATGAAAGTGAGAAACACTAACGTTGTATTGTAGTTATATACTCCATCCATTTCATTTCAATGTTAAATGTACCCTTCAGATGCTGTGCATCAGCAATTTGCAGCTTTGGTTTTTTGGGCACATTAATATTTGATCCCTCAGGCAAAAACCACTGTCTGTTTAGAGTTTATTAATGTATCTGTACTGTGCTCATAAATTTAATATTTATGTGGTTATCTGGCACCTGTATTTTTATACAAATTTTTTTTTGGTTAAACATAAAATATAAATCAAAATCAAAGATTATTGCAATGGTAGATATACTAGGATATAGCTCCGTCAATGTTGAAAGACAACAGAACAACTACTGAGATAATGCAGAAATTATTAGTGCCACCTATTGGCGGGCAATGCAAACTTTGCAAGCTATAAAGCAGAAAAATAATACAAAAATAATATGCTAATTGGTTTCCAAAAGTGAAACTGCCTTTCAAAAAAACCCATTACAGTTTTCTTTTTTTTTCCTTGGCATTCTTGTATGTTTTATCTTCCTCCATGCAATTTGAAAAATATTTATAGGAGCAGCGACTTTTAAGTAGATAATGAAGATGGAAGTGAAAAACAACATTTCAAATTATGAATGCTACTAATTAAAGTGAGGAGCATTATTCTAAAGATTCTCACTTTATTCTGAAGATATTTGCTTCTTCATTCAGGAAGGAAAATGAGCAATATTATTCACACATCTAGCCAAATGGTATGG
The DNA here is from genome assembly GCF_024509145.1 of Vidua macroura. NCBI lineage: Eukaryota > Metazoa > Chordata > Aves > Passeriformes > Viduidae > Vidua > Vidua macroura. The sequence goes on from NC_071572.1 coordinate 87,332,768, forward strand.
GCTAGAGAAGAGGAAAAATAATCTATTCATAGCCTTTTTAAGTATAACAATGTTCATTATCAAAACTCACTGAAATATTAATATTTTTATTACTTTTCAAAAATGATCAAATTATTACAGCTTATTTAGTTTTTTTTTTATTAGGGGCTATGACAATTTTTAAAGAGAACTTTTAAAACAAGACAAATTTTTAATGAAAGATATGACCGATATAAAAGTAACAAACATTTTACAGGAAATACAACATGGTTTTGTGACCCTGTCCACCTAATACAGCCAAAATGTGAGTATATTTATTTCTATGCTTAATACATACAGGGAACTATTGCTCTGAACTTGAGATAAACATGTGAATAGGAGTACGAATGTCACAGATCTGGCAAGGTCAGCCAATTTGTTGTACCCTATGATTCTTCCTGCAGGTTTAGTAGCACCATGTCAATTACTTCTCCCCAGTCTTGAAGGACAATAAAAGAGCCAGAACCGTACACTACTTCACAGAATCATTCCAATTTGACTGTGAACTATTGGCAAGTGATTTATCAGGAAAGCAATTCAAGTCTTTCTGTGCCCACTTTCTATACTTTTGTTTGGAACAGACTTCCTTGGCTTAATTATGAGAATATTATGAGGCAGTGTTAAAAACTGTGTGTGACATCTGCTGATTCTTTTCTATCCACAGTTGCTCTCTCACAGAAAGAAATTAGATTATTCTGATACAATTTTGTTTTGACAAATCCATATTGACAGTGACTGGGTTTTTTTTAGACATTTACAAGTAGTTTATTTGTTCTAGTATTCTTCTAGAGACGAAAGTATATCTAATTTCCTAAAATTGTTTCACATTCCTTTCAAAGATCACTGTTGCATTCATTCTTGATCATTACCTATTGTCTTTCACTTTTTAGAGCTACTTCTATCTGTGATATTTCATCAGCTTATTCTTCAAGTATCACAGCTAATTGAAAACATCTAACTCAGTAATAAGTATTTAACCTGTTCCTTCCCACTTAGAGCCTTGGTTTTAAATTTTCTTCATTGTTACTTATTGCTGTAATATTTCATCTCTCACCCTTATAAATAAGAGTGATTCAGGAAAAGTATTAAAAAACGTCAGTCTTCTCTAGAGTGGTTTTGGTTTTTTTTGTTTGTTTTTTAACTGCTATTTAATTTGGTTTTGTCTTTTTTTTTTTATGTGATGATGATTTTTATCATCATCATGGCCTTTGGGACTGGAATCTATTGTATGCCTTCATAATTTTCTATTCTGCGGCATCACATTTATGCAATGCTTCCCTACCCTAAGGAAGTGACCAGCTTTACCTTTTCAGGTGCTGCCTGAAAAGGTCAAAATTTAGCAAATCTTGTACTGTCTGTTCTGGGTTAGTTTGGATTTATACCCTTAATATTGCTCCCTTAAGTAATTCCTAGGTTTCTTGAATTCCAATATTTTTTACAAGACAATTCTTGTTTACTGAAGCCTACTTTCCTGAAATCTGATGCCTTTATTTTGCTTTTCTTTCCTTTGCCTTTCATATGTCTCATGAACCATTATTGCATGGCTTTCTCACTCACTTTTGCTTTTTACCTTTATGTTCTTGACCAATTCTTCCCTAGTCATTGCAACAAGGAAAGAAGTCTCTCTTTCAGTTGAGCTGTTGAGCTGTTTGCAATCTACATTGGTGACTGTCACCAGATCATTGCAAGGACTTTGTGGCCAGTTCATATCTTTTCCCAAAGGAAGTACACAAAGCTAAAATGCCTTGCTATGCTCAAATCCTGACATTAGTACAATTTTGCCATTTGATCACAAATTGTTTGAATATTTATGATGATAGTCTGTTGTTTACCTGTCTCTTTTGACAATGCTCTTTTTAAAGTGTTTTCTAAAATTATTTTAAAGAGTTATATAAGTATAGCAAAAAGACAGATAGAATTCATAACACAGACTACATCCCCCAGCAATCAGACTAGGCTCAGCCAGCACTGGGATAACTGGCTGAGACCATTGAAAATAGACATATCTCTCTAAACTCTGAGTCAGAAACACTTGCCAAAAGACTCTTCCCATGTTGCTCATTGCAACATTCTAAGTAGGATTTATCAGTTTGCTGCAATGAAAGTTGAGTTACTTACCTGGTTATTTGTAAGAAGATTATTCTTTTGTTTTTAAAATCACCTTTTCCAAAGTACAATTAAAAAAAAATCATAGGTAGTTATTACCAGAAAATAAAAAAGGACTCTCAAAGACTCTTCATATCCGTAAATATAACAAATTAGGTAAAAATCAATAGAATATCTTCTCTAGTTATGTTTGTAAGATAGATATAGATTTCCATTTAATAAAAATTAATTCCTTATCTTTTAGCTGTTCTGCAGCTTAATAACTGTCTTGAAAAGGTTTTATTTCTTGCTGTCTGAAGTCAGAGGGAATTTTGCTGCTAACTTCAATGGAGAAAGATTCCACCTGAAGCAGTTCAGTTTAATGATTTCTTAATAAAATACTGGAAATTAGTTTGAGCTTTATTATGTCAGACATCTGCATTCACATCTCTCTATTCCAAGGATCTTCTATTTATAAATGGATACTACTGAAAGGCTGCTGATTATCAAGGTGATGAAATCTATACTAGAGCAGACCCCTTCTTTTTAAAGTATTTATGGCTAGAGTTCCACAGGGTTTATGGTTTTGTGAGGGGGAATTTTCAGCTGTACATCTTTCACTGCTGCTGGCAGATGTAATGTAGGGGACTGAAGTTCAGCAATCAGTTAATTGATTACAGCCGCCGGCTCAGTGCTTGCCACAATCTCCTTTTTTGCCTCTGATTTTCAGTATCACTAGCTTCTTTATTCTTTCCCTTCAGTACAGGTATCTTGTGTTAGAACAAAACAAATACTATAAACTACAGAATGCAGGTCCTTCACTTCTTTGTTTTCTCTTTCGGCATTTCAATAGAAAAGGAGACCCTTAGGTGCTGTTGAGTAGTAGCATTATTTTGTTAGGGAACTAACAGCCAGCCTAGGGGGACTTTTCAGAAGTCATTGCAATGTCATATGGCTCCCCAGTGACACTGGACTGCATCACTTACCTCACACACAGCCATCTGATGCTACTGAATCTGAGAAACAGCCATAAACATTGCAGTTATGGTGACCATTATCTTTCTCCTGAGGGATTTCATTCTTCCTTGAGAATCTCCAGAGTGATAGCACACCAGCACTGCAGTACACCAGATAACGATCTCAGACACAGAGGTAGACAGGTAGGATGGGGGAGGATAAAAATAATTCTCAACTGCTTTTTTTGTGGCATGGCATTTTATTTGGGTTGATAGAAGCACAATTCTCTGTGCTCATCTGTTAAGTGCAAACTAAAGAGTCTTCTTTAATAAATAAAAAACAATTAAAAGTCCCCTAGCAAGTGGAACACCACTGTGTTTCAGGGCAAACCACACCACCTCTGGACTCAACACCTTAAAGAACAAATGTATCCTTCTACTCTCTTGGTCTCTCTTATGATTTTCGTTCTTTTTAAAAGACAATATAAAAAAAATAACTTTCTTAGTTCCAAAACTGGTAAAGCTCTTGACTACTACAAGCTGGAGAAAACATCACTGAGCTTGCCTTCTTCATATAAACTTTCCTTTCACTTCCTGAGTGGGATGGTTTCACACAGGAGACTGGATTTGAACTGACCTGGTGTGGAAGATCATACATTTTTATCTTGCTGCCAAGTTATTGACCAAAATATTGAATTTTGTTCTGCATGACATGCAGTGAGGCAGACTTTGTGCAATTTTTTTTAAGATAATTCTGTCAGATAAACATTTTTGCTGAAAACCTTGAGCAGTTTGCTGAAAATACTGTAGATTAAAGTATTATCAGGATTTTCTCAGACTACTGCCGTGAAGTGTCATTTCATTTTTGAGGAATGACGTACTAATGAATTAATCAGAAAATGTGTTAAAGTAATAGCCATAGCAAACCCAACTCTCTCCCACTTTAGTACATACTGCTCTTTCCAAATGCTGAAATAACTTCTGCTTACATCTATAGAAGAAATCTCAAAGAGCACTCAATAAACTGTTAGTTTAGCCCTAATACCTTAACATTAAGACGAATGTGTGGAATTTTATTTAAGAATATATTTTTCAGGTTGATACAAGAATAATTTCATTTTCATTGTAACACACAAAAGCCTTGTGAGCATGCAAATCCATGCATCTATTTCTACTGCCCAAACAAGAAAAAAATCCCACATATTTGTTTACTTAAAAAGGATGTCCCTGGTGGTGATATAAATACTATTTATAAGCAGAAGGATGTGCATGACAGTTTTTTTATGATTAAACACTGCTCACAGAAATAAAATATAAGTTTCATACAAGGCCACTTATCCAAGGAGCTTTATTTTAGTAATAATCAAAACACCCTTTTTTGTGATGAACATTGTATTTACAAAAGTATTTAAAGAAAACTAAGGATAAGATTGACTTCATGACACAGAGAGATATGGTGGTATGAAGGCAAGTAGCAACTCACAAATGTCTCATAAAGGATGTCTCAAGGGGTTCTTTGGAAGCTTTTCTCTATTTAATGGAAAGCAAATACTAAACCAGATTCACAACAGAAGGTCAGCTCTAATATGCAGTACCTGATTCAGTGCAGGTTACAAGTAAATCAATCTGCTCCCTCAGTTCCAGGAATTCTCTCTAAAAATAAAAAGGTTTTATTGCTTAAAGTAGCATTGTGTTATTAATTGAACTCCTCAGTGTGTTGAGAATTGTGTAGTACAACTCTAGTATAGGATCCCTTAAAAGCTTCCTCTAAACAGGGCTTTGTTGAGCTTTGCGTTTATTTTCTAAGGAAGAACGAGATGGGGATTGCAGGAAAGACATTCTTCATTTTAACCCTGGGCCTCAGAAGAGTCTGCTAATGCAGGCTCCTGTGTGATGGAGGTCCAAGGGGAGCTTTGAGGAACCAGGGGTAAGATGGTTTAGATGCACAGCAGCTTGTGGCCCACGGAGTGCCTGAGCTGCACAGAGCTGGCACTAAGCTGCTGCAGTGCTCGGCATCCCCATAGGAACAGAGTTAAGCAGCAGATTAGCTCCAGCCTTGCACAGTTACAGAGCACCACAGGACTGGCTCCTGAAGATAAGCTCAGCAGTTGTGAAGCTTCCCTCATAGCAAATCCAGGAGACATCACCAATGGGATGATGATAAAGGTGTAATGTTCATGAATATCAACAAAAGCCTGATCTTTGTTTTCTTGCCAATTGTCTGACACAGGACAGAGTTGTGAAAAGCTAATCAGAAAACTACTCAGGAAACTGGAATTTCACTCATGGACACTTCTGTGAGGAAACAGAAAAATCTTTTAAATTTTCCCTGGTGGATACTTCACACCATTAAATGCACAACAAATTACTTCCTCACATCCCTTGACTGCCTTCCATCTTAACTGTGTTAAAACAGTAGAGTGCTAAATTTGTTCTTTGGAGATGAAGAAGCATGGTCATGCTTTGAAGTGAATAAATATGTAATAGCAAAACTGCTGCTTACCAACATGAACAAATTACTTTAAAAAGGTAAGACATTACTCCCTCCTTTCTTATTTTTAATTTTAAAATTCCCAAAGGCTAACAAAAAAGAAAGTAGAGAAGTTGTCTATTTTTCTATAATGCCTACTTCAAAACCTGCAATTACATTTCAGGAAAATTTTCTTTCCTAAAGTAATATTATTTAGAAATTAGATTTTTTTTTTTTTTTTTTTTTTTTTTGTACCAAAATATAATTTTGAAATAAGAACAAATTGTTGCTTCTTGTGTTTTGACTGGATGGACACTATCTGTAGTTAAGGGCATTGCTACTATTGACTGACTATTAAAACCAACCAAAACAGAGAAAGCAGAGAGGAGAACCTTTCGAAGCCTTAGACCAGGAGTGTGCTTTACTAAAATTATAATGAGCAGAATAAAAGGGTAATGGTCAGATAGTACTACTTAGAAAATCTAGCTTTGGTCTGCAAGCTACAGTCTTATGTTCTTTTACAGCCTTGTTTTGATCTACAGAAGGAACAGAGTATACTGGATTTATGAGAGCAGTTCCTCAGTACTTTTCCAGTTTTTTAAAGATTAAGGAGAAACTACAAGTTTCTCCTTATTTACTTACTTACTAGTTTCTCCTTGCTTACTTACTATCCTTTGTGAAGGATAAAATTTCATAGTCAATCACATCTCTGGACTCACACATCAATGACAAATCTTGTCAGAAATGCAGCATTACAAGTTCCTGTTCAGAAAAATTAGAAAATTATTAAGGAAAAAAATAATTCACAAAAATTTTGTCTGGTTAGTCAAAACTTGTCACTATAATTGGTAAATTAAAAAACCACAAAAATGTGACAGAATTTAACATAGAACAAAATACAATTAATTTAGAGATATTTGGGAATGTTAGTGAGGTGTGTATCTAAATCTTTATATTTTTCTCTATTTCGTGGCTTACACTCAGAAGAGTATTTTCCTGAACTGTTTTCAGACTAATACAGCCAAAAGTTCAGCTGAATGACAAATTTTAATTTCCATCTGGTCACTGGTGTCTCACAAGAAATAACTCTATGCTGCTGGCATATTTTAGAATAACATTTGCCGAAAGCAAGGATCAAACTGGGTGTATGAACAGTTCCCTGAGTATATGGGATGGAGGTTACAATGGAATCATATTGATAAGACACATGTAGGAGAGGAGATCAGAGTGCTGCTGCACACCCTCATTCTCTCTGCCTCACAAGCATTCAGATCATTTCTAAGAACAGAATTGTTAGTTTCAGAAGCTCTGATAAACTTCAGTTACCTTCATAAGTCTACAGGCAACATTTAGAAAAACAGAGGAATCTGTTGTTTTTATAGCTCAGCTGACTCCCCAATACAAGTTCTACACTACTTGGTGGCCTTCTTTCCTTCTGATCACTGGCATTTCTTTTAGCAGACAATGACAGAGGAGCACCTGAAAGGACTGTAGTCCAAGACCTGAAAAAGTGCTCTGAGAGGGAGCAGCAGTGGACACTGTATGCTTAAAGAAGTTATATAAGAACAAGACAAATTGAAATGCTATAAGTATCTGATAATTACTGGTTTAAGGATTTCTTAAATCAAGCATGACTTCAGATATTTGTATTTAACAGCCCCTGAGGGATTTATGTAGTTTTCCTTGAATTTGTCTGAATCCATTTCTACCTTTGTTCTTTGTAATAACCTGTGGCAATGAGTTCCACATTTTAATGGCAATCATATTAAAAAAGTTCTTCACTTGTTTTAAACCTGCTGCTTGAAAAATATCACTAGACAACTTCTTGCTCTATCTTTGAGAGCTAATGAATGATCATCACTCCTGATTTTATAAACTTTTACCATATCACAGCTTCCAAATTGGAAGTCTTACTCTGTTTAATCTCCCTTAAAAACAGAGCTCTTCTGCACTGTTGCTCATCCTTGTCACATTTGTTCTTGCTTTTCTATTTCTGCCTAACACTTTTCAGATGAGACTATTAGAATGCATTGGATTACTAAAAAAATATGAATGTCGTAGTGATTTATATGCTGCTTTAATGATGTTTTCTTTTTCATTCTACCTTCCTTCCTTAACAACTTCTAACATTGCATTTTGCCTTTCTGAGCTTACTGGGCATTAAACTCTCTTCAAAGAACAATCATAGCAATTTTGTGATTCCTTCAATTGTAACAAATTTTGCAATCATATTTGTATCTGCATAGATATGATTACTTTTCCCATTGAGCAGTATTTTGTATTTCATTGACCATTTTATTGTCAGTCAATTACCAAGTGACGCTATCAATCCCAGAATTCCTCTGCTTCTCTTCACAGGCAGGCTCCACAGACTCTTTTACAAGCCAGGGAGGATTGTTCCTTAATACCCCAATCCTGAAGATGCAATACCAATTATGTGTAAGGGACAAACAGGCTAAAATGTGATGTCCTAAGACTGCCTAGTGTCGTGGTTTGACAGGGAAGTGAATTTTTTTCCAGGAAGTTGGGTCAAACCAATCAGTGGTCAGGTTTGGATATTGGCACCTGGAGTGACCACTGAAAGTATGGACACGCCTCTGAGAACACAGGGGGTTAAAAGCAAGAACTCCCAAGAGAACTGTCTTTTTTGGTTCCGGTCGTCAGAGAGTGCAGACCTCCCCTGCCCAGCCTTGGGCTGGGTGGGGGAGGGGAAGCCACGCGGCCTTGTCTGGGTAGGCCGAGGGGCTGAGGGTCTGGAGCCAAGCCAGATTCTGTGGACGGAAGGGTGGAGAGAAGCGGAGATGCCTTTGCCCCCCCCCCCCCCCCCCCCAAAAAGAGGGAAAGAGACAGAGAGCCTGGTGGCACCTGGAAATCTGCCGGCAGAGGAGAAGGAGAAGGGGGGGGAATGCCCAGCGTGGGAGGCGGAACGCTGGACTGAGATATCAGCCGTCCAGGGAGTCTGAACTTTTAACCCTTTCCAGGAAATGAGGGCTTTTTAAAAGTATTACTCCTCCTTGATTTGTAGTGGAAGAGAGATAGTCCGGGAACTGAGATGTTAGAAGAAGAAATATTTAGGTGGGAGGAGATGATGAAGTAGCTTTGGCTGGACTTTTCTTGTTAGCCATGGACTGAACCAAAATCTCCTGCAATGGAGACTGCATTTTAGGGGGATGCAGTGGTGACCCAGGGAGACCTGTTCCAGCTTCGAACAGCACAAGAATGGCGAGAAATGAAGAGAGCTGAAGAGGGAATGGTGATACCCTCTGTCTTCGGGAAGAAGATGAGTCCTGTTTTTGGACCCCTCGGCCCCAGGGGAAAATGGGGGGGACTGTAGTCCCAAGATGAGAAGCTGAACTGTTGTATCTTTGGGTCTGTGGCAAAGCATCCTTAAAGGAGCCCTATGAGCAGTCTGTCCATGCACGGTGGTGAGAGCACTGTGACATGGAATGGAGAGTGTCACAAGGGCAGATTTTTTCCGGGCGGTTGCCATGTGTGACAGGGAAACACAGGGGGGCAGCTGTGTTTCCTGGGGGTCTGTGGTACAAGAGAGACTTCTCTCTCCCTTGATAGTTTGAGTATAGATTACCTGAAGGGTGGTAATTTGATCAAGAATCCCGGGTGATGTTTCATGGCTGGGTGTTTTTTGGAATTGGGAGGAGGAGGGGTGGTTTAAAAGGTCTTCATCCTGGATTTAGTTTATGTGTTTTCTGTATTAGTAGTAGTTTAATAAAGTTTTTTTTTCCTTTGTTATTAAGCTTAGGCCTGCTCTGCTCTTTTCCTGATAACATCTCACAGCATTTATTTAGAAAAGGTGCATTTTCATGGGGACGCTGGCATTGCGCCAGTGTCCAACCGTGACACCTAGAAAGCAGTGTTAGTTGTAGACATGGGCAAACGGACAGCTGGCAATGGTAATAAACTGTTCAGATATTTTTGCTGTCCTTCCCACTCTTTTTTCTCCACTTTCCTAGCAAGTTCCAGCAGGAAGCACGGTTCAGTTTCATTCCTTCATCTTAGAATGAAAAAAATCTGTTATGCCTACTGTGACAAGGAGTCATTGATGTAAAATAGGTACATGTAGCTACTAGTTTACCATCAGTGACTGGAGCAACCTCTGTTTTTCCGAAGACAGTCACAATAAATCCTCTGAGAATGCAGCCTTGAGCTTTCAAGGAAGAGAGGAGGCTACTCAATATTAGCTTGCTAGTTTACCATACCTCATAAATCAATATTTTCTACTCCCTTCACATCACTCCTTGCAAAACATTTAAGAGGTGTACAAGGTCAGAAACAGATCTAGCTATAATCTACAGTTAGAGTGCAGTATGAGTCCCTATAGTTAGTGTAAAGAATTCATGAGAAGTAGTTAGGGAAGTCCCACACACAACAAGAGTATCCTGAGGAGGAACAAGCCCAGCAGACGACCTCATTATTTTCTATGCCAAATTTCTATTTCCATGGCTTTTATAATTGGTTGTCAGTCTATCTCAGAAGCCTGTTTGGCATCTAAGTCTAATCTATTTGAACCATGATCATATGCTGATTAATGCTGAGGGAAAATTCAAAATGTGTTTCTCTATATAGTTCTCTGTGGTGAAACACAACACTAATATATACAGCATCTCATGAAACTTTTGATTTTTCTCTCTCATATATATATATACATATATATATGTATAACAATACTAATCCCCCTTATTCCAATTCTGTGACCCTAATTATTTGAACAAGTACATGTGACTTCCATGTTATCACAGGACTCCTTCAGTATTGGATGGAAAGATTTTTCAGCATATAGTTTATAGCTTAGATGGCATTTGTTTTACTCGTCCCTGTGGAATTATAAGTCTATGGAAATAGAAGTTGTACTAAACGGTTCTGAAGGAAATCAAGCAGGAAACATTCGCTTAAAATGAAAAGACCAGAAAAATTTGTGTAAATTGAAAAAAAAAAAAAGGAGGTGGGGGGAAGCACATATGTAAAATAGCTTTTAAAAGAGCAATAAGTCAATAAGTTTCCTTTATTATTATCAAAGTGGCCTCGCTTCTGTACTTTTTTAAATAAAGAAGTTTTAGTCTGAACAATGTGCTGCCTGAAGAAAAGGCTGTCTTGTTTTGAAACCAAGTGCCACCTCACCCACAAAGCATTTGCAAAAAAGATTTCTCCAAAGTATGGTCAGTTGTATTGCACATTAGTGAAAAAAAAAAAAAAATATAAATTCAGTACTGTGGAAAGTAATGGTCCAGAAACAGCAATAATCTATGCCTCTCCTCTAAAGAGTGTCAGTTCAGGACAGAATTGACTATAGTGACATAGTGAAATAAGTTTCTTTACTAATTGTGTATGTGTGTACTTGTAATATGTTACAGGAGATGAATCCTGTTAAATTTAATTATGAAAGCCCTTCTACAGTATTTCTAATGGAAAGTCACCATTTTGCAGCTAGCAGTGATACCCTATCTTGTATGTTATTTATAAATCTCATTTTTACTTATTTTTAGTGCTAATTTTTTCCACCAAATGCTGTCTTAATTATCCAGAAAAAAAAGTATATTCATCTCCATTGACAATACATGAGGCCTAGAGCTATTAGTAGCCTAATTAGGGCTGCTACTTTTGCCCTCTAGCCATAGCTAGTTTGAAAAAAAAAAAAAAAATTTAAAAAATAAGCATATCTTTCTCTACTATGAGTCTGCATGGCCTTTGTTGGATTATAATGACACATATATCTGATTTTGGAATGAATGTGATGAGGGATGGATGTTTGGTGGAGCCAGTAGAGTGACAAAGAGGACTCCAAAGGTCCTGCAAGGTGGATTATAATATTTCTCTTAGGAGAAGACATAGGAGATATGCTTTGGGAGGATGTCAGCCATTGATGTTCGTTACCTTCTGGGCTAGAACCATCCTTCCCACAGACACTCTAAACCTGCATCACCTTCTGTGTGGCCACGGTCTGTGAGCAGAAACCTTCAGTTAGAGGTCTGGGACACACAGCTGTGCCGAGGATGGAAAGGAAGCACGTCAGGGACGCTGAAGGAGCTCCTCAAAGCACTATTAAAAATACAAAAATGCAGATTATTTTGATGTTTTAAAAGGAGCAAACTGAAAATTCTCTATTCAAAAGCATAGCTAAGTGATGGAAATTAATTCAAAGAAGCTTTACTACGAAGCAAAAAGCTCTGTGTGGTTTCAGGCTCCCTTCACAAAATATATACAGTTTTGATATCTTTGCACTAGAAATGCTGCTCTTTAACTTTAGCTAGCATGAATCAACAGAGTCTTCAACACAGTCACACAGATTTACATGAGCTGCAGACATGACCCATTGTATTTAATTTTAGGCATCTTATTAGAAGGATATTCACATATTGGAGGAAGATCTGAAGAAAGCTGCAAAAATGATTAGACTTCTGGAGTGATTGATGTATGAGGATTGATTGCAAGTGCTAAATATGCATAGTTTGTCTAAGAAATGACTAAAGGGGGACATGATAACAATCTATAAATACTTGAAGAGTCTAAATGTCAAGGAGGGAAAGGCATTTTCAGGATACAGAAGAGATGCAGCAGGACAAAATTAGCAAAAGAAAACAGAGAAAGAATTTCAAAAGAGCCCCCAAAGGAAGACCTTAGAGAGTGGAAAGGTGTTGTCTTTCCAAAAGAAAAAAAAAATATAGATAGATACATTTACAAATACATGTCAGATTCCAGATCATTCCAAATAGCCTTGAAACAGAAATTTTAAGGCCAGTATTCTGCAAGTGATCAGACCACAATCTCTTTTCATGCTGAAGCGTGGACTGATTTTTTAAAATGTTTAGACAACTATGACTCTACAAGGAACCACAAAATTTGGAAAAATATGTGAATAAGTCCACTGTAATTGCAACTAATTTAAATTTAGAATACCACTTTCAGCCAAGCAGTACCACATCCACTTTGATGAAAATAAGGAGAGACAGAAGATCTGTATTTTCCCTGGGTTTATTGTCTCTGGAGCCAGTGGTATGATTTAGGAAACAACAAAGGAAAAGATTGCTTCTGGACATGCCTTCCACATTTTTCTGTTCAACACAGAATATTTTCAGGAATGAATGAGGACTCTTGAAGCTCTCTGTATATAGCACTGATATGATCATTACAGTTATAGATTTATGTCTGACTATGAATTTCATTAAGACCTAATTTCAGGATTCCAAGAAGTGACAAAAATCAAATATCTGCAATATAACAACAACAAGAATGGAGATTCAGAGAAGTGGGCCTGAAACTCATAGAATAAATTATTGTTCATCAAGAAATAGTGTTATGTCCCCAATTCCAAATGTGAGTGTGATGATAAGAAGACATGTTTTGGGATTAGAAAGACATGTCAAAATAACTGGACATAGAGAAGAACAGCTCCAAATTCAAAACAGGAATTCCTGAGACATTATTTGTCTGAAGTTGTAAATTATGCCCAAAAGTAAAAAAATATAGATAGAATTCAGAAGTAAAATAGATGTGGTTATCTGATTGTATTTCATTATATCATAGATTTTACAGATACTAAACCCAAAAGAAATCCCAATATTGTCTTTTATCCATGGCATAACACAGATTAGAAAAAAATCACTCATCAATTTTTGTCAAGTTGAACTAAAAAGTATCTTTTAGAAAGATTTCCAGCCTAGATTTAAAGACTTTAAATGATGGGGAATTCATATCATCCTTTTGTAATTCATTGCAGTTTATGGCACTCCTCTACTAAAATAAATGTGTTTTATTTCAACCTTACGAGTTACTGATTTCATTTTCTAGCTACTGGCACCCTGTCTGAAAAATTCCTACCATATTTATTTGTCAGAAATCCATTTATAACTCCAACAAGTGCTATTTTCATCTTTTGTTGAAGTTTACCCAGAATTCTTCCTTAACATCACATTTCAGAGACTTAGTAAATATATCTTGAAATAAATTGTTTTCTTATATGCCTAATTTGATATAGATTCACATTTATTCACTGAGATAAAATGTATATCTATAATGACCTAAGAGACCACAATGGATTTTGCAGAAGCTTAATGCAGACTGAATTGTTCTGGCAGGAAAAAACCTCAGCTCACCACCACTCATCATTGCAAATTACATCTAGGTAAACATCAACATCTGCTTCCTGTGCAAACAGAGTCTGTCATCACAGGAGCCATTATATTATTATGAGTAGATTAGATGGTTTCATATTCATTACAGATATACAAGGTGCAAGAAACTGCTTCATACATGTGCTAATGAGCAGTAAATGTAGGAAATGCATTGTACCAGTCTCCACAGGTAACTACAGATTTGAAACTTTAACTCATTTAATGTGAAGAATTCCAGTAACATCAAAGACAGATTGTCGCCTTCTGCTGAGAAGGCGGGCGATCTGGTTTCAAGACACAGCACGGCGACCCGGCCTCGCCCGGGTCACTCGGTCCACTGACATGCACAGACACCAATGTGGTGGATGGTCAAATGGCGTTTATTATCTCATCTCGTGAGGTTAAATAGTCCAGGGGGTTTTACTACATCAAAGGGGGACGGTGGATCCGGCTAGGGTTAGTAAGGAGTGGAAAACTACTGGAGTTAGGAGGGGCTGCATGCTTCAGGGGTGCTTGATTACTTATAGCAGGATGAGGGGGGAAGGGTCTTGCTTTCCATCACGTCCCGAGATTTTCCGTTCGCCTGTCCCTATCTACCACACAGATGCAGCAGTAATAGGTGTGCTTAGTGAAAATATGTTGTAAAAAACTCAAAATTACTAGCCCATAAGGAAAAACTAGTGGGTGTGCTCTAGAGTACCAACAATACCCAGGTTGCTACTTTTTTTTCCATTTTGTAATAGTTTGTGTTACACATTTTTGAAAAAAAATTACAATTCAGCTATAAATACTAACATGGTGAGATGATTAAAGCCAAAATCCTATCTTGTGAAATTCCTGAGCACTTTTGCTGGATATTTAGACTTGGGACATGGGAAAGAATAGTGGTAGATCTGCCAAGTCTACACTTTTCCTGCATGTATGAATTCATCAAGGAAGAGGCAGAACAGATAGTAAGTAGGGGTTTTTTTTGTCACTTCTTACTCATAGTACTCACAGAGCTCCATCACCATGCAAATTAAGAAACAAAATCATAAAAATATTACAATTCCTTTAATTGTTACCCTGTGGAATTCACTGAATTTTGCTGTTCTCTTTCAGATTTGGCTTAGTTTCTTCCTATCTAGAGGAGTCTAGTTCTGAACTATATCCTTAGCTTGGATCAAGTGCTGCTTTTCCAATGGAAGTAATCTGTGACTGTCAAAATGCTTTCTGTTACCTATTCAAGTGACATTTTAAGGGTATCAAAGTGGTGTAACAGCAGAAGTCTGCTTGCTTTATACAGAAGGATTTTTGCTGGATAAACTATATAATTGACCTATAAAGAAGATAAAATTTGTAGTGTTCTGGTTCATATTCTTGTGAGTTTCTTAAATCCAGGTCTGAAGGATTAACTCTGTAAAAATCATATTGCAGTATTAGAGCAATATCTAGTCAAGACCAAATCTAAACAGAAATTTCGTCCCATCATGACATAAGTTAACATACAGACTTTTAGAATATATAAGAAAATATGAGTGGTTATGCCCAGTCAAATCAGATTTTCACCTAGTCCAGGAGCCTGTGTGATGTGGGCTAAGAAAAACCTAGATAAATAAAATAAACATCGGGCAACCATAAGTGATAGTTCTCAGATAAACTCACAGTCTGTGAATTAGATCACTGCAGACTCAGAAGTACTTTTTTTAACAGGTTTTAATGGAATTTTATTTTCTGAATTTCTATTATTACTTTTTGAACTCATAATGCCTCTGGCATTGCTAGTACCATGTGGTGGTAGGTTGGACAACTTAATTATGAATACTGCACAAAATTGACTTATTTTGCTTGTGTGAAGCCTGCTACCCCATAATTTAATTTCGTGTCTGTTAGTTTCTGTGCTGTGAAAAAAAAAAAAAAATAGTTGTTTCCTATTCTCCTTTACAGTGTCAATAATGACACTGCTTCTCTGGATTTTCCAAAACTATAAGAAAATACCTGAAGAGTCTGTCCCAAGACAGGATAACTACTGGCTGACTTTCTCTGAAAGGGAAGCATGTACAAATCCTGAACAAATGCTTGTATTTAAGCACCAATTAACTATGCTCACTCTTTCTACCACTACCCCTTACTCCAACCATAGACCCATAGAACTGCTGAGGGCTATAATATACTGTAAAGGAGTTCTTTTCTTTATATTGCAGTCTACTTTTTTTGAGCAAGCTCTTATAAGTATCATATCTTAAATCATCTCCAATAATTGTGACTCTATAAACAGCAGTTGCATTTTCTTTAATATGCAATTTCTTATTTCTTTTTCTGCTCAGAATGGAATTAGATACATTCTACACATCATGCTAGTGCTTAGCAACCAACTTCAAGGTACTTAAATAGTATAGATTTCTTAGCCCCTCACTCTTACCTGCTGCTCTACACAATTGTAACAATGCCATTGATATCGATACCATCAACATTGGCCAATTAAGTCACTTCTAGGAGTTGGTATCAACCTGTATGACACAAAATACTCTCAGTTCAGTTCTGACCTTCGCTATGTTTAGCAGCAATCTATTCTCCAAGTCTGAAGGCAAGTATAATAGTCTTATTTCATCAGGAGTATTTCTCCTTCATAGCATATTAGAAAATGATCTCCTGTATTTCAACCTAACAAAAAGAAAATACATGATGTGAGGGTTTGGGAGATTCAGAAACCTTTGCAATTTCAATTTCTATAGTAAATATAGCATATACCATTTATAAAGTTATTTTTAAAACACTAATTCTGTGAGCTATATCATAATGCTAACTTTGCAGGAAGGAATTGCAGTTATATTGGGTAGCAATGAGAATATGTGATGATCAGAAATCAGAGAAAGCTTTAGCATTTATTTGTTTCCTGCCCGCTTAGTAGTTTAAAGTGCTAGAAAGGCTCCCAGTCACCTCAATATAATTTAATAATTTTGAAAAAACTTCATTTAGACCTAAAAAACAGTTGCATGATTCAAAGTTATGCATTCCTAAACTCAAAGAATTTAAACTGCCCATTTGTTCTGCAGCAACTGAGCATGCACTCTCACACATGCACAAATAAATACATACCAGCTGTTTGGACAGATACTCAGATGATACTCGGGTGTTTCAGTCAAGTGTTGGTATAGCAAATTCCAAAGCCAGAGAGCCTTCTTCAAGAAGACTAAGTGCTTCTTTTTGCAATAGGCCAACTTTCACCCAGGTTGGTGGTTTCCCCACTGATCTAAAACAAGGTGATGTCTTGGAGTGAAAATCAGTTAAGTCTTCACTGAGAACACTCAAAGCTCAAAAGATCAGGCCCTGGTTATACCATGGGCAGATTCTAATGCCTAGTGGGGCAAAACCTACAATGTGCATGGATTTCACTCTGAAGTTGACACAAATTCAACACAGAGTATGTAATGCTCTCCCAGCTTATATAGTAGCCCTAGGCAGGAAAAGCTGTGAATTTTCTACATGTACAGAATTTAATGTCGCACTGATTTTCAAGAGTTTTCTAAAGCCTTCTGAGTTTACATTCTTGTAGAGAACTTTCCCACACAACTTTCTGTAAACAACCTATTGTTTTGCATTCTTTCATAGAAGCAGAGAAATTTGATGTACAGGTAGTTTGTCCAGTGTCGTTGGAGAGGTGGCACGTTCACCCTCCAATCCACTGGCACCTTTTGAGAACTATAAAAGATTGGAGTCAGAGAAAATAAATTAGTCTCTTCATCGTGACCAAAGCTGTGGCGTGTCGTTTTTCCTTGTGTCATCTGGTGACAATTTAATAACTTTGAAATCTTGTAAAATGCTGAGTTTTTAGCAATTTTTATTTGAAGGTAAGGGGGCTGCAGCATTACTGCCTCTTTTTTTTGTGACCAAGAAATTCTGTTAGCATAGGTAAGTACTTAGAAGAAGTAAAACATCCATGTGCCGTGAAGAGCCTTTATTCCCAAAATGGGACAAAATGGGACCTAATTTTCTGTGGAAGCAACCATTCAGAAGCTCTATCCATATAATGAAAAATAATGTTTTGATATTCCAAAAGCAGGTTCTGGGCAGTCATCCCTGTTTAAAATTAGAAATAGTTTCTTACCACAAAGTTTTAAGCAGAGGATAAAGACGTCTGCTGATTCTTTCCAAGCCATTTAACAGAGGTAATTAATATTTAATAAAAAAACCCAAACCATTCCAAATTTATAATGCACAACTTCTTAAGTACATGTGCAAATTTGAGAATAAACTCTTTACAAATAATATTAAACTATCAAAAAATTCAAGTGTCTTGTTTTCAGCTGAACATAAAAATTCCTCTTTTTTAATTGAAAGTGACTTGGCATCAGTCTGATTGCATATTTCTGGAACATACTTTGATATGCTATTTTTAAATAGATGATTAAAGAACCTAAAGAAACTAGAAAACAGAAGAACACTATGCATTAAAACAGAAATTGATACATAATTGCCTCTATCCTGTGTGCTTATAGGCAAAACAGGAGGCACATGTCCTCTTAAACACATTCATTACCATATGCTTGTTTCACTTGGCTACCATGAGACTACTTGATGGGTTTGAGATCAGGCACATGTTTAAGTGCTTTGCTGAATCAAAGCCTAGAAAAGTGAGCAGAAAAAGACTCACAACAAAATTTAATTACAAGACATATCCAATATTTTAAAAATCATTTGGCATGTCCTTCATATCTGTGTAGCTAACAGAAGACAAACTTTAATAACAAACCAACTCTTTTATAATTTGGTCCTAATTCTGCCAACCTCATACAGACAAAACTTTCAAAATAGAAATGGAATAGCTCTGTGAATATGAACGAACTCAAGTTTCTCTTTGTGTCTTCCAAGAAACTAACTGATTTGTGTTTATAGTATATTGCACAAATGACTCACTCAGGCAGCATCTGTGCTAAGTACTGAGTGGGACAACATTTTATATCAAGTACGATGACACATTTTGCTCTTTTTTGTTTGCAAATTTTCACCAGATTTCTCGTCTCCACCCAGGCTGAATATTTTTCTCGGACTTTGGATCAGCTTTGACTTAGCTCGTACTGAAGCAGAAGCTAATGAGTGTCTCCCAAGATAAAAGGAATAAAGCAACTAAAGGTGAGGATTCTTATCAAGTCTAGCGTGTGTTTGTGTCAGTGAAAATAACTTCAGCTGTAATAATTTGCCTGACTTTCTTCTCTGAAGAAGCTGCTTGTAAAAGCACAGCCAACAACAGAGACCATAGAAAGGTTTTGTAATCTGCATTCTCATGAATACACATGGAAACAATCGCTAACTTTTTCTTTTTTTAGATCTGTCAGGGTTTGGTTGCACATCAGACAGTGGGCACCGTCAAAATAAAAGAAAACCTACTCTGTAGAAGTGATATTCTTACCATTCTTATCATGGTAAGAATAGTAAGCTCAGTTGGCTTTCACTAGTGATCAGCAATCTTGGCCAAAAATATTTTCTTTTCCAATAATTCTTAATTAAATAATTCAAATAAGTATTTCCAACAGCCCAGTTCTGTAATGGCAAAGAGCAGGCTCCATTTTAGAAGTCAGTTTTTTATATGGAAAATATTGCTGGACTAGCTACGTCTCCTGCAAATATAAATTCTTAAAATGCTTTTGTTCATAAATATTTTTTCAAAGTATTTTCCAGTAGTAATATGCTAAATTAAAATATGGACTTAGGTGGAATTCAGTGCAAAATTTAACAACAAAGTCTGTTACAAATGTTGGACACTGAAGGCATACAGAAAATATTAATTTTTCCCAAGATTGCTGTCTACACCTTCCCTAGCTGAGTTTAGTTTAGAATGGATCTGGATATTTGTTGTGCCTTGCTGGTATCTCCTTGTTCCAGTATACTTTTAATGAATGCTGAAGTCCATCTCTTGTCTGTTGAGCAAGAAAATATTGAAAACTTTTATTTCAAAATACTGTTCTAAGTGCCATGATAGGCCTTATACTACCAAATCTGAGAAGGAAATGGGGCAAAATTACTTCACTGTAGTTTTGTAAAAAAAACAGTGGCCACTGTAACCAATTTTCCTGTTAATTCAGTTTAGTAAGTCAAAAAAGGAACTTGAAATTTTTCTGTATTGTCAGGTATAAACTCAGAATACCAAAGCAAACAAATGTTGGGAGGCACTTTAGAGAGTTCTCTGACAAATTTTCATCACACAGGCTGAAAAGAGATAAATTAAGCTGTTACCATGACAAAACCCAGGAGGTTTGGAAAGTCTGTGGGAGACAACTAGAAATACAGAAGATGTATGAACAACTAAGTCTTTTAAATACTGGTATAACACATTGGAGACTGACTTTATGGCCAGGATTTTAATCATATATGCATTCCTTGCTTGGATCCTTCCAGTAATACAGCAGCAGTATTTCCCTGTCTAATCATAACTCACATAAAAGTCAATTTGACAAATCCAAAATGCTTTTCTTTCTTCATGTTCATAAAGAATAATTTATAATATTAACTACTAACTGGTGGTTTATAAGCACAGAAACTGTAAAAGATATTCAAATACATGTCGAGTGTAGTATAAAAGCTCCTACCAGTTGTCAGTACTTGTCTTCTTTCTCCTTTTTGCTTTCTTAATATGTCTAAAATATTTACTAAGGCAGTTTACATAGTCTGATCTTCTAGCATTTAAATATGAATCAACATCTTACTTCATATCTTACATTTGTAAACTACATTTAAAAATGGCACAATACCATATGTGAACTAGTCAACAAGCTGCTACATGTGATTTTAAGAGAATCATTTCAGGGTAACATAGAGCTTCAATGATAAATTGACACATCATATACAGGACTCAGAAAAGCAACTCCTGGTTTTGGATTCCATATATTTTAGTGAACAGGACAGTGCTTTGTCTGCTTTGTGGTCAACACGGTATATGTGAGCATTACTAGTATTCAATTAATTAGTGTGTAGTACTGTCACGAAAAAGCATGCAAATTGGATAACTAATGTTTAAGTGAGAAACATCTTGAAGCTGTGAATTGCTTTGAATGCAAATCAAAGAATCAAGGAATCATAGAATAAATTCATTTGGAAAATGCCTTTTAGATCACTAAGACCAACTGTTAACCAATCATTGTCAAGCCCACTGCTAAACCATGTCCCGAAGTACCACATCTACATGTATTTTAAGTACCTCCAGGAAGGGAAACTCTGCTATTTCCCTGGACAGCCTGTTTCAACGTGTGACAACCATTTCAGAGAAGAAATATTTCCTAACATTCAATCTATTTTCCTAACATTTAATCTATTTTCCTAACATTCAATTCAATTTCATAGCATCAAAAGAAGCATGGCCAGCAGCAGTTCAAGGAAGGTGATTCTGCCTCTCCATTCTGCTCTCATAAGACTCCACCTTGAGTACTGGATTCAGTTTTGAGGTTCCCAACTTAGGAAGGACACTTACCTGTTGGAGCAAATCCAAAGAAGGGCCACCAAGTTGATGAGAGGTATGGAGCACCTCTCCTATGAGGAAAGGCTGAGAGAATTGGAATTGTTCAGCCTGGAAAAGAGAAGGCTTCAGGGTAACTTAATTGTGGCCTTCATTGAGGGGCCTAGAACCGAACACAGGATTAGAGGTATGGCCTCACCAGTGCCAAGTACGGGGGGGGTGGTCACTGCCCCAGTCCTGCTGTCCACAGCATTGCTGATCCAGGCCAGGATGCCATCGGCCTTCTTGGTCATCTGGGCACACACAGTGCTTTATGTTCAGCTGCTGTCAACTAGCACCCCCAGGTCCTTTTCCACCAAGTGAGTTTTCAGGCAATCTGCCCCCAGCCTGTGGCACTGCCTGGTGTTGTTGTGACTCTTGGGCAGCACCTGGCACTTGGCCTTGTTGAACCTCTTACATCTGGCCTTGGCCCATCAATCCAGCCTGTCCAGATTCCCCTGCAGAGCCTTCCTGCCCTGCAGCACATTGACACTCCTAGTGTTGTCTGAACACTTGCTGAGGATGCATTTGATCCAAGTCGTCAATAAAGGTATTAAACAGATCTGGATCCAAAACTGAGCCCTGGGGAATCACTTGTGACCCAGCTGGATGTAATTACATTCAACACCACCCTTAGGCTCAGCAATCCAGCCAGTTTTTTTTACCCAGAAAACAGTGCACACGTCCAAGCCATGAGCTACCAGTTTGTCCAGGACTAAACTCCAGGCAACATCCACTGTCTTTTCCTTGTCTAAGTGGATCAACTTGTCATAAAAAGAAATAAAGTTGTTTAAAGAGGACCTGCCTTTCACCATCCCATGCTGGCTGGTCCTCATCAACTGGTAATCCTGCACTTACCATGTGAGGTCACTTGGGATGATCTGCTCCATGACATTCCTCAGACCCGAGGTCAGGCTGACAGGCCTGTAGACCCCTGGTTCCACTCTCCAGCCCCACTAGTAGATGGGCATCACATTTACTAACTTTCAGTTGCCTGGGGCCACCCTGGTCAGCCAGGACTGCTGATAAATGAAGGAAAGTGTCAAGTGAATACTTCTGCCGGTTGTCTCCCTACCTTGGGTGGATCCATTGTCATCAAACTACAGTATGCAGGAAAACAACAAAAAGCATTGAGTTTTTTGCATTGAGGAGAAAGGAAATAATAGGAGTTCATTAATGCTGCCAAAACACTTGCTCCAGCTACCTAGGAAACTGTGGGAGACATCAGGACACTATGAAGGCCTCCCATGAATGTGCACCTGGATAAGGCCTGGTGAGGAGAATCAATGTCAAAAAGCCCCAGGATGTTCATGGGCATAGGGATAGGACATCAGCTTGTGGATCAACAGGACTGTGGCCAGGCCAGGGCAGGGCTGCCTCGCAGTGGAACCATCACCACAGGTGTAGGTTGGACCTGGCCACAGCTTCCCCAAAGTATAGTCAGGAGCTCCTCTTTGCCTTCTGTGGGACACAGACAGGTGCTGGGCCTCCTGGGTGACAGGACCTCTCAGGAATGAAGAACCAGGGTTTGCCATATGTCTGTATAACTGGGAAAAAAGAATTTCCTTCAGAACAAGAGAGAAGTGTATATGGATACCTGTTAGCCCCATCTGGGAGCTGTTGCAGGTTGCAATAGTGGGTTGAAATCTGGTAATTAGCATCCAGGTTCCATGTCTCTCCTCTGGGAAAGGGCTGACCACTCGGCTGTGTGTGTAGGGGCTGTCAAATCCCACCTCCAGCTGCACAGCAGGCACAATTATCTTGTCCAGTGCCTAGCTGTACATAAAGCTCAGGGACTCAGAAACAGCTTGTGCACATCTGAGCCTGCTGCTCTTCACTTTGGACTTCATTACGCACGCCGGCACACATCCCAGGCAGGTCCATTGATCTCCTGTTCACTTGGCTTGCCCCTGAAGCTTGTGCTGTTATAAACCATTAGGCCTTGATAAAATTTCATGTGAAAATTTAACATCCAGCAACAAAGTGCCTTCAGATATTATTTTAAGGGTTTTTTTGGTTTATTATGGATTCACAGAAAAATTTGTTAATGAATTTTTTATTTTTTTTTAAACAGGAAAATGCAGTTTCCGCAAATAATTTTTCCAAGAAAACTGTTTTTCCTGTTAGGAAATAAAGATATGGTCAGATAATCAGAATGAGAAAAGTTTGGGGTCTTCTGAAATTAATGGAATTGTTTTATTTTGTAGTCTGCATTAATTTCAGTCTGGGCTTTGCTGCTTCAGAACCTCACAGGGGTTATAACTCAAGCACATCCCTTCCTCACTCTCTCAAACAGAAATAGCTTTGTGAATGGATTACATTTCCCATGACATATCACCACTCTTTCATGTTTGAAATTGCAACGCATGATGAAAATCATACTATTATATCTTGAAAACAGATCATATGCTACAAAACTTAGCCATGAAGAGGCATGTGTCATCAGAAGGATATTATAGGGTCTTGGAAATGTCTCTTAATTTCAGCCCAAGCTACTCTAATTTTCAAATATCCAAGTATTTTACTATAATCGCAAACATCATTATTTAACCCTTTTTCCAAATTTTCTGTTTTATGATAATGTAAAAAAGAATTAAAAATAAATCCCAACAAACTTCTCCAAAAAATTGCCAAAGTTGCTATTCCAATCAGAAAAAAAACCCCAAGTGTGAAAGGATTAGCGATTTTCACGAGAGATATTTCAATATTTAAACACTCTTCTCAGAGACAAAAAACTAGTTATAACACTACCCATAAAACAACCTGTCAGATTTTTTTCAGTTGTTTTTGTAGTAATCATTTAGCTCAAGAGACCTGGGAATTACCGTACTAAATCTGGAGCAGCTACAGATTAGAAGGAGGTAGATACTTTTCATTTTCATTGATAGAATTACTAAATTGGAAAACACACCAAGAGAAATTATTTAAATTATGTGTGCATATGTATATGTACATGTAGATATATATCTATAGATATATATCTATATGTCTCTTCATATGTACACAAATGTTTATATATTTATATATTGTCCCAGGAAATTATACCAGAAGCAAGTCTATTGTGAGTTGATATTCCAGATGAAATAATGGTTCTCATTTGGAATTCTGCAGCTAATTTTTTACTCTGTTAGACAATTTGCAAAAACCACAGAAGGCATCAAGTCTGATTACATGTCCTAAACTGCACTAATACTGAATATTTCTATATGTTGTTTCAGGAAATGCAAGCTGATTTCATAGCAGTGGCAAAAGACATATTTCTTAATATCTGAAAATACTTGGCAGTGTGATATGATCCCTGTTTTCAAGGACAGATCTTAAACTACACTTTCAAAAGGCAGAGACATAAATCAATGGCAAGATGTTCTTGTAAACTGGATACAATAGGCTTTCTGTCTCTTCCTTCTCTTCTAATTTTATATGCTTTTCAAGTACCAAATGGAAATGTTGATTTGAGTAAAGTTTTCTAAATCATAACTTTCAAGGCAATAGAAAGAATAATAGCACACCTGGCTGACTCTCTATTAACATATTGATGAAACTATAAACCATCAGAAACATTTCCTCAAAAAAGTTTTATATAATGCAAATATACTTGTATTCCTATCAAAATATTATTTCATAATCCAAATTCATTGCTAATGAGCTAATAAAGAATCACTACACATTTTTGATTTGTCATTGCTGTTTTACTAATATAGAAAAAGTTTATGTCATTCCAGGGAGTTCTGATCTTTGTTTGTGAACACCAGACCTTCTGCCTATATATGTGGGCATGTTGTTCATGAAATTATCTGAAGGTTTGAAATGTTCTCACTGAAGAGGGCAAAGGAAATTTTTTTAGAGAACACATTTGAACAGAGTCAAAACTCTTTTTGAAATTATCCTCCCCTCCTTCTGCCCTCCCCTAATCTTGTCTCCATGGTATCATTGAGGATATGGGAAATTTTATATAGAGTGTGAGTATGGCTAATTTTCCTATAGTATCCTATTTTCATATCACTTCAGAAAAATTATCAGATTAAAAACCCCCATATTTTGTTTCTGAGCATCAACATGTTAGGGCACTGTTTTTGGTATCACATCTGAAATTCAACTCAGCAGATCACACTCTATTAAAATAATACAGTAAAATATCTACCATTCGGCCATAGCCATAGTTTTAAAAACTGATTTGCAAATTATTATCTATCCTTGGGTTTGGGTGTAAATGCAGAAGTTAGAGATGGATATGTAAGTATATATCTTCTATATATCTGGATATACCTTCTGTGTTCCTCTACAGAAATTTACAGATCCAAACTGAGCAGGTTTTTACATCCACAAGATTTTTTTATGCCATTTACCTCATCTGGGTATGTAACTTCCTGATTACACTTAAAAGGTAAATATTGAGTCTTTGCAATACCATGTTGTACTGACATAGTACTAGAATAATTCTCTGGTGAATCAGTAAATCCATTACTCTACACAAATTGTCTCTAGAACTACTTGTTCTTATATTGCTGCAGGTGTAAAATGGAAGTCTAAATAAAGTCATCAAAACTAGTGAGTTTCTATTCTATAAACAAATCTCCTTGACTTTGATTTCACAAGTCCATATCTTCCCATTTTTAATGACCCAAATATTACCATATATTCAAAACCTCTATTTTGTGGGTTGGTTTATTGGTGTTCAGGGGTTTTTTTTTGGGTATTTGGGTTTTCGTTTTGTTTTCCTGGGATTTTTTAAATAAAAAGATTCTTGGTATTGTTAAAATTTCTAAATGACATATGTAATCTTTACCTAGGAAAACATTTAGATATCAAAGACCTTGCAACTTATTTTAGCAATCAGGTACACCAATCCAACAGTAATAGAATCAAACAAAATATGTCTGACCACTTGTAAATTGGAATAATTTTCAGCTGTGTCATCTTATTTGTGCATATAGATGAGGAATTAAACAATTTCAAAATTTGGTTCATAGCGATTGTAGGAGTATTATATATTTTACTATTGCAGCTTGCAGACTTTAATTATATCCACTATGAGATATGAGCACTGCTTGTGTAATTTCAGAAAAAATCCTATAAAATAGTCATCAGCTATTAGTACTTTCTGCTTCTTTCTTTAATAATTCTTGTTACATGATACAGTCATTTCACTCCAGATCAGTCAGCTCAGTATCAAATCCTGGAGCAAGTATAAAAGTCAGAAAGCATTACATAAGCTTTTCTCAGGAATATGTGAAGAGATTCAGATCACGGAGGTCCTAATTCTCATGCCTGTCTTATCTCCAGTGAAAATAGTGAAGAAGTAGCAACTACTGTTTCACTCTAATTCCATTTGGATCTCTGCAGTTTTACGCTAGAGTGAGTATTAAACTGAAGACAGAACTACCTAATGTAGAAAATAAACATGACCTGAAGTTCATGGAGGCCGAGTCCTCATTTCTGACAGTGGTCTATACCAGATACATCACAGGAAGCTATAAAAATCCTGTGACAGTAAGGTAGATGATATCTGAGTTATCATGGATGCACACAACTGATTTGAAAGGACTTTCTGTGTCCATTGGTCTTTGTTTGCAGAGAAGTAATAACAGCTCATACTGCAGATTGGTTTAATGCAACTGGCAATTAATTAGGAGACATTATGTATGCTTATTTATTTTTTAAGCTTTATAAATTCCATCATATTAAATTTTCATTTTTTACACTCTAATGATTATTATGTGTATCCCATTAATCATCAGGAATGTGCAGATTGCAACACAAAGCACCATATGAGATGTATTTCTCTATATTGCTAAAGTTACAGCTTCCTGGGACTGCAGTAGAGGAACTAAAAAGTTCAGAGGGAGATTTGGCTTTGCATAACAAAATGCAAATCAGGTTTTTGCAGCCATAATCAGAGTTACTTTGTTTTATTCTAAGAGAGCACATTAACTCTACATTCATTTAAAATATAAAAAATGTAGTCCGTGAGATCATTCCTTACAAATCATGACTGTAGGTAGCATTTCAGACTGATGACAGTGTTTTTTGTTAATGACATTTGATTTCTTTAGAAAAGGCACTGAAAGCATCAAAGCAGTAAAACAAAACCAGGAACTGAAAATTTCTCTGGGGATTTGATCAGAAAGGTTTTTCTTTCTCAAAGGCAAATACCAGGTTCATTTTTAAGCAAAGATAATAGCTGCACTATCTGCAAAAATATTTTATACATACACATGAATACATGCAACATCTTTGTGAAATGAGAAAATATTGCAGCCTTTACGGACTGGTAGGCTCACTAAAATATGAAATGGTAATGATTTGCACAGAATTGTAGAGGTAAATCAGTCTGAGAGAATGTTGACGCATCTGACTTTAATTCTCATGCTTCAATGAAATACACTGCTTTTTTCCCTCTTGCTGTTTCATTTCTCAAATGGCAAGTAAAGGAGTGTGTATATTTGCAGTATGGAACAGATAACAATGCAATAGGAACTGGAAAACTCCATGAATATCAGCTTGTTCATATCTGAATTGCATTCCCTGAATGTTAAGGTATTACTGCCCTTTCCAGCTCCTTGTTGATTCTTGTAAACAAATGGAGCTCTGAAATGATTACTAATTTCCACAATTACTTCAGTATGTGCCACCTTTCAATTTTCTCTATTAATTTAGCCTAAATTTTGTTCATTATTTTCATCTCATAATAAAACTGCACATCATGTTCAGAGAACATCTCAGTCATTAATGAAAATATACCAGATTACCAATACAAATTTTTTTGGGATAGGTGATCAGTTCCTTTTCATTTCTATAACCTCATGTATCCATAGTGCTCATTCCCATCACACTTGGCTTCCATTTTAGTCATTCATTATGAGAAAACTGTAGCATTTTATTGTCAGAAAGCAATGATGCCACAAAATTAACGAGATGTGAAAAATACCTGTCTCGGAAGCATTGTCTGATAAAGCACAAGTTTCCCTGATACAAACATAAAATCCTACAACCTCATTTTCTGTGATTCATAATTTCTGCATAAATATTTTACAGTATTATAAATGACATAAAACTGTGTGACTTGGCATTAATATGTATTGAGAATGAGAGGCTATTAAGAAATGTGTTGTGAGCCTAGATCTATTTCTGTAAAACAAACTGTTCAAAAAAAAAAAAAAAAAAGGCAGACATGTTAGCAACAAGAAGAAGCTTGCATATTGCTAGCAGAGAGATCTTCAAAGCATTAAAAAGAAACAATCACCACTTTGTACTCACTTTTCTTTCAGTTCCTACATGACAAACACCCACGTTTATAAAGAGCTTCTCTATCTATGGTAAAGACAGAGATGGATGATTTTTAAATCCTTTTCAAAATCATGTGATGATCTTTTCCTCTAAATTCTAAAATTGCATCAGAGAAAAAGATGAATTTAAACAGTTCTATTATGTATTCAAGCATCCATGGAGCTATTCAATTAAAAAGGAGTGAAACAAACACTAACAATATTGAGACGTTCCATATCAGAAGCAACTGACACCTTCTCTCATTTTGATCGCTGTAAATAAGGCTTTGGAATCAGTGAAATTTTTATAGATGTAAAAACTACAAAGAGTAAAAGCAAGAAGTCCAATTGAAGAGTTCTATTCCTGCTTTCTGCAGCAGCATAGCCTCTCTTTATTCTGCAGCAATACATATTAAATAACTTAGGCCTTTTTCACTCAAACATAAAAGGGCACATTGCACATTTCATTGGGCAGCCTTACCTGAGACACTAGAAACCTGGAGGCCTAGATTCAGAATATAAGAGCATTTCTTAACTATAGAAGACCTATGTGCAAACTCTGTAAATGACCATGCATTATCTGCATCATATATGTGCCAAACTATTCTGCTAAGGCATATGCATGGAAAGAGTGTCCTTAAAATGTCGTATTTTTTTAATTACTTAGCCACCTGGATTCTCCCATTCTAACTTGTGACCTTGCTCTGTACTGGAAAACAGTTACTGCTGCTCAGCCGTGGGGACATTCAGCATCACTAAATCATGATGTCCGCAACAGGAAGAAATTATCAGCAGATATCCATCAGAACACTGCTTAGGCACTGAATGAAAATAGTCCATGCAAATGCTTTATAGATGCTCTGAAAAAAATTAGGCTGGTTTATCTAAACTGAAGTTATTCATAGGAGCACTGTGGTTTCAGATAGTTTTTGGTCAAGTTGTTGGCAGCCACACTGTAATATTGTTGCTACATGCTTTTTCAATACTTTTGAATGTTTTCTTTTTCTTAGAAACACATTTTCATCCTAATGAGGCCAAAATCACAGTAAAAAAAAAAAAAAAAAAGTTTAAATTCAAGGTCAAGGTTTAGATTAAAACATGCTCCTCTATGGAAATCTCTGGTGGATTATTGCCTTCAGAGGGACCCTTAGAAAAGAATGACATCCCAAAAAGATTATGGAACAAGAAAAATACTAGGCTTTGACCAATGCCCTTAGCAGCTGTTAATTTTCTTGCCTTGTTGTATATTAAAAATGGAGATATTCAAATCTCTTAACTTTGGTGCCTGGTGACCTTGTACATGGGACATAATGCTGGACACATAATGCTGGAAATTATGCCCCAAGACTACAAAAGTCCCATTAGCTTTTCATAGTGTGGTTGGTGAGTGGCTAAACTACATAAGCACAGATGTCCTATGACACTGTAGATGCCCTAGGGTATTGTCCAGCCCCAGTATGGGCGTGCTGGCCAGCAGTGGCTGAATATGAGCCAGCAGTGTGTCTGTGTAGCCATCTGAGCTTATGTCAGCACTGGTGTGGCCAGCAGGAGCAGGGCAGTGACCGTCCCCCTGTACTCAGCACTGGTGAGGCCACAGCTCCAATCCTGTGTTCAGTTCTGGGCCCCTCACTGCAAGAAAGACATTGAGGGGCTGGAGCGTGTCCAGAGAAGGGCAACGGAGCTGGGGAAGGGTCTGGAGCACAAGTCCTGTGAGGAGCAGCTGAGGGAGCTGGGGGTGTTCAGCCTGGAGAAAAGGAGGCTTGGGGGGAGCCTTATTGCTCTGTATAACCACCTGAAAGGAGGGTGCAGCCAGGTGGGGTCAGCCTCTTCTCCCAAGTAACAAATGATAGAACAAGAGCCTGGCCTCAAGTTACACCTGGGCAGGTTTAGTTTGGATGTTAGGAAATATTTCTTCATGGAAAGAATTGTCAAGCATTGGAACAGGCTGTCCAGGAGAGTGGTTGTGTCGCCATCCCTGGACATATTTAAAAGTAAAGGGTTTAGTGTGGACTTGGCAGTGCTGGGTTAGTGGTTGGACTTCATGGTCTTATATCTAAATAATTTTTTGACTATATGATGTTTAACAGTTTCCTGCTATGAAGAACTGACTTAAAATCCCATGCTTTAATCTGAAAAAGGGACATTTCCTATTTCTAATTTTATGGCATTTGTTGTTGGCATACACAAATTGCCAATCGGTTTACTTCTTGTCTGCATTTGTCTAAAATCCATATATTTTCATATATATATATAGTCTCATCCTACACTATTTTGACTGAACTCTGTCCTTTTGAAGTATTTAGAAACATACAGCTTTCCAGAAAAGGCAAATATTCTGTAATAACACTAAGGAGATCTGTCATCTGCCTCAGAGAGCTTGTGACCTCTTTCCACAAATGTTGGTTCTAAAGGTAATCATTGTATAGTATAAATGGAATACAGATCTATAGAAATAAATGCAGTGGATAACTGAGCAGAATCTAGAAGACAGCATCCCACTGAGAAAGAGAACAAAGACTCTATTAACCTGCCTACCAGCTACCTAAGGATCTACAAACCAGGGGATAAAGATGCATTTAAAGGCTGTTGGTTAACTGTAGAACAAGTGGTGCAAGAAGGATGGGATAGATTCCTTAAAAGATGTTCTTCTCTCTGGAAAGATAAACCACATCTGTGAAGCCCTGAACATGAACGGAACTGAAGACCCTTTCATACACTCAAATGACACATTTTATCTGCAACACAAAAATATTAGGTAGGACTCTGCTTGCCTTTGATGAATGAACAGTTTACTTGCTCTTGCTTGATGATGGTACAGTTTTGCCAATTAGTATAAACTAAAAAGCTGGTGTAATGAGTCAAAATATTCTTTTTGAAGAAAATTAAGAACTCCACAGAACATCTGTATGCCCTCATTTGAGAGCTGTTTTCAACTTCATTGTTTTGCAGGGTGATATACTATTTGCTACAGATGATAATAACACAAATCTGTGTTAAAATTTTGTATTCCAGTTTTTTAATTTTTCCTTTTAGAATTTTTTTAATTTTTTGGGTATCTATTTCCCTCCTTCTGAATGGGAGATGTAGATTTGGATTATCAGCTCTTTTCTGAATATTGCAAATTTTAATTTGAATTTCATTATAAAAGGAATTGATTTCAGTGCCACAGAGGGCAATGAAGCAAATCCAATACAACAGATTTCTGACATTTTATTTTTACCTCAGGGTTTTTAGGCTCTCATACTACACTGTTCATAGGTCATCTTCTAGCTGCCTAAAAACTCTTCTAAAATATTAACGATATGAAAATAAAGTAAGCTATTCATAATGTATGCAAGTGGGTTTAGTCACTAACATAGGACATGTTAGTTTGTGTCCTCAGCTATTGTTCTAAAAAGATATAAAGAACTGTTTAAAAGAAAGGCAACCATCCCTTCTGTTGAGAAGCCTCTGATGGATGTACTAGGAGTAATAATTATTGGAATGATTTAGTGCTTTCCATCATCCATATCACATTAAGTCAGTGTTGTGAAAGCTCTTCTGAGGTAAATAAACATTTCAGCAAATGTTGCCACAAATTTAAACAAATTAACCACATATGTTAAATTCCTTTAGAAATTGTAGGGTTTGTATCTACCCTTTGTCTTCCTTTGAAGACTGCTCTGGGTTTGTGTTTCCTCACTTGCTAGCATGGGAAGGCTCACTGACTATTGTCATCAGTCATAATGTATAAGGACACTTTTCATACCTAAAGAAAAGTGAGTAGTCGTTAAGAAACACTTAATATAATGAGTGCAAAAAAGCCACATGGATTTCATAATTATCTGCATCACAGCCAACAATTATCTGCAAACTATAGCAATAATTTAAGTTTGGGTTACTTTGCATTGTTTATTCACTTTCAGTGAATACAACTGTCAGCAAAGTAGATGATGAATCTGGTTTATTCATATTACAGCTGTATGTAGAAGTTCAAATGAGAAACAGGAGACCCCACAAAAGAAGAAAAGTACTGGATACTGTTGCCTGTTCCACAGAAAATGTCTCAACCTAAGTCTGAAAGAAGGTTCATGAGTCAATGTGGCATGCATGAGAAAGGATAAAAGAGACTACACAGTCAGATATGGGTCTTTTGATTCTTGCTTTAGAAATCTCACTACACACACTCTTAAGGTTTAGTGCTGTTCTCTAGAATCCTTACTTTAGGAATCCTTGGATTTTTTTTTTTTATCGCTTTCTAGGCTCTCAGTAAAGTAACTACAACTTCTTTGCTCACTTCAAGAGGCTTCAAATCACTAAAAGTGATACAAATTTGATATTTTGATTTCTAACCATGCATACACACAAAGACATGGTAAACTTTTTACCCTCCAGACACTGAGCAAGTCTGAGACTGGCATCATATTTACTGGGTGCAAATACTGTTTCCTTCCCTGAATACCTTTGTGTCTAATGCTTAGAAGCTTGTTGCTTACATGCTAGCCGTCCTTGCTGCATTCATGCATATCTGCCAGTAAAATGTGTTTTATGAGGTTGACTCAAAACATACTAAATGACAGTTCTAAAATCCCTTCATTGAGCTTTGATTCTGGGCTTATCTATGAGATTAGAAAGTCCACACTGAAAGTTAAACATGAACATTTAAGAGAAAACCATAATCTAATTTTAAGATGGTCTGCTTTCATAGAAAGGTACTAACTTAGCTTCTTAGTAATATACTCTATTCAAATGCTGCTGAGGGAGGGAAAACTGAATATCTTATTATGTAAAAATGGCTAATTATGTTTGTTTTCTTTAAGTACATTCACCAGAGATGAAGAAATTATCTCAGCATTAGGTCATTTCCCTCACATTCTGACACGAGAGAGAAAAAAAGCATAAAAACCTGGCCAGAGTGACTTTGTCAAGTATGTAACAAGGGCAGAAGGACAGCTGAACTTCTGCAACTTTCTTTTCAGCAAGAAAAGTCTGTATTTCAAGTGTCACATATATTGAGGTTGCAAGGACTGTGACTTGCAAAATTAAAAGTGAAAACTGCTCTGATGGTCAGTTTCCCAGACAAGCTCTGCTTTGGGCCACCAACCTTCACTGAAGTAAGGACTACTGACAGACATGGTTTCCAGACTCTACACTACCAAGAGCATTGCTGACCTTTTAGAAACATACTATGAGGTATTGTGGGCCTCTAGAGCCATTCTCATAAAACCAATCGAGAAGAGGAATCACCATGACAACACAGTCAGCTACCGATTTCTAGATGTGTGACTTGAACATTCTGTGAATCCCAAGGGACATTTGAGTTGGAGTTCAAGACTCACAGTATTTTATTTGCATGGAGCAACTTTGTTTTCTCCCAGGGAACACCCACATGATATTTTAAGAGGCTATTTTCAAATTATGCCTTCATTGCATTGGGCTTCACCAACAAGACCAACTCTCAGGAATCTCTTACCCAGGAGAGAAGGTAAAGAACATTGGAAGGAAGACTTTTGCTTGGTCATGGCCTATTGGATAGGATACTTAACATCAGCAAATCCATGGGCCCTGACAAGATGCATCCATGAGTGCTGAGACAGCTGATAGATACCATAAATAAGGCACTCACAAACATCTTTGAAAGGTTCTGGTGAACAGGAGAGATACCTGAGGACTGGAAGAAAGCAAATATCATCCCAGTCTTGCAAAAGAGCAAGAATATCCTCATAGATAAACTCAGGAGGTGTGAACAGAATAAGCAAACAGTGAGGTGGATTGAGAACTGTCTGAACAGCAGATCCCAGAGGCTCACAATCAGTGGCACAGGGTCTAATTGGAGGCCTGTTGCCAGAAGTATCTCTCAATGTTCAGTATTGTTTAACTGAAATTATTTTGCATCAGGCAAGCATTTTCATTTGGGCAACCTCTAGTTCAATATAAAATAGGCAAAGCATTTGTCTGAACAACAGAAACACAGATAGAATAACTGAAGGTGGCATAAGCATCCATGACATACAGTCCTTTATACCACTCGTAGTCTGCTGGGAAAATTTGCATCTCGCTGAACTTCACTCTTTCATGTTTATGAGCTACACTCTACTCACTTCATATTAATTAGAAATAAAACCCCACAAAACAATCACCTTGTAAGATATAAAACCATTTAATCCTAAATCTATGTCTGAAGTAGGTCAAATGCATGATCCCTAAAAGCACCCGTTTCTCTGTAGTGGCTAAACAGGATGCTGACTTCCAAAGGTGAGGAATTTGCATCATATGTAGCAAAAAGAGATTAGCTGATTTTCCCTTCTGACAACAGTTTGGCCCATTTTGTTCTCGTTAACCAATGCTTCTAACAGACGCATAATACAATAAATTTAAGTTCAGTAGCACAACCCACAGAAATGAGCATTTGTTCTATGCTAGGTCATATAAGATGACGTCCACTGAAATGTTTTGTAAAACAAAACCATCTTCAGAATTTATCATTTGATTGTCAATGGCCTGTGAAGAAGACCTACAGATCTGTTGAGGCATTTAGTACAAGTACAATAGTAAGACACATGAACACTGTCGCAGTAAAGAAAAAGAATGTTCAGATGTTATACAAGAACTGCAAAATCTCATCTTGGTACTACTGAAATACAATACATCAATTTTGCAGACCATACAGAATAATTAAAACTGAGTGATGAGGCATTTTTTATGTAATTAGGAGGCCTGTTTTAATGGGATTTAAGAGGTAATTGAATTGAGTCAAATATGAGTTGTTTTGATACCTTGTGCATGACAGGGCAGTAAATCATCACACATGAGGGGTACCTTAACAATGAACTGCGTGGGATTTGAGTTAGAGTTCAGCTTTGGGGAAGGACTTTGTTTCAATGTGAACTCAAAACTCTTGCACTTTTTTTGTCTTTGGGTGATACAGTGGGGCAAGGCAACCTTCCATTTAGCAGAGACCTGTCTAATCTACTGAGCCTTGCACTGTACCTGTCCTAGAGTTACTTCAACACCTCCAAGTGATGTGATGCAACATAATTAATATTTTTCATGACATATCTTTTTTAGTTTTTATTGCACTCCTTCTATGTTGCACCAGTATCTTTTTTCAACACTTTCAGCATCATGAGGATGTGATATTTGGTGTCAAAAAGAACTATTATGCAGTTCATTCTATGCATAGACATTTCTCAGAGAGGTGTGGCTTGAAAAATCAGAACAGATAGTACCACAGGTGAACACCACAGATGTTAAAATCCTAAATGAATTTAGGGCTCTGAGACTCCATTAGACATTAGCCTCCTCCTATACATTAGTTGCTTCATATTACTTGATTAGCAATCTCAGTGACTCAAATAATACTAAAAAGAATTGTACATAGGCAGCAATCCACTAGATTCCACTAAAAAGGAATTAAGAGTCCTGTGACTGTTCTCATGTCATATTCTAATGTGGAGACATCTGAATTATTGAAACTTCCTTATATACTTGGCTAAGCTGAGATTCTAACATGATTTGGAGAAGGAAGCAAGATATAATTAAGATAGCAGTATTGTCTTATTGTCATGGATTTATATTTATGGATTTCTGAGCATTTGAGGATTTTTTAATAAAATCCTTATAATGAAGTATTGGAAAAATTCTTTAGTGAAGTCTTTCCCAGGTTTGATGCAAAATATAAAGATATTTTAATCAAAAAATAATTAATAGGAAAAATATTTGTCTTGATATGAATCCATACAGAATTCAATGGCGAATTGATATTTTCTAGGAGAAAACAGGAAAAAAAATTATATGCTTTCCTTCGATGGTGAAAATTCTTAGAGTTGAGTGCAGAACATCCCAGTTGCACTCTTCAAAACAAATGGCTCCATCCTGAGGTCTGCATGGAGCCCATGTGCCTCAGGCTGAGCTCTGCGTCATGCCTGATCTGATTGATCCAAGGACAAAGCTGTTGGCTCACACTGCACATTTTCATACTGCTCTTTAATGGGCTGGATTTTGTGATTTGAAAGTATCACACCCAGAAGATCAGTTCAGCCTCTAAATGACTCTTCATTTCCTTCCCATGAGGAAAACAAGATATGCATACATATATATGCATGAATATATATTAATATCCACAGATATCTATATTTTTACCTGTAAATATACATAAAGATCATCAATGTAATGAGGACAATAAGGAAAAGGCCCAGGATATTTCCCACATTTATGAAAAATAAAAGAACCAACCAATTGTTCACAAATCAGAAAATTTAATTTCCAGGCCAGCTTTAGACAGATGAGACAGGTGATGGAGAGGTCCCCTTGTCTACAACTGCAAGAAGCCTCCAGCTGCTTGTGGGAAAATGGCACAGTATAGATGGGGCTGTGTGTGCTTCTTCATCCTTATATCAGTGGCATTGATGAAGGTCAATGCACAGAATGGTCTCATAGCACTCTCAGGTCTTACAGAATGCAAATGCTAATTTATTTTAGAATACCACTGATTCAGCCCCTAATACTCACATTTTAGCACACACAAGAATGCATGTAAGTAGGCTGGCAAGTATCCAGGGAGGCTGTCCAGGATGGCCTGCAATGACAAGCAGCACCAGTTTTCCAATCTATCCCCCCACTTGCAGGGTTCTTATTAGGAGGGTATCGGTTGTGGATGAGTGTCAGGGATGTATCAGGATCCAACCATCCTGCCTCTGTGGGTGATCAGGATGTACTCACCATCTCTGATTCTGCTTGTCTGAAGAACTGAAGCATGTGGTAGGCTCTTGATGGCCTGCTCCTGTAAGTGTCAGCCATTTGTATGGTTCTCATCCTCTTGCTATTTACTACACTTGTGTTTATATTTCCTATCAATTGATACTGGTAGAAATATTTTTATTGCAATTTTCC
Organism: Vidua macroura; assembly: GCF_024509145.1. Taxonomy (NCBI): domain Eukaryota; kingdom Metazoa; phylum Chordata; class Aves; order Passeriformes; family Viduidae; genus Vidua; species Vidua macroura. The sequence continues at coordinate 87,370,027 of NC_071572.1, forward strand.
ACATCACTAGATGATTCCTGGACATATGCTTTCCAATATATTGCAGGCACTTTTATAAAGTGCTAGTTAGAAAAAAGAAAGAAAAACGTCAAAAAAATAAGCCAGCTGTATTTTTGATTCAGAAGTTTTCTTCTCAACAGTCTGCTAAGCTTCTAGTGTTGTCCTTTATTATTTCACTGATATCCTAATAATCATAAAATTATTTCAGTTTCCTGCCACAGAATTAGAAATGAAGATTACCATTTAGTTTCTTCTGTGCCATCATTTAATCTATGAATTCTAATCTGATCCAATCTTTATATTCTGTTTCTTTTACAAGATAAGGATAAGCTGGTGTGCTTTTTCAATTTCTTATTCTCTGTTACTCCCTTTACATAATCTCTTTTCAATCAAAGGGAACTCTTCAATCAAACTGGAAAATGGTGTGATAGAAAGGGAAAGAGAGACTTGCCACTGATAGGACAGAGAGAAAGCACTCTGCCAAGTAATAAGCAAAGTATTTCTTTTACTTTTGCATAATTTTTTAAATGCTGTTCTGGGGATTGTCATGCAGCATTTATGTTTCAGAGTGGCAGCTGCATCTCTCTTAAGAGTAGTGACACGGTGAGAATTAGTGAGAAGTTTAGTTCCATATATCCTCTTTATGAGAAAATCAGGTTGTTTAATATAAGACTGAGCTGTGCAAAAATAAGGCAGACATTTTTGCAGAGTTCATAGGAAGTTAATAGGAAGACACATTTTCTGCACAATTACATCAAACAGCATTTTTCATACAATATTGAACATTGAAATGTACAAAAAAACCAGACAAAACTTATTTTAAGTTTTACATTTTTATCAAAAGCAGAAGAAAAAATACTGCATAACAGGAAGGAAAAAATCCTATTAAAATACTTTATTATTAGATCATTAAGGTAATCTGAAAAGTTGTTTCAGAACCGTTACAATACATGTCAATGTATTGTCAATACATATAAGAATGTTAGCGTTCAGAGACAGAATAAATCATGAGGCATCTCTTCAAGCCTTTCTGTTGGATTGATTATTACCTTCTGCAGAAGCCCTAGCATGACATCCAGTTCAAAATCCTATGGTTCACACAAAACAAAATAATATTATTTTAACAAGCACTATTAATGACACCACAATAAAGTGTCTGTCACAAGAATTTTTCACAATAACGATTCAGTTGACCTAAACCGGTTTATTTCAAATGCACCACTTCATCCTTCTACAACAGCATGTACATTAACCAGATAATAGCTCTCTCTCAAATTAAGATTTGGAGGAATTTTAAAAAGTCATATTATAGATCAACTTGTATTTTTGTATGGAACAAATCTATTCAGCTGGTAACACCAGCAGGTATAAGTCTTCAGACAATGAACTAAATTACTCCCTGGAGACCTCGTTCTCTCTCACATTCTGTTTGCAAATGACCTGTCACCCAAACTGCTGATTCTCTGCATTTGTAAGCATTATAGTACCATTTTGCAGCTTCCATAGCATAACTTCTTTACAGCAGGATCTCAGCATATTTTGCAGTTGTTAAGTAATTTAACTTTGCAAAAGTGAATTGTTGTAAAGTGGAGAAGCCTTAAGAGTCTTCATTTTTTAAAGGTGAAACCTGAGGTACAAACAGGCTAACCACAGCCTTTTATGGAAAAGCTGAACAGCTGCACCCCTGAAAACAAGAACAATCTAAGCTCAGCAAATTCTACAGTCAGGGCAATGATGAAGGAATGAAGAAGAGAGACAGCCATCATTAGAAGATTTGGAGAATGTTAGATGGGTGTTTTTTGAGCATTCAATTCCCATGTTACTCTAGAAGGATGTTGCTTTAGCAGTAATTATTTATGCAATATGTAACAAAAGATGTTCAGAGTGAAACCTGAAATATGTGAATAAGACTGTTCTGATATTATGGATTTAGACTTGTTATGAAACAAAGTAAATACTACTCAGGTAATAATGTACATTTATGCTACTGATATCACCAGGATGCTCATTACCAGAGTAATTAAGTGCATCCTGTTCTTTTCCTGTTTGAGTTAAGCCCTGACAAGTAGGTGAAGTTTTGTGTGCCCTGGGTAGCATCTCTTTAGCATTCTAAAGAGAGAAATTCAGATTGGTTGGGTGATTTGTAGAAGGCTTAATTTTTCATAAGGGTCTCTTCACAAACAGAAGTACATATTGTCCCATTGAAAACTTTTTCAAATGAAATTTTTCTAGTGACCTCTACAGCAAAGTAGGATTTCACCCAAAGTGTTTTAATGATGTTTTACTGAGAATGATAACCAACAAAGAAGGAGTTTGGAGACGTACCAAGAGAGCAGAATGCAACTTCAGGACATACAGTGGGTCATGGAAAGAGGTGTCCTTGTTCTTTTGGAAAGAAGCAAAACAATTTCATTGAAAGGAGAACAAATGGAGGTGAAATAATGAAAACCTGGAAAAAATAGCATTTCAAGGAGAGAAGACTTAATACATGATATTCTCATATTAGAATGAGGAGTAGTTAAGTACATCAAGGACTGCAATTAAAAAAGAAAAAAAAAGGATGATAAAATAAGTTGCTCCCATTTTTATTGAAGTGCATAGTTGTGTTTTATCCAGAATAATTATGTTAATAATATCATGCTTATGTGTTAGTCTTGTAATGAACTGTAGGTGTTTGTGGAAATTGAGCTACTGTAATGATTGCATCTATTATTATCTGGAAATGAAGAATGAGATTCATTTCATTTAGCTTTTAAGAGTTGGGCATCAAGTCTAAGTTTATTATCTGGGCTCCCTTTGAAGTCAGTTGTCAGAGAAGCATTTCCCAGTGTAAAGTGTCTAATGCAGTCAAGACTAATAGCCTTAGGACTTGCCTGTCCATTGCCATTGATTACAGAAAAAAACAGACTATCTTACTAGATACAGAACATTGGCATGACTGAAGTTACGTGATGCTAATTTTACTTTAATAATATTTTCTCACATTAAATCTTTTTGCGATTATGTCTTTGAAGTCTCTAAACACTATTACGTTTACTTATAAATACTCACTTCAATGATTTTCAAGATCTCAAGTAAGCATTTACCCAGAAAAAAATTTGAGCAGGTAGTTACCATTTCCTTTCTTCCTTCAAGAATGATAATTTGTAAATAGTTTGTTTTGTTCAAGTAGCAATTAGCAAAGCATTTTAACTACCTAAGGTTGCCAGAGTAAACCTTTAATTAAACTTGATAAAGAGATTTTATCAGCCAAGTGGAGTTTTCCTAGAGAAGAGCAATGAGTACTACCGGCATCTGGAGCAAATGTTGCATTCCTGACTGATGTACCACACGGCAAAACCTTTATGAAATAACTGAATAGCATCTGCATAGTATTTACAGAAAACAGGAATTTAATCAAAAAGCTTTCATTTTCAACAATACACCTAGGTCTTGTCATTTCTGGTGGTCTTTAAATCTATGTCAGTCCCAGAACACAAGGTTGCATGGATTCATTGTTCCATGACAAGATTTTCCTTTAACTGTGTAATACTACACCCAGAGTGTAAACAGAAATGTTTGTAGAAACAGAGATGATAAATTGTGCTAAATACACTACAACTTTGCTGCAGTTGAGGTTTCTCTTGGTCAAGGTGCTGAAGAGTAAACATGATGCACTGAATCCATTTGCAAAGCTTTGGAAATAAAAAAATAAATGCTAAGAGTATCCAGCTGCTGGGTTTCCTACATCTGCTGGGGAAAGGTTCATAATTTTGTTATAATTTGTATTTCCTGTCTAATCCACTCTGGTTATGCTACCTTTCATCAAGACAATTATATATATGCCCATGTTCTTAATCACTTCTGACTTTTTAACCTCCACCATTATACTGGGAGAAGCAGTTTAGATATTTATATCTTTTGTTGATGTGCAAAACAGAAATGGTCCCGACTTTCAGAAATTTCACATAAATGCTGTCAGAGCCTGAAAAGTAGGAGCCATAGTTTCTTAGCTTCACCTCTGGTCAGCCCTCCCTGCTTTTTTTGTCCCATGATTTCTTTTTATGGTGAAGGAAAAGTGCAAGTAGGAGGACACCTCCTTTAAGAAATAAGGTTGCAATATATCATCTTAGGAGGAGAGGAGCAGGACCTGTCTGTAATGTTTCTCTGATTCTTAGAAATATGGATGTGAAGCTAGCATCACTTACTTATTTGGGTCCAAATAAGGTGTAAGGGACAGCTGTGAGAGCTAGATTTAACATTTTGTCTTCACTGCTGTTAGACATGTCACTGTTAGACATGTCCAAGAAACCCCTATTCCAATAGAGGAGCCAGCAGCCAACACATTGCTGTAAGAAAGAGATGATAACTTTAGATGAAGGAGATTTTTTTTTTGTTGTGACCTGTTTCTAAGGAATGTGCACCAGTAAGAATGTTTGGCAGTAAGAATGTTCAGCAAACACAAGGAAAAGACTGCCTCCCTGGGACAACACTTGCTCTGAGAAAGAAGTACAATAAAAATAATTTACAAGTTTTCTTGGATAATATAATCCAACAACAGTGAAAAAAAAAAAATCCTAATTTTTCCCCAGATTCACTTTCTCCCCAGGAGACCAGAATAGCTGATCTGTTACCAGTGTGTGCCGGAAGGGTTGCTTGACCCTTTATTGCCTGTGCCCAGAAAATGAAAACAGTTTGGCATGTTCTTGTGCCATTCCACAGCTTTGTTGGCCCTGCTCTTTCAGGGCACTCTGAGTGCTTTGACACACAGATGATGTGTGCAGGAAAAAGACATGGTGTAGGGTTTACTGCCTTTTAATGCCTTTTTTGCCTCCTTTTAAGGCAAATAGTTGTCACAGCATTAACCACTTCCTCTCCTCAGCTCAGCATCCAAGAAACCATCATCCTGAGCAGGCATAAAGTATGGCAGCAATGACGAGACTGTGTTTCTGTCTGGGAAGCTCTGCTGGGTGGATCTGGTCTGCATGATGATTTCTTTTTACTCAGTTGCTTAGGCTGCTCTCTGTGCTAAGAGATGAATTCAGGTGTTTCCTTGAGTGGTCTCAGCATGTTCTGCTTTTGCAATAACCTCCTTCATTCCTTCTCCATTTTCCTCATTTCTGAAATTGTGCATTTGCAATTTTGCTTGTTCTGCTGCTTTGCAGATTTGTATACCTTTTTCCAAATTTACTTCACAGTTTTTAGCAGATGCTCATGTACCTTCCCATTATATCAGGTCACCTCCAAGTACATGATCCCATGAATCAGAGAAAATGAAACTTTTATGTTTCTTCAAGGAAAAAAAATTAAGTTTTCTTCAAACTGCTCCACCAGTTTGCAGAATTCATGAATCTGGATTTTTATTTTAAAGTAAGAGAATGAAATATAAAATCAATATAAAATCTGTAATCCGGGGTGCTTCTGTACTAATTTGATGTATAAAAATAAAGGGGAAAAGAAGGAACAATGCAGACCCCAAAAGCAACTTAGCTGTTGACTTAAACTTTTATATTCTGTATCATCTGCTCTTCAAAAGATGGTACAGGGTGAAAGAAAAACTATGAGAGCTTTACATGCTCTGATTCTTTGGCATGGTGCTCCAGGGTACGGAGTTGGGGTCAAACTACCAGGTGCAATGGTGTTAAAAAGTAGGAGGAGTCACTTCCTTCTAAAAGTCTCTAAGCAAGGACTTGCTTCTTTTAAGCAACAGAAGTAAAGAATAACTTTATCGTGCTGGGTCTTATCTTTCTGCTCTTCATCAAGAAGCCACAGAAGCAGAGCCAGACCCTAAACAGACCAGTATTTCAAATAGATAAAAAAAGCCAATCCTAGGAACACATACATGTTGTTGCTGCAGATGTTTTATGGCAGTCATGAAAATGTGGAAAACACTGGGTCTCTTAAGATTAGACTACATTTGGGAATACTGTTTTATAAGCTGTGGAACACAAAGCCCATATAATTTTATGGTTAGGTTGAACAATATGATATCTTTATTTTACTTATGCTATACTTACTAGTGAAATCTCTCCAACAAATAAGTCTGAATTACTTGATTGCTTAATATTTTGCTATATTTGGCTAACATTGTAATAATTCTAGTCTAACTTTTTTTGCATAGTATTTTGCTAATTTTGTTATTTTCTTAATAGAAAATAAATGCAGTAAGTTCTCAAGAGTTCTGATTTTTTTTCTTCCTTAGGGAAGGATATAAAAATTAAAATTACTGTTTGAGAGAAGTTATTATTTTTAACTCTGTGCTCAGGGGTTTTTTAAAGATTCTATGCTGGTTACTCAAGGACAAGTTATACATCTTAAAATTGGCAGATAAATAGGTATGCCCCTGAGTATTCCTTCTAAAATTAATTAGAAAATTAGAACACAATTAAAGCCGAAAAAAACATCATAAATTTGATATTAAATAACTTCTTAGACATATTTGCATTTCTTGTTAAGTAACAGTGCTTTTGAGATGTGTACTTCTTTAATTCATCATTACAAAGCACTTAGTGTAGCTAGGCCATCCTTAAATTTCTTGTATCTTTTGCCTACTGAATTCAATTAAGCTGCTACTCAATAATAAGAAGAATAACAGAACATGGGACTTAATATTTACATGGTGCAAATCAAGATAAATAACGCATCATATGTATTTTAAATATGATACTGTTGTGTTCTATCTGTGTATACCCAAAGCTATTTAAATAGGGCAGAGGTTGTTAAGTTTCACAAGTGTATCTGATTTAAATGTAAGGACTATGGCTCCCTGAATATCTCATTTTATATGATACCATAATCCAATGAGTGACCTCCAGCACCACTGATTTTTATAGACCTTGGACATGCTCAGCATTTCTTGGATTTTCCAACTCTTTGCAAGACGGAGCCAGGAGTAAAAGCTCATAAAAGACAAGCAAATAATTGTTAGCAGTTTCACAGACCCAGTTTCTGAAAACAATTCAAGGAGGTCACCATGCCTCTAGGGTGCTGAAAATCCCTTTGAGTACCATGAAAGCCAAGAATTAAATTACAAATCCAATAGCAGACCAGCACATGAAAAACCAAACCAACTCCATCCTACAGCAAGCTGAAGATACACTTGATAATGCTTTCTTCAGCTTTTGCCAAAATGACAGAAAATTTAGCAAAGCATTTAACTCCTCAAATTAAGACAACCAAAGGCTGAAATTGCAAGGCAGTGATTTCAGTGGAGCAGTATAGAAAGCTGCAAGTTTTAAGACAGAAAACTTGGCAGTTATCTACGCTGGTCAAGACAGAGGCTGAGGAGCCAGATCCCTTTCATCCGTATCCTGACTGCTTGGCTTGGTTTTTGATGTTGATACCTTCTGTAAAAACACATTTCATTTATACTGAGATATTAATAACTCTGCCTTTCTTTAACCAGCCATGTAATTAACCTATTAGTCCTGTAAAATGACTAATAAAGCAAGCACAGGAGGAAATTTGCTTGTTTCTAAAATTAATTGCTATATGTTGTAATGTTATATAACACTTCTAAAACCCTGCAAAATTGGCAGCTGTCATTAATTTACAGTTAGTTGGTTGGTTACACTTACAGTGAAGCCTGAGACAGTGACTGCTTTCGTAAACTCTCAATTCATATGCTTATGCATGTTTCAGTAGAGTTTAACACTGCTAAATGTTGGCACTATGCTTCAAACAACACAAAAGTAAGCTTCAGTTCTTGCTGGCTTTTAATATTTAGGGATCAGTATCTATACTCATCAAAATGAGGGGGCTTTTTAATGAATAAGGATAAATTGCCAAAATACATCAAACCTAGAGAGAGGTAGATTATTATGAGAGGTAGATTTGTTTATACAATATCTGAGGCATTGACATATGATTTTAATGCATGGAGTAAGATGTTATCTTTAGAAATTTTTCACTAGTCCCCACATTCATGATGAAAATTCATCTGTCTAATAATGTCCAAAAAGATAAGTGATATTATTATACTAAATGTCACATTCATTACATGCAGGAAGGAGGGTACTGACAAAGGTCAATTTGTCTGCAGGGTTCCACCTTTTACTCTATATACCCAATTGTCATAATGTATAACGACTGCATTTTTTACAAACTGTCAAACAACTTTTGTCCCCACCACACATTAAACATGAACTATGTTCAGGATGGGCTACATACAAAACAGTTTCCACTGTTAAAATGTGATTAAGAAGGTATAAAACCTCTCAGCCTTATCAAAACAGTCAAAGTTGTGGGTATACTGCTTTTCCAATACTTTTACAATAACGACTGCATCCCATCGTATGAAAGAGAGGGGTGTACCTTTTTAGTTATATTAGCACCAATTATATTCTTTACCAAAATATTTTCTCCTGAGTTAAATTTCTGTTAGCCCAGAAATAGAGGAATTGTTTCTGAAGCTCTTTCACTCTGATAAAATGACTTTCTGAATTCAGTCAACGATGAGGTTTTCGTTCATGAAGATTGTTTAAAATATGCTACTAACTAGTTGATACTTATGGTTTATGCATATTCAGCAGTGCTATACAATTCTATTTTGGCTCATTGATTGGATGACTAGAATTTTTATAAATAAAGGATGGGGAAATCAGAGAGTTCTGAAGATAGCACAAAGAATGGCATTTATGAAATCACAAATATAGACATCAGCAGTACAGATATTTTCATGTTAGCTAGTTGTCAAGACTTTTTCACAGTGAGTGGAGTAAAATTGGCACTTACAAAGCATGAGTCATCTCATCCTAAAATAGATGATTAAAATAGGTCAGATGAATCACTATGTATTGCTCTCTATTGACCTTGAAGAGAGGATTGGGTTACTAGCTAGTGTGTACATATATAAACTGCAGAACACATGAAGCTGAATGAGAGGGAAACAACACAGGATATCTCTGGAAACAATATTTTTACTACCAGATTTATGAGCAGGTATGAGAATAGTAGACTAATATTTCCTAAGGGAAAAAAAAAAAAGAAAAATTGTTTGCATCTTTATGGTAAATAAGCCAAAAGAGAGTATATGTGATTTAGAGGGATGCCCTATATCTTTGTGTAATGCATTTGGATATAAAAGTATTTTCCTGGCTCTAGAAGGTACATAAATTCTTTGAAATATTATCATAGTGTTTCAGTACATCATAACTATGTATATTGAAATCAAATGTCCTTTGAGCTTCAACACCAAGACATAGTACAGTAAATGGTTCATTTGAGAAAACGCAACTACAAGATTTGAAATACACTTAAATTAATTTTGAAAATTCTGATTAGTTGATAAATGGCTTTGCAGTAATCTGCAAATTCTTCCACTTAAAATGTAAGCTGTATACATGTACTGCGGTTTTGACTGAGGAATGTCATAACTGACCCTTAAATTATAACTACAAAGTTCTTACATAGAATGCCTTAGCCTCTTCAAGCATATCCTTCCATTAACTTACTCTTGTGCAGACTCTCACAAGGGCACTTTCTTGAAATCAAAATCCAAAAATCATTCATCCTGGCATATCTGCACGGCTTTATCCCCAGACTATCAGAATAGAAACAGAAAGAGTAAAGACAGCATTATATGTCTGTGCTGTGCCTTTTTTCATCTTCTCTCTGTATGACCTTCAGGTAGACTTGAAACCTGCATTCAATATAGACTGAGCTTTTTCTTGCTTTACTTCACCTTCAATTTACTTGTCATGATGTACTACACTGTTAACAGTATTTGCTGCTTTGCTACAAAGACCAAACTATTTCAAATCTGCCTGACTATAATAGATTTCCTCGACTCAGATTTAAACAAAACTGTGCTAAATCTGATTTTCCTAAGACAAAAAATCTGCTGTCAGTTTTTTAAGTCAAAAGGTGTTAAATCCACTCATTACACTTGAAACATATTCCTAACGAGTCTAAAACGGATGGAGGCAAGAAGTGTTATTAATTTTTCAGTGGCTTTTTACTTCCAGGAGTTGTATAAATTCTACAAGTTTTCTGAGCTTGTGTGTACATTAAAAAGATAAGTAGTGTAACTTTGTAACTACTCAGGAAAAACACCTATAAGAAAAATGGAATTTCTAGATGTTCTGGTTTTGTCTGTGTTATAGTAAATTTTCTTTCTAGTACCTGGTACAGGGCTGTGGATGTGGAATTTAGTATTAGAATAATGTTGATAACACCCTTATGTTTTAGTTGTTTCTTAGTAGTGCTTAGTCTAAATGAGGACTTTTCAGTTTCCTATGCTCTGCCAGTGAGGAGGGGCACAAGAAGCTGGGAGGTAGCATGGCCAGGCCAGCTGACCCGGTCTGGCCAGAGGGATATTCCATAGCACAGAGCATCCTGCTCAGTGTATGAACTGGGGGAAGTTGGTCGGAAGGCACCGATCGCTGCTGGGGGACGGGTTGGTCATCAGTCAGTGGGTGGTGAATAACTGCACTGTGCATCTCTTGTCTCTCTTGGGTTTTGTTCCTCCCTCTGTCTTTTTGTTGTCTCTCTATTATCATCATCATAGCCATACCATAATTATTACTGGATTTTATTTTAATTGCTAAACTGTTCTTATTTCAATCCATTAGATTCACCTTTTCTATTTTTTCCCAGATTCTTCTCACCATCCTACTGTGAAGAGGGGAGTGAGCAAGGAGCCGCATGGTACTAGTTTCCAGCTGGGTTTAAACCATGACACTAGGCTACAAAAGTTTACAAATTGGAATAAAATTTTCCAAATAACTGTGGAGTTGAGAGAAAATGGAAACATTTGATCTCCATATTTTCAGCTATTTTCTGACTGAAAAGAAAAAGAAAAAAAAGGAATATGTCATCAGAAATAGTATTTCAGTTCATAGAATTTCTGAAATCAGTTTTTTTTAAAAGGATTAAAAGGAGTTAAAATAAAAAGGAGTTAAAATAAAAAAACTTTAAAAAAAACCCTCTTCTTGCAGTAATTATTGTCCTTGGGCCATCCTAGTTAGCTGTTTTGGTAATACAGGCCTAAAAAGCCAAGCATAAGGGCTAGATATAGGAATTCAGACTCATATTTCATCATACGAACCTGAGTTAAAGCTTTACCATATGTCCAGCATATCAAATACTAATTCCTGATGTTAAACCAAGTTGTTTGTTGATCGTTTTGGAATCAATGTTAGAATAATGTTGGGAAGAAATTAAATGTGTCAAAACAAGGGAGTATTCTATAAAAAGGAAAAATGAAGAATTTTCATGTAATTTGTTTTTGACAACCAAACTGAAAAAATTAATATCTTTCTAGGTCTGCATATCTTTGTCATAGAAATTCAAAGTCCATTAAAATCAAAGGCTGTTTTTCCGCATTGAAATGTTTGTGTGCCATTCTATGGCATTTTGATAACAGGAAGGATTTGAGCAATCTGGAAGTGAAATGAAAGAAACAATGAAAATAATGATTTCTCTAAGGAAATAGGCAAGATGTCTTGCACAGAAAAAATCCTGACATACACTCAAAGATTTATAAGTCAGTGGGAAAAGTGGGTGATTTGAAATTAAAGAGACAAATATAATTCTTTTTGGTCAAAAAACTACAAGAAGTACATGAAATACATAATCCTGCACACTATACCTGTCAATTAAAAATAACAACAGCATATTCTATTGCAGAAGTATTTCATAGCAAAAGAAATTCAAACCTGAATAGTTTCATGTATCGTTCTTAACTAACTGCTATGTGTACAATTGCAATTAATTTTTTTTTTTTTTTTGGGGGGGAACAAAGGAGATAATTTTTGGAAAGGAAAGCAAAAAAAAATTAGAACCAGCTCTGTAGTGTTCACAGAATAATATTTAAAAAACAGCTGCACTTTAGTATTCACCTGGACTAAGCAGCAGTCACTGTAACTTAGGTTAAATGCCAATGAAAATTATGAAGTGGTATAAGCTTAATCACAGTTTCTGTGTTTAATGTTTTAAACAGCAGCTCATTTGAACCTAAATAATTTATCTATGTATATTTCATTATAGAAGGAATGTAAAACACAGACCTAAAAGCCTCAGTTTTGACCTTGTGCGAAATCGTTTCAGAGCTCCGTGGAAATGGTGGCATTACGATAAGGACACCAAAACTGAGATCAGTAAAGAGTCCCTATACCCCCACAGGTTATATTGTCAGAGAAATGCAAAGAAATGCTAAAGAGAAGAAATGATTGCATGCAGTTAGCTCTTTCCAAAGTTTTCCATTCCTAGAACTAACTTTGCATGATTTGACTCATCGTCACACGTCTGCCATTGAAGGAAATAATACTCACTGAACTACAGGAGTCATTTAGTGATTCAAAGGTAATAGTAATATCCGTGTAAAATTTCCAGGTTTTAAAGCCATGTGAGAGTGTTTTTCTTTGTGGGGGTTTTTTAGCTCCTTCCACCAAAGCAATTTAGTCTGACATCAAAGCAATTTTTTTCAGAAATGCACAGTATTAGCCAGAGGAGCAAGTAGATTCAATCACAGCACTGTTCTGTCTGGATGAGTAGATGTTTTTCTCTATTAAAAAAAAGTCTATTCCAGAAAAATATATTCTCATGATGGAAATAAATTCTCCCTCTCTGGCCTCTTTTTACCTGCTCTCTCACTAAATCTCTCCTTCTCTCTGTAGCTCACCAGCTCCCTAATTTACCTCTCATTGTGCCCTAGTTGATTGAGAAAAACACTTAAACTGATGCATTTCAACCGTAGTCCTGCTTCTACACCCGTCAGCAAGTTCAGTAAATCAGTCAGCCTGCCTTCATCTTCTGGAACCACCTCAGTTCAGCTCCACAGAAAACAGTTATCCCTCAGCTCTCACCACTTTCCCCTGCAGTCTCTTCAGAGAGCCTAAAGAATTCTTTCTTGTAATAAATCCAGAGAATAAACAAACAAATCTCTTCATGGCATCAAATAGTTTTTATGCTTTCTACCTAGGTAAGCAATTCACACCTTTAGTAGATTTTCCCCCTCTATTTCTAGGATCTATTTTTATCTTTGGATCCACAGGGCTTGACAATGACAGCAGACAGATCCCTCCCAGTTGGAGTACAAATTGGTTTTATAGACAACACCTAGTGAGTTTTTACTCTTTGGAATACATAGATTTAAGATCTCTACTATCATCTGTTCTAAGATTGTCATATCCTGGTTTTGGCCTGTCAGGTATACACCCTGGAGGAAGGGAATAATGAAGTTATCATTGTGCATTTCATGCTGTCCTAATATAAAAACTTTGAAATTATTTGACCAGAACAATTCCTGTTCCTATGACTGTTTTAATCCCAGCTCAATGACAAATATTTCTAAGAGAATTTCACTTTGCAGTTATTTAATCATGCAAAACACAGCTTTTCCAAGGACCTTGATGCACTGTTGTGTAAATATACGATAATATTGATCCTGCTCCTGGCAGGGAAATGCACAGTGGGAAAGGAAGGCTTAGAACCAGGTGTTGTGGATTCCCCTCACATCCTGTCTTCTCCCTCTCTATACAAATGCATTCATCTGTGAGAGTGGCAGCAAGCCTTTCCCAAAAAGGGTTATATCAATTTTTTTTTTAATATGCTTGGCTGGCAAGTAGAGTGTGTAAATAAGGAAGATTGCATGCAGCTTTAAATATAGCAAAAAGTAGGAAGAAGCTGAGGTTAAGATCATTTTAGAGATTATAATAACATGATAAGCTTGATATTTATGGTACTACAAGAAGTACTTTGACTGGCTGGTGTGTAGTTCAACTGTGCAGCTTGTGTGACCAGACAAATGCTGGATCTTCAGAGAAATGGTCATTTACATGGTTTATATAGCCCTAGATCTTACCATGGAGGCTTCCCCCCACTCACAATCAATGAAGCTGCTTTGCTGTTTTTCATGCATTTCACATGTCAAGAAGGAAAATAGAGAAAAAGATATGAGGAATCATGAAGAGTAACTGTTTTGGAAACAGAGATAAATACAGCCTCTTGAAGTGATGCAGGAGCAGGTGTTGATTGTTGCACATGCATTCAGCATCAAAACTGGTTGCTGAAGACTTTATGTAAAAGATTTATTTTAGGCCTGAGAACATTGGTTTCCCTAAGCTGGTTCAAGACTGTTTTCCTGTTTGTTTCTTATAGAAGTTTCAACTTCTTTATTATATATAGAAAAATGAAAAAAAAAAATGTAATGTAGAAATGTTTACAAAATAAGGTCCTAAAAATATCTGTCTAGATCTTTTGTCATACATATTCTACTGAAGAAGCAGATATATCAATTTTATAAATAATAGAAATCTTAGGTTCCAAACTTATACAATGTGATGTGTACATAGGTCTTGTTGAAATTGCAGAAAATTCTGTCACTAACTTCAGTTTCCAAACAATTGCCTGCTGAAAATATCAAATATATGCTCTTAATAGAGCAGAGAATAGTGAAGGAACACAAAAAATCTGAAATTCTTATTTTTAAAAAATCAGTTGGCAAAGACGAGAGGACAAAATACCAGTCAAAACACACTGAAGAAGGAAAAGAGAATCCATACACAACTTTAAATTAATGCACACTTTTTTAGGTCATGAATTCTAAAGAAGTTCATAGAATTTATTTGATTCTAATTCGTCTTTTGACATGTGATGATTTGACAGTTATTATTTGATTTCAAAGGCTGATACTGTTTTCTCTTCCTAGGAAAATAATATTTTTTTCCTTATACCAGAAAAGCATATTCCTAACAAATTTCTTCCATGTTGACATCTTTTTAAATGCTTGCACCATAGGTGTCCTATATGATACATCACTTACTCAGACCTTGCAAGAGTAATAATTTGTTCTACACTCATCCAGAGCCTTTTAATTACTTTGACTATATAACATCATGTGATTAAGATGTAAAAAATGTAAATGTTGCAAAAAATGTCTGAAAGAAGAGATACCTTTAATGTCTGTAACCCAAGCGTATTATGCTAAGAAGGATTGCGCATATCTTTATGAATCAATTTTTTGCTAAAGCTAAGATTTTTATCATCACTATCTTTTAAATATAAAAAGTTGCACTGTCTTTTTTTTAAATTTAATTAATTTAATTTGAAGGTCTTAGTGAAATTTAGAAGTTATAGGTATTGTATTATTCCCTTTTAAAAAATGAAAAATTGCCACTGAAAAATGGCAAAGGTAATAAAAGAACATTTGCACTGTGTGGTGTCAGATGTTAGCTTGCCCTGAATCAAACCATACTGCATGAACCATCCCACTGGTTCTCTGTCATTATCTTGTACTGAAGTCACCTGCGATCCAAGAATCGTATTTAAGGAATAGATGAGATTTGTCTCTCCTATTTTTACATACCCACAAGTCAGATGTTGGAGTGAGTCACTCCAAGATGAATAAAGAAAAAGGGGGAAAAGGTAAAATATATGCATATATTAAGGATAGGTTCATCTGACCTATTTTAGACCTCTAGATATTTCTCCTTTCAGGCTACTTGCGGGAAAGTAAATAAGCACACAGGAGAGGTGCAAAGAGTCTAGCAACTTAGGCACTTCAGCTAGGAATATAAAAATGTGGCAGGGCTGCTGGTGGGTCTCTGAACCCCAAACCTGGGGAAGTTTCAAACACTTCCAAATTCAGGGAAGTTTCAAATAAGTGAAAAAGTAGAAAAAGTATATCTCAAATGAATGGAAGCCCCTGAAGACATGGGAAGGTCTGAGCTAAGCTGGTTGGTAAGCAGAGGTACTGCGAGCTGTAACACCCAACTTTATCCAAGGGCCTCTGGGGCATAAATCCTCCTCACTATGCACTTCTTGCTGGTTTAAAAAAGCAAATGTAGTCCATGACCAGTTTGAAAACAACTATGATAAATAACCCTAATTATAATCATCCTAGAGTTATTTTGGAATGTTTATACTTTTGATAGAATTTTGGTTATAACTGAGGACTACATTAATACTCTTATTGTTCCATAAATGTATATATATATGCTGCACTGGATATCTCCCTCAGATGTAAGAAACTGGGAAGAGTGTTGGGGTGAGACCCCATCCCTAGAGTAAGATCTCATGTTATTTGCACAAGAGAAGGACATTTTAGGCTTAATTTTTTTAACATAACTACAAAATAAAAGCTGTGAACTCAGCATCTTTCATACTCTCTAAGTTTAAAATGACTTAACTTTTCAAAAATTATATAAAGGAACTTGCACAATTCAGAACAGTTTTAAGGGTGTGATCAGTTTGATGTGCTTCCTACAACTTTGACCTTTGAAGTGGCTGGTTATATACTTTGTAACATGTGTTAATGTTGCACACCTTAGGACATTACAATTATATTTGCTAGGACTTCATTAAACTTCTTTGTGAAAAAAATGGGAAGGCAAAACTTCTAATTTTTCAATTTTTCAGAATCCTCCATCCAGAAAAGCAGACCACTATCAACTCTACTTTTTTTCATTTTTGGAGAAATTTTCAAAGCAAAAGAAAATATTTTTATTACCTTTTCTAAATTCTGTAAATTTCATAGTTTGAAAATACAATTCAGCTGTTAACTCTTTAAATTCTTGTTCAGCACTACCTCTTGAATGGCATGGAATGAAAGCAATGAAACAGGAAAAGAGCAACAGGTCAAGTTCCCTGTATCCAACACTGCTCTGAAACTCAAGCCAGCTATCATCTTCTTTCAGGTGTAGAACCCTTCTTTTTAGTAGTAACTATTGAAATACCAGCTGTAATTGTTCTGTTACTCTTCTCAGTAAGGTAAGACAGCAAGACCGTTATCAAATTTACTTGCAAAAATAAATAATCTATTCTAGGAAAGACTATCCATATAATTATACATTTCTACACTGTCACAATATTGTGTATTGACCATGACTGTTCATTTAACAGATTTTTCATTCTCTGAATTGCTTTTTTGGCCACCTCACAGCTCTGTGAGTGCTTTTCTGAGTTGACACAGTACTCAAACTGGTAAATCTCAGTAATATTCTTCAGAGTAAATATGTCCATCAGATTAGACCTGGTCATTAACAGTCAGCAACTTTGGCAGCCTGCAAACTAGTTTCATAGCAGTAATCACTGTTTCTAATTTGTGTTTAGTAGAGTTTCCAGACTGTAAATTAACTTGTCAGATTCAAATCTTTCCCTAGTCTTTGTGACCCTTTCTGATGCACACTGAGAAACTGTTTCCATGTCTGCTATTTCTTCTGACAGCGAGTTGAAGCAAGTCCCTCTTTCCAAGCACAATATGTCCCATTTTTTTTTTTTTCACACATTTCTTGCAACAGTTAATTTACTGCTGTAGATTTCATTGAGCATGAAAATAGTTTATAAAAGTGCTTTCTCTGATCCTGTTTTTGGTAAACTACTTTGATAAGCCCAAGATCAAATTTTCAGCAATGGTGGTCTCCTGCAGGTTTTTGTGACTTCAAGCTCACCTGCATACAAATGAAATGCAGTCATCATTCCCTCACTCTCATTATTATTTTTTTAACCTTCTTCCCCCACCCCAGTGTAGGTTCAGGAGATGTATGCTTCTACTAATACTTAGGGGAAAAAAAAAAAAAAGCACTCGATTTCTGAATGCCAGATTTATGCCAACTTCAGACCCCAAAATTTATGCTGCATTTTAAAATTTTGGCCCAAATATAACACACATAAAAAGCTAAAAGCATCAGAATAACTAATCCATATTGTAAGCAATGCCAGAGTTACTTTTTGCTCTGCAGCATCACAAGTGGACTGTGAAAAGGAAGTCAGAGGCTCAGTCAGATCATACAGAGCTCTTTGCCAGCATCACAGAAGCAAAGATGGATTGAGGTAAGGAAATAGAGAAGGTTTAACTTAGCTTTTTCACAGTATGGAAGAGTATTTTATATTTTACCATGTGGAGCTTGGTGTGATGCAGGATGCATTGAGACAAGACAGATTTAAGCAGTCTAATAGTTTGCTGCTTCTGAAAGGCCACTGCTCTGAGCCAGCTCTGGTGCTCATGCTGCCCCTCAGTGTGCAAATTCCATCCCCTAATCCAGCAGAAAAAGGAAGCTAGACAGATATTTCCCTCGTATTGGTGAGTTGCATTTTCTCACAGAAAAAACTATGATCAAGACTGCCCAGGTATGCCAAGAGAGTGAGTACATAGATAGATCAGGGATTGATGGAGGAGGTGGGGGAAGAAGTATTCCCCTTATTTTATCTGAGAAGTGTTACGTCAGTTCACCAGTTTCACTTGTATGCCCTTCCAAAGGATGCTGGCATACCATATTTGTACTATCTGTGCTGAGAGCATTTATGAAACACCCAGGAACTCTGGATGGAATACAATGATGGCATAAATTAGATGAGACAGATTAATTATCTTAATCCCTAAATTAAATTTTTGGAAATCATGGGAGTTACAACCCCATTTAAAATAACAAAATGCATAGGTGAGACCAAAAGTTGGAAAAAGTGATTTTATTTATTTATTACAAGTTTCATCTCAGCATCAATGGTATTTTTTACCTCCTTGGCAAGTTTGCCTGCTTTTTATGCTAAAGGTAGAGGTTCAGGACCACCAAGAACAGAGCAATGTCCCCCATTCTGTAACATGCTGTTCCCAATGGCACAGCTGTCTCCGAAGGATGTGGAGCTTACCCCCAGAACTGAAGAGACAATGAGGTGACCAGCACTATCCCAGGGAAAGCAAACACCTATGGACTCCCAGGAGTCATACAGGAGAGCTGTGAACAGTACATTATATTTGAAACAGTGGTGACTCAGCCTGATAAAATGTGTATTCTGATTCATCTCATCCAAAAGCAAACAACTAAATTAGGTCACATGAAGAGCCCTTAAAGTGCCTGTTTCTCTCCAGTACTTGAAGGGAGCAAAGGTTGCCCAGTTCAGATGCATCTTAAACATCTAATCTGTAGAAATCTAGAAGCAGATTAAATTAATCCCACCTTGAACAATAGTTTGGTGAAAGAATTACAGTAAAAATTGAACATAAACAAGTTTATGTGGTTTCCTACAAAATGGTCACATTGTTGTTTAAAGGAGAATACAACTTCCCATTTCTCTACACAAAGAAGTTTTTCTAAAAAATCAAGGTCAAAAAGAGCAAGCATTGTCCTATAACTTCTTCAGGCAGCCCAGTGGCAAAGCCTAGAAGCAGGCCTATAAACCAGTAAAGAAATGGGAGTTCTGCTTAATAAACCAGAAGGGAAAACAAACCCTCTAGAAAAAAAAAAGTATGTTTCATATGATTTTTTGGGGTTTTCGAGTGCTTTACAATTTCCAGAAACATTAACATTATATTAATTTTCCCACATGGAATTCTACCGTCTACATTCAGGTTAATTTAAAACCAATGAATTTTGTCAAGGTAATGGGGCCCCTAATGTATTGCACAAATGCATATTAACTATTGTGTGTAAGAAATAATTCAGAAAAGAAATAGAAAATATGGAAAAATTTCTGTGATTATATGAGTTAAAGAAAAACTTATCCAGCTGCAAAATTACATTTTTTTCACTTTATATTATGATGGTTAGGACATTTCAGAGAATAAATAAAGACAGTTATGAAGAGATACCTATCTAAATATCTGGTCCATAAATACCTTGCTTCAGTACAATTTCTTGAGTTATTTTCACATTGAATTCAGCTATGCCATGACAATCTCTCCTGTTCTGCTCATATCTTTCTAAGTCAAGATAATACAATACTGGGTGAGAAGGAATTGGGACATCCTGTTCTTTTTAGAATCAGAGGAGGCAATGAGACATGGGGAGTTTCTTACCTCCATGCAAATTAGATGCCACAGAGAGAAGTAGGTGACCCAGACAGACTTCCTGTATAGAACAGGTCCTTACCTCTCCCTTCAGAGATTCAAATTAAACTAGTGTTGAGAACTATCACTGGTTCTGCCACCCATGCCTGGAAGATTTCTTTGATCATAAAGAAACGATAGCAGAGAGAGATTTGCAATTCTGAAAATAAACCACCTTATTTCAGTGTCAAAATAATTTGACAAGTGGTACCCACACTTGGTCCCTATGGTACACCCCATCATAGCAGATCAGCTTTGTAGCTCAGCAGCAGTGAAATATTTAGTCAATTCAGTACTGAAAGGGCAGTTGTTGGAAATTTCTCATTTGCCATTTCATTGAAGGTCATGACTTTCCTACTTTTAGGATAAACTATTGCCAGACTCATATAAGAAAACTACCACACTGATTCAAATTCAAGTTGTAGTTTGAGGATTATTTCACTTTTCACTTAATGAGTTCTCAGGAAGAAAGGAATGCAAGACCAATGGCATTGAATCCACACTGTGTTAGACATGTTAAAAGCAAACAAGATAAACACAAAAAATGTGGTGGTTTTCTTTTAACATGGAATTATTAAAGAAACTTGCAAAATAACACTGCTAGAATTCTATTCTGACCCTCAACAAAATGATGATGATAGCACGAACGACGGGCAGGCTGGCACGTGGTGAAAATTCTGGGTGTCTCTGTACTGAATTGGGCATTTCCCATCCCATCTTCTCACTGACATACATTTACAAATTGAAGTAACAGAAAAGGTAGAAATAAGACTTGGTTGAGGAGCTCTTTAAGATGATCTTGTCTGGTTGCCAATGAATGCATATAAAAAGTGTCTCTACTCATATCCAAACAAAAAGTTTTGCAGTAAATGGTGAATTGGCTAATATCACCTTAAACAAATAGAGCACATGACCGGCCCAAAAATTTTTTTCTAAGAACCATAATTATGGCTTTTCCATCCATTACTGATAGTAGTTTTGGCAGCCTGAGATCAATAAAACAATGTTAAAGAAAATAATCAGAAATATAACACTATCTCAGAAAATGGTAAATTTCATCTGCCTTTTACAGAAATAAGGACTTAAGTATTATATACGGCAAAAGTTGATATTAAAAACTGGTTGCAAAGTAAACTGCTCTTGTTTAAAATTGTAAACTGAGGTATGATTATTTTGAAAAAGCAAATGAATACACTGTTTGAATATAACAAAACAGTGAGGAATGGAGACATGAATAAACAAGTGGAGACCAAAAGCCAATTCAAGGGTAGAGAAAGAACACAAACAATGATCTGCATTTCTGTTGTGCCTCTCAGCAACAGCACTCAGAAAAAGCAGGTCAGCTCACCAGGTGGTAGACTGTGCAACTGTTTGATGCTGAACCCTCCTGAGGATGCTCTTTCTGTGTAACACACATGTTCAAGGAAGAGTACTGTGTTAAAGCAGATAAGCATCACAAAAATTTATTTTCTTTAATGGGAGGACAAAATGAGCCAATCTTTCTAGGACATTTTCTCAAAAAATCAACTCCTGTTACATTACAAAACATCAAAAACTGACCCATCTCTGAACATATATTCCTGTGAACATTACTGCTTTTTTACTGGAAATGTGAAAAACTTCCCTCAATAGTTCACCTTCACCTCAAACCTTTTCAAACAGCATATACAAAAGCAGCATCTGAGCCTCTGCAGGCTTTGCAGAGGTTTTTCTTCCATCACTTACTTCGGTGCCCTGTCTTCTAAGGTTTCCACTTCTACATTAAGACCCCTATAATTCACACTCTTATCTCAATTCCATACTCTGAGTATTCTTTTGAGAGTGCTTAATATTATTACACAATTCTTTGAGGTATTTATCCCCCCAAAATGACCGTGTACTCTTCCACACTATATTCTAGGTAGGTTGTATAATTTCTAGACTAGAATAACAGACTCCTTTACCATCTTCCTACTCAAATCCATTTATTCATAAAAAGTTCATTCTATGGAGGGAAAAAAAAAAAACGCTAAAAACCACAAACCAAGAAAAACAATACAAACCCCAACTGGTTAGAATCAGAGAGGTTTTCATTTTCTTTATAGAATGAAAACCAAATTATGGAACCACAAAGGTGTATTTCTAGCCTTATTTGTTATCAGTTTTAATCTATCTTTCTGTGCTTTGTCTAAGTCTACAAAATTGGTTTGAGCATAGGACCAGAATTTGAGAAATTTAATCCACAACTTTATCTAAATATTATAGGTATAATGCTAAGATACACTTTTTCTAAAGCACCATTTACCTTATTTCAGGGTAGTAAGTGTATCTACTCCTCAAAATCTCTGACTGCAACTATTGTGTAAATGCACCAAGTTGGCCTGCCTTTTGCATCTCTTTTTAAATAATCCCAGATGACCTCCAGTTTTACTGCAAATTAAATATTTATGCTTGCAGGCATTTACACATTCACACAAAATATGACACAGAGAACTGGAGTAAAATTCCTATGACAGCCTTATAGAAGGCAATCTTATCATGCTGTGCTGTGCTATGCTATGCTGTAAAATAATAAATGTAAAAAACATAATATAATATAAACAATTTTCAAAAGTTGCATTATTGAACACCAGAGCATTTTGCCCTCATTTCCTTTCCAGTTTAAATTTATTCATGGACAGTTTTTTCCCCCACTTGTTCCTGAGCCAATACTATTCTTTAACCTAAACACTTCCTTCCTGTCTCCGGCTTTACCATCCTGATGTATTTAAAGACAGCAATCTTATCCCTGCTCTGCTTTTGTTCTGCTAAAATTCTAAGCTCTTTCAGCATCCTTTCATGAAATAGACTCTTCCTTCCCCTGAGAATCATAACAGCCTGTTTCTTGCAGTTTTTTAAATTCATTTCTCCTGACTATGAATGAGGAATTGAACAATATTCCAGATCAGGTCTCATCCAAGCCTGCCACAGTCGCATTAGCATTCTCCCTTCCTCCACTGGAAATGTCTCCCCTGACATATCCCAGTCTTTTACTAGCTTTTTTCACCATCACTTCACAATGGCAGCACACAAATTATCCTGTGATTGATGAATGCACTCAGATACACTTCCTTCCCATGGCATCCCATTGATAAGCACTAAGATTATTACAAGATATTTGTTTTACTTCGTTTATTAGCCTTTAATAATTAAAGACCTTTGTACTTCACAATTTTATATGCTATTCTATTTATGTTACATCAGTCCTAATGCAAATTATCCCTGAGTAACATCCTTTTACTACTCCACATTAACAGTACCTGCCATTTTCAATTATTCAACACATCTTATTTAAACAATTCTACTTTTTGAGTGAAGTTTATTAATCACAACAACAAAGGATGTGCATCTTTAAAATGACTCTTTAATACTTTCACTCTTAGCACTTAAGCTGAAGACTTTTTAGTTCAGCATTATCCATTTTGTTTTTTCCTGTTAGCTGTACTCACTTTAAGCCTTTTATATTTATCTCAATTTTTCCTAGACAATCTCCATATGGAATATTGTGAGCTTTATTAAAAAGTGAATTATGTAATGATCCACATCGATTAGATTTTTTAAGATCTTTCTGTTACAAAACCCAATTATCTTTTGAAAGAAAGATATCATTACAGTCCAGCCTAATCTACTTTTTTTCTGAAACTTGTTTTTTATTATCCCATTTCATGTTTTACTCATTTTTTTTTCCTTCAAAGCTTCTAGTTGTCCAAATCAGTCCACTACCTATTCCACAATCCTTACATCTATTCACTTCCCATACCATGTTTTTCTCCTGCACCTTCAACTCCCCCTCTCCCTCTTTCTGATTTTACTAATGTCTCAAATCCTTACCACAAGATTTGTGACTTAGAGTCTCTTATTTAAAAATTATCCGAAATAGAATTTTATCTTGAATTCAGTTGAATATGATTTCATTTCTACTGTCTTATTTCCCACAGCATGCAGGCAGCATCACCACTGCAAAAGAAAATAATTTAAGATTTATTAGATTTGTTCTGTTCCTTCCCTGTCCTTATCACACATCACAGCCCTACTTCTACCTTCATTGTCCTCCTCTTTGTTTTTTTCTCTTGTAGAACATTATCACAGCTTTTAGCATATATATTTTGCTAAACAAAGATATGACGAATTTCTGCAACAGAACAAATTTGTAGCCAAATGAAATTTATCTTTCTACATGAATTTTCCAGTCCTTGCTGCTGACTCTGACTGCAAGGGATAAACTGAGCATTCAGATGTATTGTCCATAATCTAAATTCATGTTCTGTGTAAGATGTGAAGAATGCTAGTATCACACACATCTGTGCTTGTTAAAAAGTGTAACACAGAGGATTTTCAAGGTGATTTTCACACAAGAGTTTTTCAGACCAAGCTGTTCCCCACTCCCTACCTAAAGGAGCAGTGGAATGAGCTCAGAAATGCAGTCAACAGGACTTTGAACCCATAATGCACTGTTCTACTAAAAAATGCTTGTTTCCATCCTGTAACAGCAGGTTTTCATCCTGTAACAGCAGGCAGATAGTTTGTTTCCATTAACTCTGTATTGCTCAGCTTAAGAAACATAAAAATATTTAACTCTTTCCCCTCCTTCCTGGACAGAAGGTGGTGGGTGAGAGGATGGAGCTGGGTGGGGAAGCCAAAACTGCCTAGATACAATTTTTTCAGTTCAGATGTAACTCCATCCAGTCATCCCCAGTGTGACAGATGGCTGATGCTAGGCTTGCTTCTGGATTTCTTGTGGAAGGTGTGAGCAAATACTGAACACCCCTAACCTCCACAAATTAATAGAAAATTCTTTTGTTCTGTTCCAATGGAGAACAGTGTTCAAATACTACAGTCCTCTGAGACGAGCTGTATTTACAGGAGTCTGTGCAACTGCTGAGAGTGCCACTGTTTAAAAATTTACATCATCTTCCACTCGTACCTCAGCAAACCCACATTTTAGAAATTAACAAAAAAAATAATAAAGGCTCCAGTTTTTCTATGTTAGCCTTGAGGGCCACATATATTAATAGCTGCTACACCTTTTTTTTTATTTTTTTTTTTTTTTTTTTTTTTTTTTTTTTTTTTCTGTGAGATGCTGAATTATTTGGACATGCTGTAAAGCTATCTGGTATTTTGTGACCTAATAGAAAAGCAAACATTAAGAATTTACTATTATACAACAGTAACCTGGAGAGATAAATACTGTGCTGAGAGGGAAAAGTAAGCTGCAGAAAATTAATATTAGCCATTGCTGTATGAAAGAAGAGTGACCTACTCACAGCTAAAATTTCTTTCTCTCTTGTCTAGCATTTCACAGTCTCCCTTATCTCCTTCCAGCATGGAGCTACATATTTCTACTTTCCCAGCTTGTATACAGAGGCCTTTAACCCTTTAAATGTGGCATATCCAAACAGACCAGAAAGGGGTCTTTTGGAAAAGATGACATATTCTCTCTAGTCAATAGATTGAATAGTGCATTTCTTTTTTTTCCTATTCTGTTACTTTCTTGATCATAAAATTGATGTACATTATTATTGATGTATATGTAGGGAGGATGGTAAAACAACCATGGGATATAATTATGTGTGTAGGAAGAAATATGGTATAGACATGGAATACCACAAAAGACAGAAAGGAAAAGTGAAGAATGAGAAAATACTTCACTGCTTTTAGAGCCTTTGGTGCAAAACAATTTGGTTTGGGATGTCACAATTTTGGGTCTGGTCTAGATAGGCCAGATCAAGGTATAAACTAGTCCTTTATGGTTATGAATATATTTTTAAATATTTTTTCATTTTTTTTCTTTTTTCAGCAGAAATATTTAAATCTCTATCAGCATTCACAGATAGATTTTTAGAAAATCACCGACATCATGTGCTGAATGTGCATCAGAATAACCAAAAGCAAGATATTTTCAAAAAGATTGCTATGCCTGATACCATTATAATTTAAAAAGAAAATAAAAATGAAGGAAAAAATGTAGAGTGTTAACCCACTTTTCTTCCTTTGTCTCTCCTGCTGATTGTTTCCTTTCAGTATCTTGCCACTTCATCTTGGGTCATGTGCATTACCACTCTCACCCAAATGCTGTGCAAAGCCAGAGGCCATACAAGGGAAATGGCAGAGGTCCATCTTTTAATTTGTTGCTTTTGCCTTCATGGAACAGCATGATCCTGATACAGCCTGCAGTAAGGAGATCAGCAGTGCACTTGGAACCACTTGGGTCCTCCCTTCCTTTTGTCAGTTTCTCACTGGCTGAGGACTGGCGTCTCAGGAGTCAGTTCCAGGAAATGGTTTCCCACCACTGAGCACTATGATGTCTTGAATGAAGTGTGAACTGATCAGCTTGAGATAATGCAGTCACGAATACAAAAGAGAGATGACAATGCATGAAAATGTTTTTTATTGCAGTTTACCAGAACTTGGTGGTAAAGTTTTCTTGTAAGAGAACACGTTATTTAGACATTCCCTAAGATTAGTAATCTTGAGCAGAAGTTTGCCTGCAGCTTCAGTGATCCTCCTGTGATCTTGATAATAAGTCACAGAATAGTGAGAACTGAGCTCTTGCTCTTCCTGGGTGACAGGTTCATTTGATATTATCTTGTGATACATACTTACATTTTGTACTTCTTATTCCCCTTTCTATCAAAATGAGTATAATTCTTTAGTTCATCACTGTAGCATTGTGAGACTACGATTGAAGATCTGAGATGTTTAGGTAAGATATCTACATATGAAAGATCCTAAGATATGACATTAAAACATTTTATCTAGCCATTAAAATATTAAAAAAAAACTGAGAAGTTTCTGTTTCAGTAGAAGTGCACATGAAAATGGGGGATGTGTCCACATTCAGAAAGAACATCAAACTACAGTCTGAGGTTATGACAGTTTATCCTCAACCACACTTTCAGGAAGATGTGGGAAAAGGTTATAGATATGTGGATACTTCACTAAATACTCATGATAAAAATTTAGAAGACCTTTTATTGTCCTTTAAAACTTGGACACAAGGTGAAATCTCGTCTTTAGAGACAATAATCAAAGTTTTTCATTATTTAAAAAAAGCAGGAATTAAATCTTCAGGGGTAAAACTGTAAGGTCAATAGGCATTATCTCCATGAAAACACACACTTCTGTAGTTCTGTAATTTCAGGGTCAAATCTGATGTTTGAAAGATATACAAAAGAGATAATAAAGTCATCTATTTCAAGTCTAAATAAGAAGAATTTAACTTCTAAGAAGTCTGAAGAATGCTCTGGAGGATCAGGTGAAAGGTCAAAGTTATCTCATGATTTGCCACACCTAATATGGATAGGACAGAGAGTTAAAAATGATCATAATGCCCAGCTGCACTTTCTCTCTAGTATTAATGGGGCCATTGATCCTTAAAATAATTGAACTGGACTTCACAGAAATCAGAAATATTGTCATTTGGGTCAGTAGCAGTACTCTTACCTTTTATTCTGAATGTCACAGTGTTTATAAATCAGCATGTCTGAGTTTTTGCCTCATGTGGAAATGTGAGGTAATGCAGTTATTTGAAAATGTATTAAAAACAGTGGAAAATCAGCCTCTTTATATGGGATAGTCATAGCTTTATGCTAGCAAGCAGAGATTTCTGGCATTACAAACAGATTATTTATTTCATCTGACATGCCCTAGTGAGGATTTAGTAATACACAGGGTTGACACACACCCCAGATATTTTGGAAGCCATGGTGGAAGGCAAGATCCATGGGAGATCAGAGTACATATTTGCTCACTGAATGGCAGCTGTGCTCTCAATAAAACTGCATTTACAAAGGCACACCCTTGGAAAGAAAATTTGCTTCAGATATATGATTTTAGTTCCTTGTGGAAAGCAAGTAGAACATGAGAATAGCTGTGAATGGATCTTCACTGTGTGATTTTGTTTTGAATTAACTCTGCTTTTCTCTCTGTATTCAGTCAGCCACAGCAGGTGGGGAAGTTGGTTTCTTTTATTTAGTTCAGAACTGAAAAACTAGATTTAATTTTTTTTTTCTGGGAAATTTTGCTGCAGAGAAGACTTCATTGGTTAACGATAAAACATGAAGAGGGAGGGCAGAATGCCATTGTGTAAGATCTATAAATACACATTGGTTTTATATATATATCACAAATGCAATTAGACTAAGAAGTGCTGTGCTACTGTTATCTTCATGGAACAAATGTTACTAAAAATTTCTCTGATGTATCCCCTATCAGATGCCACAGCATCTATTTTTCCAAAGTACAAAACTGGCTTTTAAAGCTGTTATAATAATTTTATTTTTCTGGTGAAGGTCCTTAGCTATAACTACAACTTGCTGTGGCTCCTATCAAAAATGAAATTAACCCTTCCAGGGAGGATGGATGGGATGTTCTTGATGTGAAAAGGCGTGAAAAACACTGTTTTGAAGAAATTTGTTTAACAAAATATACTTTGGGTTTGACAGGCTCCCAAGAGCATTTGGTTTCCAATGATCTTCAGAGGTCCTCTGCGCCTGTACAGGTCCTGTTTCTGTTTCATTCTGTGAGGAATCAGTTACCAATAACCTGCTTTTGAAACACAGCCACCACATCATGTGATGTGTTACACACCAGCTACTGACCTATTCTTAGCCTGATCTCTAAGGAACCACCCCAACCACCTGATGACCTGCCTTATCACAATGGCAATAGTCTGAAAACTAACATGACTCACTGAACTAAATAATCCCTGAGAATGCATCAGACATAATATACCAAGGCATTTTACTTGCATTAAGAACACACTGAGCCCTTAGTGTAACAAATTAAATTAAATGGATTGAATTATTATGAATGGGGGATAAAATCTTAACTTGCTAAACCTAAAATGGATACATCAGGATCAAACAATTAGAGCAATTGATGGTATTATTATTTAAATAGGGCATCAAAGATAGACTGCTGGAACAGCCCATGGAGCTCAGCATTCTAGTACAATGCCGAGTGGCTTTATTTTATTCCAATCAGGGGAATCAAAAAGACAAGGAAAAATAAAGCAAACTACAATATCCAGCCAAACAGGCTGCTAAAGAGGAGGGAAGAGTGCTATGAGAACAACAAAAACAAAAAAGTTTCTCTTGCAAGTCAGCACTTCTGGTTTTGATACACTGCGTTTTCCCAAGGATTTAACCTGTAGCAAGCAGAATATATTTGTGCACTCTAATAAAATGTAATTCTTTGTGTAGATAACACTTCTTTTTTTTTTCCTCATAAATTCCATCTCTGAGGAATGTTACAGACTTCAGTGGATATTTTTGATTGCTTATTTCCTGATTTGCTGCATATTCCCTAAAGAAAAAAGTCTTTCTTGATCTGAGTAGGAATCAGTTGTAGTATCCATAACCTGGGATATTCAAGGACTCTTAAAACTATTCCTAACCCTGATTCCTTTAAACAAAGTGGTAAAATTGTTTCTACTGTTAGTAAAAACATAATTAACACAATATTGCACGGAAGTTTTATATATTTTTTTCTTTTGATTTACCTATTTCTTGTTTGCCTCAGATTCTACCATTTTTGGCTTAGAAATAGCTTGAATAATAAATAACAGAGGCATCTAAGTATAGACAAGCAAAATAACACCTCAATTTCATGAAAACACAGTAAATAGAACTTCCACTTAATGGGTTGTTTCTCTTATTTAAGGTTGTTTTCTACGTAGTCAAATATATATTTGTATGACATGTCACAAAGAAAATATTTTTTTTATAGTGAATGGCATTCTGCTTCTATATGAAGTCCAGCTGTAGAACAAGTAAAACTAAAATTCTTGCCTGTAGTGGCTGTTCTAGTCACTTGAATTGAAAGATTGAAACTTGACTTTTAGAGGGACAATGCCAGTTACTTGTAGGTAACATTTTTTCTGTTTCTACTTAAAAAATAATTATACAAATTTCAAATTTATCCAAAGCTCCTACTTTGGGGACAGGGCTTGCAGCAGGATTGGTCCAATTGGTTCAGCTCAGTAACTGAACAAACCTCTGCTGCAGTGAACATTTGTGCAGCTTAAGAAGAGCCTGAAAGCACCACCCCTAAGTGACCAATAGGGCCAGGATGAAGGGTTTAGACTACCCTGGTAAAAGAATTGCAAGATCTATTTGGATTTCAGACAGTCAAGGCATATATACCCTCCAAATTCTTCTATCATGTCTGCTATCTTGAAATTATTATTATTTATAAAAGATCTTGAGTTTATCCCTTTGCTATAGTCGGATATTTGTGAAATCTCTTTTATTTCTTCTTGCAGAGGAAAAGGAAAAGTATTTCCTCCCACTTCTGCACCAGCACATGTCCCTTTTATTTTTCAATTATTCTTTCATCATCTGTTTCCTGAGACAATTCTATATTAAAAGGGAGTTGAATTCTATCTCTTCTGCTGGTGACATTCTGTTCTATGCTTGTGTTTACTTAGCCTAGAGCACCACAGTCAGTCCTTTCACCTATGTAAAGTACACAGCAGACAACCACTTCTGTGATGAACTAAGTAAACAAGAAAGTCCTGGGAAGACAACTGCAGGATTTGTTTGGACTGTTTTGATTACTTTGCTCAGTTGCTTAGTTTCTTTGAGCTAAAGTTTTCCATTACTGGGCTTGTTTGACAAATAAGAAATAAATTTAGTAACATGATATTATAACATGATAGTCTTTCTGGAGCCTGTGAAGAAGCATATACCTTTCAGAGACCTTTCTATCATAAAACATTTTCTGTTGCTGCAGTGAGATTTCAGTGGGCTGGGCTTGACTTACCCTTAAGGTCTGAACACTGCAATTTCTGTATGTGACAGCATATGAAATTTAACCTGGGCAGGCTCGAGAGCTGAGCAGAGGGAAAGGTAATGCAGTTCAACAAAGGCAAATGCAGGGTCCTACACCTGGAGAAGAATAACCCCATGAACCAGCTAAGGCTGGGGCTGGCCTGCTGGAAAGCAGCTCTGCAGAGAAGAATCATGGGGTTCTTGGGGACAACAAGCTGTCCATGAGCCAGCAGTGTCCTCGTGGCCAAGAAGGACAGTGGGATCCTGGGATGCATTAGGAAGAGCAGTGCCAGCAGGTCAGGGGAGGTGAACCTCTGCTCTGCCCTGGTGAGGCACATCTGGAGTGCTGTGTCCAGTTGTGGGCTCCTTGGGACAAGAGAGACATGGAGCTCCTGGAGCAGGTCCAGCATTACAAAGATGATGAAGGGACTGGAGCATCTTCGTTAAGAGGACAGGCTGAGGGAGCTGGGCCTGTTCAGCCTAAAGAAGAGATGATTGAAAAGGGACCTCATCAATGTGTACAAGTATCCAAAGGGTGGGTGCAGGGAGGATGGACCAGGTTCTTCTCAGTGGTACCAAGCAATTGGGACAAGAGAGAATGGATAGAAACTGATGCACAGAAATTCCATCTGAACATGTGGAAGAACTATTTTACTCTGTAGGGGACAGAGCACTGGAACAGATTGCCCAGAGAGGTTGTAGAGTCTCCTTCACTGGAGATAATCAGTAATCATCTGGACACAGATGATTTAGCCTAGACCATCCTTGTGGTCTAGGATGGCCCTGCTTAAGCAAGAAGGTTGGACCAGACGACCTGTGGTCCCATCCAACCTGACCCATTCTGTGGTTCTGCGAGTTTACTTGTCCAATACCTGTATTGATCAGGAGAGCCAACAGGTCCTGAACTGTAACTACCAACAGATCCTTTACTCTTTCCCAGCATTCTCTTGTTCAAGCTGGAGACAAAATTAAATTGAAAAGGCTGAAGATAACCTAAACAGAAACTAAATGGAATACACAGTTTTATAAGAACAGCAGACTAAATAGAACACATAGTTTTATAAGAACATAGGCAGCACTTTTAAAGTGTTCTATTATCAAAAATATTACTATATGTAGAAACAGACACCCCTTGTAATACACATTTCACAGGACAGGATAGATGTATTTTCTGGTCCATGCACCTGGAAAAGGAAATACATATTCAACATCCATTAGCACTTTTCTGTAGGCTTTCCATATCATTTAAAGAGAAAAAAAACCCAACCCCCCCAAACAAACAAACAAACAAACAAGAAAACCCAAAACCAACCAACCAAACAACCCCAACAACAACAACATAAAAACACTATCGCCACCAAAATAACTGGGATAGAATAATCTGATTTTTTTTATGGTAAACTTCACTAGCCTCAGTCAGAAGAGTTAAATGTAAAGCACGGTAGAAAATATTTTGAAAAACTAGGATTTTTTCTCTTGCAGAGAGTATTTAGAAGAAGTGAGAGAGACCTAACAGCGACAAAATTTGCCAGCAATGGAGAATTTTTCTTCTCAGACATCTCTGATTCTTAGTTCTGACTGAATGACTGCTCTGCACTCCCAAAAATCATTTTCTATGACCACCACCCAAAAGCCAGCAAATTCATATCAAATGTTAGGACTAAATATATCTCTCACAATGCATCAAACTACATTTTCTCTCCCTCTTGGAGCAATTTTTAACATTGTGAAATGTTAAAAGTCCTGCAATTTAGCAAATATAGACTCGGTATGCCCCTATACACCTGTAAGTACAATTCCCTTCATCAAAAAGCTGTTAAGTGTTCCATCTAAAAGCTTCTATCAGAATGAAAAGCATTAATTTATTCACCTTTAAAAATTCTTTTTTTATTGCTAATAACACATTATTATGGGTAGTGGTCAACTTAGATGGAGATTTTTTGCAGCCTTCTTTTGTAGCATTTCATCCACCATACAGAGAGACTGATTCTTGATTCTGAGATGTTTTCCTTAATATGCTAGCAACATCAATCCATCCCTCTAGAGGTTCTGGGAAACTTTTTACATCAATTTGCTCTATTCCTGTTTCTGCAAACTGTGAAAATACTGTGTCTGAATAAAATGCTAAAGTAGTGTTTGTGATGCTGCATCTACATACTCTGCTATCCGTTTATAAATGTGACAGCTAAATTATTCCATTTATCGTAAACATATCTCACACTTGGTTCTAAATTTTTACAAAGCGATTTTCATTCTCAAGAAAATGGGCAGACTTATTCACTGGTGTCTGGCAAACAATAGAGGAAGAAATTCAAGCAGGTGTGGAATAGTGTGTAAAAGTAATATGTCTTGCTCCTAACCTGCCTCTTCATTAAGCTATGGCTATTTTCAATAATTTACTTCGTAGTACTATATGCATTCATTTGTAATTTGCCTGCTTTCGAGAGAAAGAATATCTGCACACATTGATTTTCTGGAGTTTTCCAGTTCTACCCACATTTCTGATCTCAATAGATACAATACCTACACAACAGATGTTTGAGTATTTTTAATATTTCAAGAAAAAAGATTTTTTTTCTGTAACACACACCACCTCTTTGTATTAGGTAAAATCAATCCCTTCTTTGAGAGGAAAGGCTCAGAGCTCTTGTGGTGGGTTGACCTTTGCTGGCTGTCAGATGCCCACTAAACACTCCTTGCTCCCCCTCCTCAACAGAACAAGGGGACAAAATTAGGGCTGAGATAACAACACAGACATCACCCACTAATTATCATCAAAGGCAAAGCAGACTCAGCTTGGAAAAGATTAAATTAATCTATTGCCAATTGCAAACAGAAAATTATACTGAGGAAAAAAAAAATCAAACAAAAAAACTCCAACCCCCAACCAACCAACTAACCAACCAACCAATCAAAAAAAAACCCACCCCAAAACTAAACAAATACAAAAAAACCCTACACCCCAAAGCCCAGAGAAAAAGCCCCCAAACCCTTCCATTTCCTCTTCTTCCCAGGGTCAACTTCACTCCTTCATTTCTGACACTTCCAGTTCTTCCTCATCACTACCGCTTCCTTCAGGTATCTCCACCTGTTTTTTTTCTGGGGAGCAGACTGTCTCTCATTCAATTTTTATTAATATATGCAATTTTGGAATTTACTTCCAGAAAAGCATTTGATTCTACACACAAAAAAAAAAAAAAAAAAAAAAAAAAGGACTTTTGTGATTTTAAGTACTTGTGCTTTAAATTCAATAGAATAGGGGATGTAACTATAAATTTATATACTATATATATATATAATATATATTTAACTATATATATAGTATATATAATATATGTCTTCTTAATTCACCTCTTTATGCTTACTTTTGCTACAGACCTGACACAGATCTTTTTCATTGGTTTTTCTCACAGTTCCTTCTTCATTACTATCTTCTCAATGACTGCTTTGCTCTTTCAACCCAATGTGTGTTCATGTGTCTGTTTAACCAAGCTCTTTTCAGAATTTTTATTACAAACAACTATTTTCTTCCTGGTTTTTTTCACCGTATAAGTATTTCAAAGGTACTATCCAATTTAACTTCACAGAATACCTGTGAGTTTAGATTGTAGGATCAACTTCATTTCATAATTGAAGAATAAAACTGCCCAAAGCCTATGCTAAAATTACTATTTCCATCTATGGTGAATGTTTTGATTTTGAAAGTAGATATCAGGGATCCTCTTTTTCAGCTACTTGACCAATTCACTTAGTTTAATAGAAAAACAAGTGCACTGCACCCTTGGAATTCAGAGCAATGTCTGTAAGCAACCTCAGAAGAGATCACACAAAGCACTCTTTCCGTTCCTGATCTCTATGTGCTTAGTGTCTCAAGCATACAGATATTTCTCTGCAGACTATGGCTCAGTGTATTTCAGTCAACATCTTTTTTCCCAGACTCTGAGCTCTACAAGCCCATCTTTGAAGCTGTGTTATCTCCAGAATGACAGTATTTCCTTCTATATATTCATCTGCTGTTTCCTTGCAACACTTTGTCTTCAGATCTCGGTTTTCCACCTCATCAGTCTTGTCCTATGGTATTAGGCTGTTCAGTACAGCTAAGTCCTGGTGTATTTATAAAGGTTTTAGGAAAAGGTTTGAACAGGAATGATTATGAGTTTGGGAATAGAGAGGTTACAAGGGAAACTGAAATATGCAATTACAACATATTTGAAGACATGTTAGGCAAAATGTACTTCCTGGGGTACTTTCAAATCAAAAAGCGTTTCACCACATGTTCTCATGTCATGCTCACTTCACAGCATCAGAGCTGGAATTCTTCCTTTATTCTGCTTACTCCCAACTCAGGTACAGATGGAGTTCCTGCTTTAATTCGACTTGGATGACTTTTCTGTGGCATTAATAACTCTGCTATTCATTAACCTTTCCAAGTTTCACTTACTGTCCCTATTCAGAAAGGGAATATTGCTATTTCAGTATAAGTTTCCTCTTCTCTGTGATAATCAATACAGAACCTTAAAATCTTGTCATGTTCCATATATCATGAAAAGAATGTGAAAAAATTGTACACCAGCTAATTTAAATCTAAAATCTCCAATACACCCCATGTTTCTAATCAAAACCAATTTCAGACATAAGAATAAAACTTCATCCAGACAAGCCACTGAAAACTTCATCCTCTCTGATCTCTTCCCCTCACTCTTCAGACACATATTCTTGGACATGATAAATGGAACCTCTATTCAGTCCTGAAGATAAAACATCTTAATCAAAGAACTGAGAGAGATGGTGTGCTTTGTCTTACATTTCACAGTTGTGAATGCTATATGAAACCTGGACATATTCTCTTTCATGCTTTACTCTCCTTGGGTCCGAGGAGAAACTTCTGCAGAAATTCCTTCAGGTATTCAATTCATGCTGGAAGGAAAAAAATATTACTCAGTGTAAAGTAGTTTCAGGGACCCCTTGCGATATTTAAAGAAACCTCTATTCCCATCTATCTCAGAAGAAACTTTTGGTTTTTTTAGTCTTAAATCTTTCTTATGCTGGTAATCAACCCAGAGTAATCCTCAACCAAAGAAGACGCCATCTAATATAACAGATTTCAAGTTTAACCTGCAAAACTGCAGCAGTTCTTAAAAGTAGTAGTTCTGATTTTTTAAAACATAATAAAAAATACTGCTTCTTTTCTCCCACTTGTTTTTTTTATTTAAAGAAACTCTCCAGTGGTGTTACCTGACATTTAAGGAAGATGCAAATCTATATGGCCTAAAGCTACTATAATGATGTAGAAAATTCCAGCCCAAGTGATTAAAGTTTCAACACAAATGATAAAAGATAATGGGAAGTGTCTGGTAACCTAGCTAAATATATGTCTAATTACAGACAGCGATGATGACTTTTCTTGTAATATGCCTACATTTTTCACTAAAAGAGTAGACTTTTTTGCTTCATACCTTTTCAGCTATTGCTGTGTCTTATCACATCTACTTTTTTGCAAGCCTTTTTTTTCCTTCCGTTTCATTACTCCAGTCTTTGATGATCTTATGGCATGACCTGAGTTCCTCTATGGTGAATTTCTGATTGATAATGATGTGGTCATGAAATGAAACTGAGATGATTGATTACTCTTAAGAAACATTGATCCTTGACTTGATCAATCAATCCTTGATTGATCCATATCCTTAATGTTTTCCTAAATATATGAAATAATTTTAGTTTATAACTTAGCTGTATAACATGTTATAAGTATAAAGTGTTTCATCTCATTGCTGTTCATTTGGAAAACTTCTGAATCACATACTTTATGGTGACTGATAACCTCCCTTGGCTGTGTATTAATCCCAAGGAAAGAAGCAGCTAGATCATTTCACTGACAGCCAGTGTGTCCCTTGAATATCTACTGAGCTCTGAGTTAACTAGCACAATACTCACTACTTCATCTGCCTTGGACTTAGGATTTTGACATTTCTTTCATTCTTTGGTGATATACACATGTTTAATGATTACTCCTTCATTCATTTTTTTCAGTCAAATATCCAAACAACATCATATTAATGACAAAAAGAAGTTCTTTACATAGTACTTGCTTGGATGAAGCTTCACATTTCTGCAAGCTGTATTGAGATCAGAAAACAATGAAAACATTTAATAACATAGAAAAGCTGTTGACATATATTACAGAAAAAATCTCATGGATTTTTCAACCAGATAATTTTCTCTCACTTCAATAGCAAAAAAAGTTACAGTGTCAATCTCATGAAGAACTGAGGGCAGCTGTGTTTTCACAACTATATCTCTGATTGCATAGTTTTATATCTCTCTGGACATTAATTCCTACTTCCTGAAAAGCAATTCAAATGTAATGATTCAATTTTAACCTTCTTTGCTAGCAAATTTTCTCTTTCCACATTTCATTATCAAACTGTACTCTTCGTCCCTTTTTGAATCTTCAGAGTTTTGAAAGCTGCATTCATAGACAACACACATTCAACTTTCTCATTGCTTTTCATCTTTCCAGTAAGTTCATACTGAACAGGACTCGTTATAAAGCCTGTCTTGTACAAAGGATTATGTTTGCTATATCCAAACATTTTGGCCAGCTATGTTATCTAACCTCTCTTTCTGTCTAGTTCTTTTTTTGTCTGGCTGAGCTGAATTCTATTATACTCAGTTAATGTGCACTGTCAAAGAAAAAGTTCTCTATGACTCGATATCACACACTTGACTCTAAAAGTTAAATATTTCTCCTCCTCTCAGGAATATTTTACCCATTTTCAGTCAAAATCCCTATTACCAAATATTCCATAAGTCAAGAGTGTGTGTTAGCACATAGGCTTTTGTTGCAAGGGGTCATGTAATTGTCATTCTCTGAATTTTTGCCTTTCAGAGAAACTGGTATTCTGTAACTGGCTTCAGGAATGCATATTAGAGTGGTCAGCTTTCGAAGCCACTTAAGGTAGTTCACATGCTGAAATTCTATACAGAATATGAGCATACAGAGGTCTTAAAAACTTTTTACTTATAAAAAATATATGTTGAGATGTTTATGAATTTGCTCATCATGAATTAGATTTATTAGAGTAATTTAGCAACATTGGAAAATGTTGCACCTATTTTCTATAAACAAAACAAGGAAAGATGATGAAGAAACAGCTTGCAGAGAAATTTGCTGTAGTGCCAGAAAATAGAATAACATCTCCTACGACAGAAAAATCATGTTTGTCTTCGAACAGGGCATGTAAAAATGTAACACATATTTAAAACTTAACTCTCTATGCATTATTATACCTAGAATAAGTAAAGCCCCTAAGCTCATGCAAGGCCAAATGTGTCCTGGCAGTATTATGTTTGAGAAGAAATTCAAGCTTCCCTCACATATGATGTGTTGTTCATGTCACTATATCATTCCAAATCAAATTGATCTAACAGCCAACTCTAATTGCATTTCTTCAGAGTGCTAGGAAATTTTGCCTTCACTCCCCCTATATGATTTTTGTTCTTACTGGGTGCAAATTTAAGAATACCTGTGTTAAGTGAAAGGCAATGATACCACAGTTCCAGAGAAGTGTTCAATTCCTCTGAGGTGGATTCTGTTATCAAGTTCAGGAGCTACCACACCCTAGTATGGCCCAGACACAGTCATGTAACAATACCCAAAACTGAAATGATTAGAAGAAAATCCCTTTACGTTTTGACGAGAACATAAAACCTCTGACCAAGTATTTTTCCAATCAGACTCTACTCTGTATACATAGCAGCCACAGCCACTATTTCTCTAAATAACATTCAAGTGACATATTCCAGAATAAAATTTGGATTTGCTTTGTGTTTTTATAGTTGTCATACAGGCAACTTGTGAAATTACATATTTTCAGATATTTCTCTTTCAAGATCAGTCTGATGTGAATTGGACGGCTCTTTAATTACACCTCTAAATTTCATAGGTGAACACTGGAATAAAATATTGGGATTATGATCCCAGATCACCACAGCAATGACTGCAACTACTATATTTATGACAAAGTACTGGTTTATATGTCTCTGTGTTGAATTTGGATTTTCTTTTTCAGTTATGTAGTGATTAAATTGCGATTTTTTTCTTCTTTTCCCCACAACAATTTTTTAGACATAGGGCATATTCTTCAAAGACTTTAAAAGAAAACACCATGCTGGTTGAAAAAAGGGCAAAAAATGAATAGAAAATATTCTTTTCTGCCAACATATTCCTGGTCCAGGCAACAATCCTGGCTACTTGCGCAGTTCTATAGAGATCCTCCTGTGCTATGCATTATACAAAACCAAACAAAAATGTAGTTCCCCTGGAACTGCTTTTATTGTACTTCTATGATGAAAAAGCTACACATGAATCATAAATAAACCAGAAGATTCATTCAAAATTCACTATAATCACTTATCTGTGGCCACATTTCCTTTTTTCAGTGTTAAGAGTTTTTACATCGTCAGTAAACAGAGTCACATTGTTTCCAAGAACAAACTTATAGGTGGAAAATTTAACTGACCAATATTTGTAATGGTCCTCCAAGTAGCCTCACTAGCCATGATTTTTAAAAAGTTGAAAACTGTAAATTGCTTCCTCCAAAGTTCAGAAGTACTGCAGAAGGTTTTCATTAATATCATTAGTAGAAGTCATCAAATAGCATGTCTAGTGAGGACTGCAGGCTAGAAGAAAAACACTTTGAGACTAGCCTTGCAGAGAAGGACTTGAGGGTGCCAGTGGCTGACAGCCTGGACACGAGCTATCAATGTGCACTCACAGCCCAGAGAGTCAATGGTGTCCTGGGCTGCATCCACTGGTGGGCAGCAGGGTCAGGGAGGGGATTCTGCCCCTCTGCTCTGCTCAGCCCCCACCTGCAGTGCTGCATCAGCTCTGGGGTCCCAGCACAGGGAGAACAGGGACCTGCTGGAGTCTCCTATGAGACCTCTCCTATGAAGACAGGTTGAGACAGCTGGGATTGTTCAGCACAGAGGGAAGAACACTCCAGGAATATCTGATTGTGGCTTTCCAGCACCTAAAGGGGGCTAATAAAATAGAGGGAGAGAGACTTTTTACATGGGCAGATAGTGACAGGACAATGGGCAATGGTTATAAAGAAAGAGAGACTTAGATGTTAGGAATAATTTACTCAGAGGGCAGTGAGATACTGGATCAGGCTGCCCAGAGAAATTGTGGAGGCCTCATCCCTGGCAGGATTAAAGTCCAGGCTGGCTGAATCTTTGAGCAACCTGATCTAATGGAAGGTGTCCCTGCCCATAGCAAGGGGTTTGGGACACTTAATTTTAGGACTCTTCCAACCCAAACCATTCCATGATTGTGTGATCTTTTCTGAGGAACCCTTTGTGATCAGCAATGCTCTGTTCTTCAGCCTTGCCAGGGCAAGAACAGGATTCATATCGGATGGACTCCAGCCTTGATCTTTCTTGTGTTTAGTTCCCTTAAAATGAGGTCCCTGCTCTGCTAGGGTTAGGATAGTGTAAGGTTCTAGAAACAATGGTGATTTAAATGTTAAATGTAGCAACAGATTTTGAGACTTATTTCTTTTCAAGTTAGGTAAATACATTCTTTGTACATAACATATATTAAGTAAACTAAGAAATACTTTACGTAATTTACAATCATTAAATCATGCTGCTACGGCTGTATAAAATGAAATGTATGCATTTATATGTCTCAGTCTTCAATCATCTTGAATTTAAAGTCATAAAAGCACACTTTATATACAATAAAAGTCTGCTTTATTACATCAGAAAGTCTAGTAAGATTCTGACTTTCTTCTCACTCTGTTTTCCTTTTTGTATACTGTTGCAGTCCACACAATCTATATAATAATATTTACACTTTTCATTATGAGTCATTGAATAAATTAAATTATATTTGGTCTAATAAATATTTTGCCATCAAAATAGCAGCCTCATTACAATTTATTATGAATATTATTTTTATTAAGGCAAATGGCATCCTGACCTGGATCAGCACTGGTGTGGCCAGCAGGAGCAGGGCAGTGACCGTCCCCCTGCACTCAGCACTGGTGAGGCCACAGCTCCAATCCTGTGTTCAGTTCTGGGCCCCTCACTGCAAGAAAGACATTGAGGGGCTGGAGCGTGTCCAGAGAAGGGCAACGGAGCTGGGGAAGGGTCTGGAGCACAAGTCCTGTGAGGAGCAGCTGAGGGAACTGGGGGTGTTTAGCCATGAAAGGAGATTAAAGGAGGACCTTATGCTTTCTGCAAGTACCTGAAAGGAGGTTGCAGCCAGGTGGGGGTCAGTCTTTCGTCACAGGTAGTAAGTAATAGGATGAGAGGAAATGGCCTCAGGTTGCACCTGGGGAGATTTAAATTAGATAGGAGGAAAATTTTTTCACATAAAGGGTTGTCAAGCTTTGGAACAGACTCTACAGGGTAACAGTGGTTTTGCCACTTCTGACAGTGTTCAAAAAATGTGGATATGACACTTGAGGACATGGTTTAGTGGTGAACAGGGTGGTACTGCTCAGCTGATGGTTGAACTTCCTGATCTTAAAAGTCTTTTCCTGCCTAAATTATTCTACAGTGCTACAATTCCTTTTCTACTGTACTATAATGCTGACTACTGTTTA
Organism: Vidua macroura; assembly: GCF_024509145.1. NCBI lineage: Eukaryota > Metazoa > Chordata > Aves > Passeriformes > Viduidae > Vidua > Vidua macroura. Next base: position 87,411,174 of record NC_071572.1, read on the forward strand.
TACAGTCCCTGGAAAAGTCTGTACACTTTATTGTGTGGAGAGTAACCTTCACAGTTACATTGCAACAAGATTTAAATATGCAACAGTAAGATTTGTGAACTGCTTTGTATTTCCTGAAGGGTAGCCACAGCAGAGAAGTAAAAACACTAAAATGAACACATGCAAAAAGAAGCAAGTCAACTCAAAATACAGAGAGAAATGAGGAAACCAAGGATTAAGCATATCACCAATATTCTCAAGTAATAAGAGATGCATTTCATTGATACTACTAGTAAAACTCATTTTTAAACTTTACAGTAGGGCCTAAGCAACTACTGAACTGGACGTAACACAAATGGCAGCAAAAGACGGATGTTGCAATCTCTTTCACCCAAGAGATACAACATTAAATTAAAAAAAAATGTACAATGGTAGACTGTATCAATGAAAGTATTTGCAGAGGCTTAAGAAATATTAATGCCACTGTATAATGTACTCATGAGATTTCATCTGGAAACTCTCTAAAGTTCTAGCTATCCTCACACAAAAAGGAGTTAAAATGGCAAAAGCAGGAGAGAAAATTTCCTAGCATGAACAGGGAAATGAGAAAAGTTGTCTTCACAGACAGCACTCAAAGACCATGACTTGCTCATTTTACTAAAATGAAGGCTCTGATGTGGAAAGGAATTACAAATTACTTTTTTACAGAACGAAGGAATGAAGGAAGGTGTAGGAAGATGAAGTAGGATGGTGTCAGATGGAAAGAGAACCAGTGTGGAGGTAGAAGAATCACATCAACTGCAAGAGAGACTAACACAAAAAAATATGCAAACTAGACAGAAATAAATTCAGGTTGAAAATTGTGATTCTGTTATGAGAGTAGTGAGCTTCTGGAGCAAGCTTTTGGTTTACATGGTGGAAAGAGGGGATATCTAAGGTTTAGATGGCCCTGATCAGGTCAGCTCACTGATAGCAGGGAGTTTGAGTTTAAAGGCCAGGGCTTTCTTGCAGCTGCCACACTTCATATTTGTTCAAGGAGTTCATTGTGTTTCACATCAATGAATCTTGATAAAATGAAAGATTAGACAGATTAAAAAAATTAGCCTTAATCTCCAGCACCACATTATAAATCTTCCAGAAATTACTATAGTTTGTTGGAGCTTCTGTTCAGCCCTTGGTCTCTACTGTCAAACTCCAATAACACTCAAGATAGCTAACATGGTAGATTGAGTTCAGACATGCAAAGAAAATCACAGTACTTATGTGCTGTAGTCTTTTTTTTTCTTACTAATGATTTCTCCCAAGGTATACTGCAGAGTGTGTTTGCTCTTAATCCCTGAAATTTGACAGGACATAGATTTTTATAGATACAATCACCATGGTATCCCAACACTTTCTATATTGGGACACTTCAGCACTTGACTTGATCAGAAACACTCTTTTAATGGATTTCCAGAAGAGTGTCAATACTTTTATGCTAATTTTGCTGTGTAAATTTGATTAAAAAAAAAAAAAACCTCAGCTAGAAAAATACAATATTATCATAATTCAAGTGACATATCTTCCACACTTTGTCTGATCCTGGAATTGAAAGAATTGATCCAGACAAGACACTCAACTGTATATTCCAGAACATCTGCTAAATTTTTAAGTACAAGCTCAGAAGAAAATACAGTCAGCAGCTTCCACTTGCTTTTTTATTCTTACTATTATCAAGTGAAAGTAATCTAAGGTCAAAAATCATTCCCAATAAAATGCAAAAGCTGTGGAAGATAAATCTAACCTGAAGAAAATAATCTTATTAACGATCTAAATATGTTAGTTGTGCTCCTTAATCTTGACGAAAAAGTCATCTGCTAGATTTTGTGCTGTTAATAGCTGCAGGATGACTCAGAATAAACTGGAAAAAAATAAAGTAGAGTGTGTTGTAGGTCTGGAAGCTGTCTGTATAGATCTGTTCATAGGAAGAGACTTGCATGGCACAATACAAATATAGAGGGTGCACCCACTTCTTGAGTGCTGCAACATCTCACGGCACTGCAGACACCAAGGAACACTGGAGAAACACGGCTGGGTGGAAGACCAGGGACCAGACCCACCTGCACTGCCTCCTGTGCTAAGGGGAAAGTGGTTTGTCTTTTGAAACTACTTATTTCTTCCCCTTGGAAATGCTGATGAAGTCAAGGCTTTGTGGACAGTGAAGAATGTGCAGAAATAAATTGAAACATTTACCATGACACCTCAAAAGGCCATTTCAAATTATTCAAATGTATAGATTTTCCTAAACGGGACACATTTTCTTTACAAGATATAGACCAAGTGTTAGTTTCCTGGAGGTTTCTGAGGAACCTCCATAAATTTAGGTCAGGGGGGAAAAAAGAAATCAAAATAAAATCCTGCCAATCTCATTCAAAATAATTAGTTTGAATGTGTTTCCCCAGGAAAAGGATCTCTGCTACAATCAGAAATATTCATGCAAATCTTTGTTGCAGAACATGTCTAGCCTAATTAAACAGATATTTTATTGAAAGGTCAGCTACAGGAATGCTAGGAAAACCTCAATTTCACACAACATGATGCTTCTACGAAGGTGTAAAATATATTCTTAAATCTCTTTCTTCCAGCCTTGCTGCAGCAGTGTAGTAACTTATTTCATAAATAGCCTATGTCTGCATGCCATTTGCATTTTTGGTGAAGACAAGACATGATTCTTTTATTGAATTAATTAATCCAGAAACCACTGCATGGTTTGCATGTTGCAATGACTGGCCTAATGTGCTGGCTGAAATGGGAAAAAAAACCTATTATCTGTATTACCCATGCACCTAACTTCCTTCTCTCTCTCAAAATAACAGCAACCTTAGATTACAGATGTTTAGGAGTTCTGCATGTTATATAAAGGCATAACTGATATACTGGGAAGATCATGCTTAGAGAAGTCCTATAAGTTTAAAAAGAAAGGAAAAGGAAATTTCAGAACTGAAAAAAATCTTTGATTACTGTAAGAACAGGAGAATATGTTCAAAAATTCTACTTCAGCATTTCACTGATACACAGAGTAAACACTTTTAGGGTAAAGGAAACAGTTACAATTGAATATTTACAGATTGGATTTTACAGAATTTTCAGAGATGCAAATCTCATTTCAGTCTTGTAGTTCATCATAAAATAAATCTCAAGTGTGTGACAGAGCATCAGTGAGAGATGAAAAGGGGAGGTAAAATTAAGATTGACTTCTTGAGCACCCCCCCCAGTCTTCTCCCTGGTGAGGTGGGGTAAGAGGCAGAAAAGGCCTTGACTCTGTGCAAACCCTGCTCAGCAGTGACTAAAACATCCCTATGGTATCAACACTGTTTCCAGCACAAATAATTTTATTCAATAGCATTTTTTATCCCCAAATACACTTTTCTTAGGTTTCTTAGGAGTATCTTCTGTGCAATAGGTTATTAGAGAAAAGAAAATGTACCTTCTTGTCTGTCTAATGCAGATATAACTCAAAAATACATGTCTTTTATTATGGAATCCTTAATTTGACCTGATTATTTTTATTTTTAAGTTTTAAATGAGTAATTTACATATTTCCATATTCTTCACTCTGAAAATATCAGCTTCTTGTAATCTCTTGCTACAGACCTACTTTTTTAAACTGGGAAGTTCATTCTGTTGTTCCTTATGCTGAATGCTTGAAATGTCCAGAAAAATTCAAATGGAAACAGCTTTCAGTGCAGAAGGTAATTCTAGCAAGGTTAATCCTTTGTGAAAACATTTTCACTTTTTTTTTTTTTTTTTTTTTAAGTGGGGGTGGTTATTAATGAAAGGAAGAAAATATGACAGAACAAGAGCATGAAATAAACCTTCTTTGAAAATAATTAAAGCAGTATTCCTTCCTTATTGTTTCATTTATTTAATCTGTCTGCAGACTAAAGCAGTGGTTAGATTCAAGTACAAACCCTGTTTTCCTTCTACTTGAGGCAAACAATCAGATTTTTTAAGAGCCCCTTACTGCCCTGATAAGTCAGGACCCACAGATTTGTGCAAAGAGACAAGGTTCCATCAGAATTTAAGGACCTGCCTCTGAAAACTGTTGTGAAAAACTTTTAGTATTTCCTTTTCCAATACAGGGTTCTTGTACATGTCTGTGGATATTTTTGTAGCAGTGTGATTATTCCTGGCAAGGACACCGCAACACACTTCTCCAAAACTTCCTTGGTCCTATGACAGCTGCTGACCTAATGACAGTTTCTGACAATGGCTTAAGCACAAAACTATCACTGCAAGGTAAGAATCATTTGAAAAGTCATTGTTTGATGGCCATTCTTTTTCCAGCTACAATAAATAACTTGTTGTTGGTGGTGTTGTTGTTGCTATATTCTGTTGAGCAAACCTCAGCAACCAAGTGATAAAATGGCTGTTGAAATTCAACAGCAAAGTGAGAAGTCATGCAAGAAGGAAAAAATACCTTTATTGATGGATGCTGAGGACTCCATGTCAACCATGTTAACTAAGGAAAAAACTATGAGAACTTCTGTGGATAGTTCTCTGAAAATGTCAGGAAAACACTCAATCAGGAATTCAGGTAGCAACTGGATGTTGAGGGTCATGTCAGAAGAAATTGAGGACAACGTACAAGAAATCACTGCATCACTTTTTGAACTCACAGTTTCCATTGGAAAATTTCATAAAGGTCTGGACAAGTCATTGCAAAAAACTATGCTAGAAGATGAACACAATCATAGAATATTTTGCATATTACAGGAAATTACTTAGATTTCAGCATGGAAAAGAAATAATATGATTTTACAGGAAATACCTATTGACATAAAAAAGGAAGGAAGATATGTCTTTATGTATCATAGAAAGATAACTGTAGAACATACTAGGAAATAATCAGGCAGTAAGTGTAGATCGAACATAAATAAATAAAATAAAATAAAATAAAATAAAATAAAATAAAATAAAACTGTGAAATTCATGAAAGCAGGATGCCATGAAAGGTTAAACATCAGGGACAGCTCCAGATAGGTCAGACATACTCAAGAGGAGTGTTAGTTCTGCAGTTTAGCCATTTATTTTTTTGCTAACTAGCCCAAACTAGCTCTTGATTATCATTACTCCATCTTCCAGATTATCATTATTTGAACTGTCATATTAGGAAATAACTCAACTAGATTCATGTCTTTGACCTACAAAATAATCAATTATTTACACAATGGTGCACTGCCATCAGGATACATCAGTGTTTCCCACACTGGAGTACCCAGTAAGTATTAGGGTTTCTTCTGTGTTATGAAAAGTATAGAAACAAATCCCATAAGTTTGCAAAAAAAAATCCTGCCTACTGCCCACTGTGGGCAAGAAGGGAGAGTGTTTTCTAATCTTCAGCACAATCTTCTTTAGGCACCTAAAGTACTCTGGCCTATTCTACTGAAAAGAAACTGCTTGGTGAGTTCAATAGCGCTTCTGAATTTTCCTTTCCTCTGCCTTCAAATTTCTCTGTGATTTAGCAACATGACTTCTGAAGATTAGCAAGTGTCCATTAAATGGAATTTGGGATAATCACAAATGCTGGAGCAGCAATACATTTTCTGTGCTACTAAAAACAGCAGGACTTGAAAACACGCAAAATCCACGTGCTTGCAGAAAATCTTGTGTAGGAATCTCTCTTTGACAGGTTTTCAAAATACTGCACAGAGTGAGAAGCTGCCTGCTTGTCACAAGCCACACATTGTTAATGCCACGTGCAAAGGGTTTGAGCAACAGCAGTGTCTGTTTGAAGCAGGTTCTGCTTGGAGCTGCATCCTCCCCAGCGCCCCAAAGCTCCACAGCCTTGCAGTGCACACACAGTGCTACTCCAAAAGATCTGGCAACAACAAACATTTATTTAAACATTTATTTAATGGGATGAATGCAGCTCATCACAAGGGTGCAGCAAGATCAGGGATAGCTCCAGGTGAGGCAAACCAGGGGCCACAGTCCTAGACCTGAAGGGTGCAATGTCACCGGCACAGGAGAGGGCAGGGCAGGGGGATGACAGCACAAGGTCCTGTCAACAGCCCAGTGGTCATCAGGCAATGGCAAGGCAGGAAGTCAGCAGCAAGGTCAAGCCAGGAAATCCACGCCATTTTCTAGGAATGAGAGCAGAGGCAGACACCCCTAGACAGGGCTCAGACAGGGACTCTGGTGGTCCTGGACTAGGCTTAAATGGAGCCATCACTCAGAAGTGTGGAGAGGTCCTAGGCAAGTCTTGTTAAGGCCATCAAGAACTATCCATGCCCTCAGGACACTTACATCTGTATGTAAGGTAAACTCTACTACACCTAACAATCACATGCAAAAATACTTGTCATTTGAGCTGAGATGCACATCTCAGAAATGGAAAATGGAAAGTACTGGGCTGTAAAATCATAGCATACTGCCCTTTTCAAGCTTAGCTCACTGTAAAAGAGTTATTTTCACATTTCCAGTGAAACTCTGACATAGCTAAATTGATTTACAAAAGCATTTAAAATAGAAATGTGTGGGGTTTAAAAAAACCTGCTGATTTTATAGTAATCTCACAAAACGGAGGTTGTATGCACCCTTATTACGACGATAAGCAATTCATCAGAACAACCGTGCTGCTATAATGTGAGCTGTTGGTAGTACTGTGCAGAAAACATAGAGCAGAACCAGGTGCCTGAGCCTTAAGGAAAAACCAGCAATAGTGCTCCCATCCTGTTCTGCATCTGCAGAATACATTACCTCATTAACTACTGCTAGCTGCAGTGGCAGCACAGGTGAGACAGTGATGCTGCCTCTGACTATAATTCTCATCCACCCAGTCTGTACTGGGAATTTACATCAGCATCCACCCTCTTTCCTTCTTGTCTCACTGGTTGTCTGCTTTCAGTACCCAGTTTTCTCATTTCTTTACAGTAGGGCTCAAAAAATTAATTTCCCTAAGACAAGACTAAGGAGTCCCGGCATTTTAACAGCATTTGAAAACATCATCACAGTGTGACATTTTCAAATACTGTTGTTGAGGATGAATGCATGACCCAGCTTCAAACGAAGACTGACACTTGCCACAGAATCTGCCTGGGTTACTTATAGCTTATCATGTCTTGTTGCTTTGCTTGTGAATCAGTATATATGTAAAATCAGCATGTATGGAAACCTTTCTATTCCCCACCAATCACTGAAAAGGTTTCTCTTTATTTTTTAAAATGATTTGGGACCATCTTGCATCTGTCAATTTTAGCATCCTGGAATAATCAAAACATCTTTAAAAAGCAATAAACTTGTTTGGAAATGTATCAGTTTACTAATGGAATTTGCTGATAATGATTGCCTGTTCAAAGGTTTTATTACCTTCCAGTCCATTTTCTAATAAAATTTACATCTGCAATATATCAATAGGCACATGATCAAGTTTGTTTATAAAAAGAGCATGTACTAGATGGAAAAAAAATCAATACACTAACTTTGTATCCTAACAGCTAATTTATAGTAGCATTTGACATTAACTTCAAATAGTTGCTTCATCATTTTTGGGCAGTGTTTATGAGAGGGGAGAAAAACTTCTCCAGTGTTCAGGCAACGGGAACTATACTGAAAAGCTTCTGTAACTGATATGAATTGATGAAAAGTATTAAGTCTACTAACTGCTACTGTACTGAGTGTGTGCAGCCAGGTTTTGGTAGTAGTGGGGCCACAGGGGGTGGTGGGGGGGAGAACCTGCTTTGAGAAGCAGCCTGAAGCTTCCCCCATGTTTGACAGAGCCAATCCATCTGGAGTTGGATACATCACTGGTTAAACCTGATCCCATCAGTGATAGTGGTAGTGCCTGGGATAACATAGGGGAAAAAAATATTGTGCAGAAATAGTTGTGGCCAGAGAAGTGAGGAGTGAGAATCTGTGAGAAGAGCAACCAACAGCAAAGAAGGAGGGGCAGGAGGTGCTTCAGGCACCACAGCAGAAATGTCCCTGCAGCCCTCATTGCAGCCCATGGTGAGGCAGCTGTGCCCCTGCAGGCCATGGAGATCCATGGAGATATTCCATATCTCACGCCAGAGCAGAGGGATGCCCAAAGAAGGCTGTGACCCTGAGGGAAGCCCATGCTGGAGCTGGCTCCTGGGCAGACCTGTAGTTTCTTGAAGAGAGGAGCCCATGCTAGAATGGTTTGCTGGCAGGACTTGTGACCCTTATCATGAAAGTAAGTTTTCAGGCCTAAAGGCAAAGTAATATACAGGAAATAATTAACTGTTTTAAAAGTATCATTCAGCAGTCATTTTCCAGTGTTACTCTAGAAACCAGTTTATCTTTTTTTCTCATGATAAAGGTGATATTTCATTACTTAAATTCATACGCCTCACTTTCTTAGAGGTTTTCCAAATTATTGTAGCTCTGTGCATTACAGTCTTCAGACCCAACAACAAAATATGTGTTAATGACAAAAAGAACTCCTAACCTACATTTCTGAAATTTTAGTAACCCTACAAAATATCATGATTGTTGACTAAAATGCTTTGACTTTGAAATGATCTACATGAGTCAATTATTCTATTTTAGGCTAGAAGAAAAATGCAGCAGCACGGAAAAAAAAAAAAAAAGAGCAATGAGAGGACATGCCAGATTATGTGATTCTTTTGTTTTAGTCAGAGACCCAAATATCAGTGTACTTCTGCTCCAATTTTGAATTTGTTGTGTTATCAAGCATAACACCATTTCACACGAACAATACCATCAACAAGAAATCTACCACATGTGGCAAGCCTACATTATAAATAATTATAACATATCCATATTTACCTGGGAATATCTAGGTATAAATCAAATTCTGAATGTTTAATTTTCTATCTGTATGTCCTCAACAAGATTTTATAGGTAAAAAAGACATTTATAGTTGAAGAAAGTCAAATTATGCCTGAATGTTTTGCAGTACAAGAAAAAGAAGACAGTGATTTTTGCAGATATATCTCTTTCTCAAAAAGTCTGCTTACTTCTAGAGGATCTTCCCCACTGTCAAAGAATCTGCATGCAGAAGGTCTGAAAAACTGGTGACATGGCAGTAAATATTCAGTAGAGAATTTAATTTCATACTCATTAGCTTTTTGAAAACAATGCTTTTGAGCAGAAAGCTAGTATTCCTTTTCTATAAATCTAAGTTATGATCCTGAACTGAAACAAGAGCCCAGTTCCCAAGACAGAAGTTAGAGATGAGAGACAGGGGTGTGCATCATGAAAAGAGGCTTTTAAATAATACACATTAAATAGAAATGTAGCCTTCTTTCAAAGCCTAGTTCTACATGTGTGCTCAAAAAGCATGAACCATGAGCCACATGATGAATGTCTGTAAATGTTCACTGAAATTCAGACTAAAGGTCAAAGTATATAATATCAGCCAATCAGTTCAGCATCTGTTTGCATTGATTTTCACAGACTGTTTTTTGAATGCACAGGTGTGGCATTTAAGCCATTTGCTGCTGCAAGTGTTAAGAAGCATCACAATGGTCCTTCCCCATACTTCAGCCCTCTACCTCACATGTCATCTTACTATCTCATGCTTGCAGCATGGTAAACCATTCTGCATTGTATTAACTTTGAATAATTCCTCAGAGGTAGTAGGATGATTTCAATGTTAACATATATGTAAATAATTTTACAGGATCAAGACTATACTGTGTAAATATTTGGGTCACGTACTATGTCTGAGGTATATTTGAATTGTATGGTTGAACATTATATATTTTTGAACGTAATATACAGTCAAATTTTGAAGTTCACATATTATAATCTCTTTATCTCCTATTAACAATAATTGATAGGAGTTTTTTTAGATGTGCTGACACATCGGTATTCATCTTGTGTTGAGGAGAAAACTCTAAAGCAGCTGTAGTAAGCCTTGACCACTTGGAAATAATTTGATCATTTCTTAACCTCTCTCAACTATCACTGTTTTTGTTATTGCCTGACATCCTTCTCAGCCAGCTCCTACTTCTCTGTTTGGCTGGGGTTTGTTTCCTATTAAGAACTTTTTTGGTGGGCTATCTGAAGCAGTACACTTTATTTCTTCATGTGAAAAGTACCTGAATGAATCTCAGAACACTTTAGCACTAATAACAAGAGCAAATTCCAATCTCTTGGAATATATACCACTAGATTTCTACAAGGTTTCTTTCGTCCTCTGCCTGAGTAAACAGGACTATACTGTTGAAAAGCATTTTTACTAAAAAGTTCACTAAAAAGCTTAAGTGCAAAATACTAACTATAATGTTTGAGAGAAAAAGTCACAGATGATTTCCATGAAATTTTATCAGAAAACCAGTCTGGTTTTCAATTTGTTGTAATTTTCGGTGGTTTTGAATATATGAAGATAGCTATACATTAACATTCCCTTCCCCTCTGCAATTACTGAACTCTTCTAGAGCTACCTGGTGAGAAACATAGCAATTTTGATTTCATGCAAAACAGCTGATAGCCTTCCAGATTATCTTCTTTTATGTTTTTCCTTTATGTTTGGCACATTGCAAGACTTTTTTTTTTTTGCAATCTGACAATGCCTTTAGATTCAGAATTAACTGGATATATTTGTTTCTTCATTGTAACCACAATATATGTCAGTATTTTCACTTGCATGGATCAAGTGCTCTCAAATTGTGGCATGAGCTTTCCTGATGCGACTTAAATCTCTTCCAGAGCAAGATGTACCAAGTCCAGGGAAAAAAACAAAATCAACTTTCATTTTCACTTATTTTTCTCCATTTGGGATAACACAAACCTAGGATTTCCTAACTTATGATTAATAGAATAGGTGATTTTGTTTTTTGATATCTTCCTAGCAGAAGTGAGCTGGCAAAGAAAGAAGTAACACGAGGACTGCACACCCAGATGTTGTAAACTTTCACAACTATGTGATATTTCCAGAGGTCTATTAGAAAGAAGTTAATCCACAGGGATTTCCATTTTTATTTATCTCAGTGGTGAAAACATATTAGGTTGTTTTTATTTTGCAAGTTTTTGATTTTTTTCCCCAAATCTAATGGTACTTTATCAATAAGCCTTGAAGTCAACTTCCCAAAGGTATTTGGTTATCTGTTAGGGAAGATATAGTGAGGAAGAAGGTTGATACAGTGATTCTGAAAGAGCTAGATTCTCTTCAAATCTGAAATCACACTGGACACTCATGCCAGGTGGGAAGGTATTCAGATATGGGGTGACAAGTTCGTGTTAAGAACTGAAGCTTGGAAATAAATTACTCAATATAATTTCTTCCTCATAGTGGTAGGCCACACAGTAAGGATGAAACAAGATTAGGAAGAGAACAGATTACAATAATGTATCAGTCTGCTTGTTAACATGATTTGTCCTTTATTATGCAATATCTACTGCTCTATCTGATCTTGTTTTAAGCTCTTTCAAATTAAGAATATATTTGTTCCCTTAGATCAAGATCCCCAGCTCCCAATTCCCAAGTCAATGACATCTTCAGCTAGTGCCAATGGCAAATCTTGAATTACAGATAACAGATATTTTACTAAAAAAACCCTAAATATGCCTAATATTTCCCCATTTGCTAAATCTCAACTGTATTTACTAATGCATACTTTGTAAAAATATTCTGCATTTAGGTGGAATAGCTATATGCTTAGATCTGGATAAACCAGCTCAGTATTACCAGTTTTCAGATTTTTGATTATTTCTTCCTCTGCTCTACAGAAATTCCCGTAATTTCCTACAGTAAGTGATACTGCTTCCTTACTCAAATTTCATCCTGAAAAATCTCATTCAGTAGTTAAGTCAGGACTCTCCCTGTCCTATAAAAACAGGGATTCTGAGCATTTACATAAGTTTCTGTTAGAAGAGTAAATTTCACCTTCAGTTAAAAGCTCCCACACTTTTTGGGGGGAGAACCTATTAATTCATGAGCATGCTCTTACTAGAGACTGAGCGTTTTCAAGAAATTTTCCGTAGAAGCCCACTTGTTCACGCCAAAAAGAGAAAAGCTATTATTATATCAGCTCTCAAGCTTCAAGATAAGTCTGCTAAAAATTTAGAAGTTCATAAATTTCCCAGCTCCATTAGAATTCCAGATTTTTTTTTTTTTTTGGTCAAAGATTAATCATTTTACTGGGTTTGCATAATAGTGAAAGATCTATTTTTTTCTGTATAGGTAGATATAAATCTATTCAAAAGACACTGAACATTGAGAGGAAAATTTAAGAAAAGGCAAACACAGTGTCCAATATAATTTTGAAGAATGCAACAATGAAGCTTGAGAAACAAATTTTTCTCATTTTTACATTCAGTTGTTATCCTTTTGGAGCAGCTTTTTTACTTCCTTCTTAAAGTTATGCTACATAAGAAGAAAAGCCCTACAAGATATGCAGCTAAAATAGTAAAATCAAGCAGTTAGAACTGTGAAAATCAAGGCGTTGGAGCTGCATTTGTGATTTTAAATTTGTTCATTTTAAGACATAATTTAAACTGTCATTACTATAAACTGTCATTACACAATTACTTTGAATATTTTTCCACATAATTCTGACTCGGTATGTAGTCATTATTCAAGTGAGTAAATATTTAGTGGAAAAAATCAACCCATCTTTATCTACAATCACAGAATCATAGAATGGTTTACGCTGGAAAAGACCTGCGGGAGCCTTCATGGGGAGATCTGATGAATGTGCTACAATGATGCATTGGCCAATAACATTAGCAAACACTAAATCTGACATATTTTCCCTCATTAAGCTTGCTTGAATATATGTAACATTCATTTACAAGACTGAACTAACACCATTTTTCTAAGGCTGCCATTTCTTCTTCTGGGACTATGCTGTAGCCTAAATCCTAAAAATGTCAAAAAATGTTGAATGTAGAAATCCCCACTGCTTGTTGCTCCTGGTAGCCCGCAGTACTGTGAGGCAGTCTATAAAAGATGGAAATGAGGAGACATTTCATCCTGTACACATGGAATAGCAGTAATTATTCAAAATAAATGCAAAGACATTTTCCCTGAGAATCAGTTTCTTTTAAAAAACAGTTTGTTCCGTATAATTTAATAAAATATACAAAATAATTTTTAAAAGGGTAGAAAGCCTACTGAATGTAATGATGAAGATATGAGAGGGATTCAGACATTTTGTTGTTTGGAGAGTTAGCACAACCTACTCACAGACAAACACAAGTCCTTAATTTGAAAATTAAAGAAGGGTTGAAAATTCACAAAATTCCCACCAAGACCCTTTCAAGTAAGTAAGATATATCATATCTTATATCTTATAAGATATTATAACTTAATATCTTATATTAATAACATAATTTATGTATTGCTTCACAAAGCTATTAAAGTTGTTCTGTGAATACTCAATCTTGTGCCAAAGCGCATGTCGCTTCACGAGCTTTATGCTGAGTTTCCTTTTGAACATTCTCTGCACATCATTAAGTGACCAGCTGAAAACCAGCAAGCTGTCACAGACAGACACACAGGTGCACACAGACACACACTCAGGAACTACAGACACCTGCTTCCAGGACGGTCCTGCTCCTTGGCTCCTGTCAAAGACTGAGCCAGGAACCCCAGCTGGGAAAGGGCTGTGGGCAGTTAAAGTTAAATAGATCAATATTTTTTATTATATTTGATAAAGAAAAATAAAATAATACACTGCACATAGACTTTTACAAGAACATTTTCTTTCTATTAGGTGTGCCAAATAACAGTTAAGTCTGATTTTCCCTCCATGAAACCTGTTAGACAGCTCAGGGAAAGAATTCCTTCAAATATTAAATACATGTAAAGTTTGTTGTGCATCATCAGAAATCATGTATATTTTTTCAGTTAGTAAGATTTAATTACAAATCTTTCCAGAAACATCTGATCATGGATCAAATCATAATTTGTGGAAGCTAAAAAGAAATTTCCAAATTCTCAGCTGTTGAGTAGCAGGTAATTGTCAGTAAAACCTAAGAAAATATTTTTAATCCTATTAGCACTGTCCAGTGTTTCTTGAGTAACTATTAACCTGTAATTACCAAGAAGACCATATATGTTTTGATATGTCCACACTTCTTTCCTAGAAACTTCTGATCTGCTACAGTGAATGACTCTTGGCAGTTTTGCCTTAGGAAGTCCTGCTTTTCCTAACCTGTGAGATGGATTTTCAGAGTCCTCCCTGGGCTTCATGCTTCAGCACAGCTATCTGGTTACTTATATTTCAAGTATAATATATATATATATATATATATATATATATTTATATTTATATTATATTTATATAATATAATATATTTTTTATATTATATTTATATTTATGTTTATGGTTATGGTTATGGTTATGTTTATATAATATGTTTTAAAACTAAATTTACATCTCCAACAAACACTAGCATCACAGAAACAACTGCCACCTAGACCTATTCACAGATGATTTGGTTGCATATGACTTGACAGCTGCTGTTGATTCTGTCTTAATACCATTAACCTATGAAAATACATTCAACATAACTGCAGCCTTCCACGCTGAACTTCATAAAGTAGTTCAAATTATTGTTTGCTGCAGGTCATTAAGAAACTAGTAAACAGACTATTTAACAATGATGCTAATGTAAATTTTCCATGACAGCAGTCACTGGTATCCTGCTGACAAATGATAATGTCCTCGCAACGTGTCCTTAGAGCTCAGTAATTACTTCAGTATTCATGAGTGTATTTGGCTGGAGGTTTACCTGATCTGAATGTAAAATCTCTCTGCAAGGTTTACATGTGCTAAGTGCATCAGGTGCATGTACAACATGAATATGTTCAAAATACCGCTAAAAGAAATAATCTGTTCACCTCAGGCATTACACAATCCTTTTCCAACCACTCAAGATTCTTCCTGAAATACTGCTTTATTGAACTATTGCTTTAGCTCCTCACCTTACAAGACAGCACAATAAGAAAACATTTCAAGGAACAAAAAGTGAAATGCTCCAAAAGAACTGAAAAAAAAAAAAAAAAAAAAAAAAAAGCTTTAAAAGTGTCTTGGCTACTTGTGTAAAACAGGCTTTTGATATTTCAAACACCACTAGCATACTTTAAAGCACAATTTTATGATGATAATTCTTTCAAGCTGCATTTAAGCCTTCTAAACTATTTCAAGGGCAACATCTGAATTTCAGTAGTTAAGACAGAGTAGCTATTTTTTTAAATGAGTTTTTTATTTTAAAGTGTCCACTACTTGTTTAAATTTACCTCCAAGTGCATAAAGAAATAAACAATACTGTATTTGAAGTGATTACATGTGAGAAGTCATATTAGAGTCATATTAGAGGTCATATTAGAGAGGGATAATCTCAGAAAATAAGAAAATGTGTCTTCAAAAGAGGCATAATGGGAAATCCAAAGAAAACAGGACACCTCACCTAACTACAGACTACATTAAAATGGAAAAGATGTGTACACAGAACACTTGGAAACATCTGAAGAATAATAAAATCAAACAATGTGTATTTTTCAAAAATTAACTGTCAAGCTGCTCTCCTGGGGCAGGATAACTTTATTACTGGGTCAGCTGATTTTGGGTGGTGTAATTTTCTCCATAGTAGCTGTTTTGGGGCTATGTTCTGGATTTGTGCTGGAAGCAGTGTCAGTAATACAGGGATGTTTTAGTCATTGCTGAGCAGCACTTACACAGTTAAGGCCTTTCCTGCCTCTCACCCCACCCTACAAGCAAGTGTGCTCAGTGTGCACAAGGAGCTGGGAGGGGACACAGCTGGGACAGCTGACCCCAGCTGACCCAAGGGACATTCCAGACCACACAGCACTGTGCTCAGCTTAGAAAGCTGAGGGGAAAAGAAGGAAGAGAGGATGTTCAGAGGTGATAGTGTTTGTGTTCCCATGTCACTGTTACATGTGATGATGGATCCCTGCTTTCTTGAAGATGGCTGAACACTGGGCTGCCCATGGGAACTGGTGAACTAATTATTTCCTTTTCTTGTATGTGTGTCTTTTTCTTTCCTTATTAAACTGTCTTTATCTCAACCCATGAGTTTTCTCATTTTTACCATCCTGATTCCCTGATTATACTGCGGGGGGAGAGACCAAGTGGCTGTGGGGTGCTGAATTGCCAGCTGGGTTTAAACCATGACACAGGGAAGACGAATAAATTTGAAGTGTCTTGAGTACAGTAAGAAATTTAATTTTTTTGTCATATTAAATTCATGTAGGAAAATAAAAGAAATGTCTTCTACATGAAAAAAAATATATAGAGACTGTGTGTGACTTCATGGAAAGCTCCTCTCAATGAATAACTATCAGTATCAAATAGGGATTTTCTTTCAGACTGCAACCCTCAGAGATTTCAGGCCCAACTCTGTTCAGATCTTTCATTAAAAGTATGGATTAAAAAGTTAAAAAATAGTGTAGATGAAATAGGAAATGTGAGGGTTATAGAAGTCTGGAGACTTCTGAACTGTCCTAATAAATACATAATCTAGAATTAAAAAGAAATGAATAAAAAAGAAATAAAGTTCAGAGCAAAATAACTAGTAAGGATAAATGAATACTTAAAATGCCAAGTGAGGAAAGAACGACCTGGAACTTTTAAAGTATTAGAAAAGACCTGTGAGTCAACAGTGAAGTATTACTGCAAAATAAGGAATGGGAAAATCTGTTGTCAAGCATTTGGAAGGTAAGATATGGGTCAGAATAATTTCCTTCTACTTGTTTACAGGGAGAATGCAGCTGAAGGAGTGCCAGTGGCTTTCAGTGCCGTACTCCTAAACACACATAGTCACTCTGGAAAGAATACAGAAGAAAACAGCAGAAAAGAGAAGAGGGCTAAGAAAGTATTAATAGTGAAGGAAGACTGCAAAAAGAAGGATTTCTTTTAGTCTAAGCGGAAAAAGACTTGATAGATCTTTTAGGATATGGCAGATTGTTAATAGGAAAGAAAATGATCAATTGTTGTGAATTGTCCATGGGAAGGAAAGACAAAAAGGACCCAGTATAACTTACAGAAAAGTCTATATAGGTCATATATTAATAAAAAAATTGAGAGGAGAAAGCTTGAAGAGGACACCCTTGGAGAGTCTTTTAGCAGAAATTCTAAAAAAAAGTAGCAGATAAAAATCTCTGTAGGAAATTCTGGTGTATTTGTTCCTTCCCTAGAGCCAGAGGACTGGACGATATAACCTTTGGAATCTATTCCAGCCCTGCATTTCTAAGTCAATGACCACATGATGTGCTTTAGTAAGGACCACTTATGGTTTTTTTAAAAGATGCTCTAAGAGACATAAGGTTAGATAATTCCACCCTTTTCCAAAGTAGCATTTTCTTCTCCTAAAGGTACCCCTGCTTGCCTTGCACTTACTTGCAGATTAGAGTGCTATGTAGCACAGCCGAAGACTGAGAAAGTTAACATAAAATGTATTTTGGATAATTTTTATAAGTATGTATTCCTCAATTATTATGACAAAATCTGACCTGTTTTAAAAGATGCTCAATGAAAAAACTTTCTGCCAATAACTTCTAGCCCTTAGACTATGAATCATTGTGTATCAACTGTTAAATAAACCAACAGCTTATAAATTAATTTCTTTTCAGGGACATTAGTGCTAAATGGGACCATTACAGCACTAAATTGCTTCATAAACGTTACTTAATAATGCAACAGATAAACCCACCTTCTATCTTCACTACATATTTCTGAAGAAGAAATAACTGGATTAAAACGGGCATGTCTTGACTATCAGAGTACTAGTAAGAACTTATACTTACAGCATTTAAGGCATCAAAGATTGTCTGATTTTCTAGGGAAACAGATTCTAGTTCTGCAAACACAGCACATGGCTATGGCTGAATAACAGCAATTATCTAGTCTGCAGCTTTTGTGGTGTAGGGGACAGGGGCTGGAAGCCAGCTAGAGCTGAGCCAAAAAGACAGATTTATTTGAGATAAACTTTAACCCTACCATGGAGAGAAAAATACAATTTTGAATACAGAAAGGCCAAAACTGTGGGCTGAAAATGCATCTTCAAATCCAGGCAATATTTTATGGGCTCTTATTAATGTGAAATTCAGCAGAAAATAGAGAGAGTGTGTGTGATTTGAAGAAAGCATTGCAATATTTGATTGTATGTTTTTTGTTTTTTTTTAAAGCTGAGAAATAGCTTTATATAAATAAGCAATGCTTTGGGACAAAAGTATAGATGGTACAAAAGCAGGATATTTATTTCTCAGACGTGCAGATAAAAGTCTGTTAGGGACTGGCAAATGCAAGGCAAGATCACAGGATGTAAGTGAAAAGTATCATTTTTATTGGCAATAAACCTCACTAAAACTAATTTTTATGAGCAATTTAGTGTATCAAACTGCAGTTACATTCTGTAAGTATGATTTTACAGAAACAGTATTGAAGGTTTCCTGGTTATCATGCTTGAAATATTTTTTATCAAATTTGTTTCACTTCATGTGTTAAAAACACAGGGCAGAAGCTTCTTCTCAGCAATTTCACCATTCTCTTTCTCTCTGGATCTGGAATCATCCTTTTTGGTCATCCAGCATCATCAGTACTGAGACTTCAGCAGCTTGATCTGATGAGGTGATTCTCTGATAGTGGTGGCACAAGACACACAGAAACCAGCTCACTCCTTCTTATGGGTGACAGAACTCAGGAGGTGAACAAGAGAAATGAGCTAAAAACTATTGCCTTCAAACAAAGGTGAACTTTGGGGTGTTTTTTCACAAGAAGTGACAATTAGGTCAATACAGCAAAATGCTATGGGTACTGAACAGAGGCTATTTTTCATATGGTTCTGGCATGTTCCTCACTCTGCTGAGTAGATTATGTCACAGAGCTTATGGGAAAACATTTTAATGAGAACTGGTAAGAAAATGAAAAATACTTTCCATCAACTTTTGGCAAAAAAAAACCCAAAGTAGAAAAATGTTTAGGGGGAAAATCTTGTCATGGAATTAGTGTGATGTTTTAATATGTTTTTGTGGTTTTGGGTTTTGGTTTGGTTTTGGTTTATTGGGTTAATATAGCCCCAAAAAAATAGTCTTTTTTTATTTAGGAAAAGCAAATTTTTATTCATAAGAATTCACATTCTAAATATCTGTAATTACCTAAATCGAGTTTCTGTCTCCTGATTTTCTCCTAGTTTCTTTCCATCTCATTCCACACTGAATTCAGTTTCTCTACAAAGCGTTCACCTGTGGGGAGTTGTCTTTGTTACTGTGACTGTTCTTTGCTTAGGAGATGTAGAACCAATGTCCTGATCCCAGATAAAAATGGAAATTTTTAAATACTGCATGATTCAGAAGAGCCATATGCATGTGTTCTGTCCACAGTAAAGGGATATGTGGGTGAATGACCTTTTTCAACTTGTACCCTCCCTTTCAGGCAACAACCTGTCTTTTTGGTGCAGGTGATTACTAACTAGACTCCTCAGATATACCCAGAGGAACCCTTCCTTTGCTACTTTAGAAAAGTACTCAGATGAATAAGTATAGAAAATGAGAATGAAATACACTTATTTTAAACCCTATTTCATGTAAGTTTACAGACAGTTGGTCTAACTTGCCCAGTACCTAGAAGATTACCAATAACTCATTTTGAATTCAAGAATGATTACAAGTGATGGGCAGAAAACAGCATTAGCAAAAGTTGATCTTTCTTCCCTGTATAAACAAGACCAGATGGGCTCAGGTGGAATGCTTTTAAGTTGCTGCATTTTCCCCATAAGCACACCTCTAATTAATGAGGAAATTTCCCCATCCCTCAGAACTGCCTGGCATTTACTACTGCAAGAAGCTGTACTTAGGAAAGAAACATTGCTTCAAACTTTTGTATTTTCTCAGGTACACCCCATGATGCAGCCCAGGTTATAAATATGGACAGAAAAAAAACCTATTAAGCCATTATAAATGTAATGAATATGAGATCAAATTTATAGGGAATAGATTCTGATTTTGTTATTTTATCAAATTCCCAGGGACTGAAGCTGTCTGGAAAGTATTGCAGAAAAATTTCACAATACTAATTGATTGAAAAATAAAATAGCAAAAGAATTTCTGTATCAAAAAAAAATTACAAAGCAGTGTACATGAGAAAAACAACCTTAACTATGCATATACAATGATAGGCTCTAAATCAGCTATTACTAGCCAGGACAGAGATATGGAAGTCTTTGTGGATAGTTTCCTGAAATCATCTGCATGCTCAGAGGAAAATGATGTTTTAGGACTATTTAGGAAAAAAAATGAGTTAAGCAGAAACCAGTTTTACACACGAAAAAATGTTTCCTATTTCATGTGTCCTGTTTTTCAGAAAGACATAAGAGGCAGCAAGAGAATAGTGGCAAGGAGAATTGATATATAGTACAGACTATAAGATATGGGAAGACAGAAAGAGGTGACTGAAAGATGACATTATAACAGTATATAAAGCTATTAATTATATGGCAAGGTAAACATTTCTTTATTATTACTACCTTCAGGAATTTCCAGGAAAAGGTCAATACAAAGTAAGATTTAAATCAAACTAAATAAACTACTTTCTTAATATGGAGTTATATAGTGCATTTGCATAGGATTCTGCTGGACATGGAAGTAAATATAAGACAACAACACTGTATGCAACTCTTCAACACAAGGACCTCTAGAAAACCTTTAGTTTAGAAGCCTCAAAGCCCTCCTGACTGTCAGGAGGTCAGAGGACTCAGCAACAAATACCCTCCCCAAAGTCCCTTAAAGTTTAAAGGAAAAGCTGCTCAGCTCTCATATTCTTTCATAATAAACCTCTATCAGTTAATGTTACACATAAGATACTGTTAAAAATGGACATTGAGTCTAACTTAATAAGGCAGTTCTTAATTATATCAGTGTTACCACATTTTTCTCAGACTGAAAAAACTCCCTGACTGATATCAGCACAATTTAAATTATAATCAGGATTTTTCCCATTCCACAACAACTTCTCCTTTCATGGTCATGGTGTCTTATAGTATCCTTTTAATTTCTTCAGGTCATTAGGTTTGTAAAGAATGATGTTAACATGCATCACAGTAGAAAGGAGTAGGACTGGTGTATGAACACATTCAAAGCCAGATGCATTGTACTACAGTTGTTCCAGTATCAAAATAAAACTCTTAATGAGAAGTATTATTAAAAATAATTAACTGTTCTTGCTACCCCAGAATTTAAATAAATGAAAAATAGTAAGAATGAAAATGGGAGGAAAAAATCCTGCAAATGGAAGAAATTGCTGTAAAGCGATTTCCTGAAAAGGAGTTCTGCTACTGAAAGAAAACTCTATCTTCTTCTTGTGCGCTGTTCATCTATTCAGTACTGCTGATACAACTACAAAAGGTCACATGAGACCATACCAAGGGGTGGAATGCAAAAAATTCTACGTAGATGATTTGTATTTTATTTACTTTTTATTCCTAGCACTTCATAAAAGACATAGCCTTGTCCCAGAGTTTACAGTCTAAGGGATCTATTTGACAGATATGTGAGCTACAGCATTTCATAAGGCAAGAAAGGACTAAGAAAGTATAAGGTATTGACTCAACTGGTTTTGCCACCATTTATTTATTGCTGAAGCATTTCCAGTGGCCACACAGTGAGAGCTGCAATGAAAATTGTATTTGAAGCAAGACTAATCTAAATGAAGGAGTCTCTTTTTGGGATGGATCTCTGTACCCAGATGGTTGTGCCATAGGGAGCCATTGTGGTGCAAACATTTTTCTACTCTGAAAGGACTCATTAGGAGCCCTGGCAAACAGGCCAGGGACATGGTGCTGCCTGTTTTAAAGCTGCCTCTGTGCACCTGGAACCTGCTAGGAACGGGTGATGGTGTATCTTTATTTTTGTGTCTTTTGATAGTGAAATTGTTGTTCTTTCCTCCTTTCTGTGCTCCTAATTGTTACAACCTATACTTGACAATTGGCACATCTGTTACTTTCCCCCTTTCTCACTCAAGACCTCCCTCAAAAAGTTACATGTTTCCAGACACATAATGGCATGCTTTTTTAATAGATGGTGCAGCGGGAATTTGCATTTTGGATGCAAGAACATATAAATAAGAATCAAAGTTTCTACTTCAGCATGTGGATATTTATCTGCTACATATGCAACACAAACTCTGTCCACAGTGCAAGGTGTCTGTCTCCTCCATATCCTGCTTTTCCTCTGGGATTCCCATAAGATGAATGCCTCTGGTATCTTCTCTGCAGTATTATTCCTCCTAGCTAACATACAGCCTTCATCTCTTCTTTAGAGTAAATCTTCTCATATTATTCAAGTTCCTGCAGGGTCTTTTCATACAGGCATTTTGTTCTAGCGCAAGACTATCTGATCAAGAAAACATCCAAGGGTTTCCAAACCTTGCCAGAAGGGGAAAAAAAAATCACATTCATGCATCTTCTGCAGCAGGAGTCATTCATGTACTGCAGCAGATAGTCAGGCTCAGATTCTCTACAGAGTGAATCTTGTCTCTAGTGGTGGCCTCCAGCCAAGGCCAACATGAGCTGTTTGTGCCCTAAGGCAGAGCAAGACTTCACCACCAACTGTCAGTGCTCCCTAGGCAGACCCCCTCTAGTCTATCATTTCCATACAACTGATGCATTCAACAAAACTTCTTTCACTAATTTCTTAATTTCTCTGATATTTCATTGTGTAATTCTGAGATCTGTCCCTCATTCCCTTAATCACCAACCACAACCCTCCTGGTCTGCCTGAGGGGAACTAAGGGAATCCTGGGATCTCAGTTCAGAAATGGCTTCAGTGCAGTGCCTCCCCAGCTGTCACCAGGAAAACACACAGGGTCTTCCTTCTGGTCTCGCTTGGCAAACTACAGCTAAACTGGTTTGTATGGCAAGGTTGGGGTGGGAGGGTGTGCTGCAGAGGGCCTCTGTCACAAGACACCACAAGCTCACAAAAGGAGCCAGTTTCACCCAGCTCCAAAACAGACCCATCACTGCCCAAATCTGAGTAATGCTTGGTGGCACCTCTGTACTGCTCAGGAGGAGGAGGAGGGAGAAAAATCATGAAAGAAGGAGTGAAGTTGAGCCTGGAAAGAGGGGTGTGTGGGGGGTGTTTATAGTTTTGTCTTTGTTTCTTACCATCCTATTCTATCCCTTACTGGCGATAAATTACCTTTACCCAATATGAATCTGTTTTGCCTGTGATAGTAACTGGTGAGTGATCTCATCTTTACCATGACCCATCAGCTTTTTCACCTTATTTTTCACCCCCTTCCTTTTGGGAAAGGGAGAGCAGCTTCATAGGGACCTGGCAACCAGACAAAGTTAACTCACCAGAGCATTAGAGAGTTTAAAATCTTATCTCACCTTTCCTCTCCTCCAGCCTTAATTCTGATTACATCCCTGTTACCTTCCCTGTTCCAGCTCTTCTGTAAGATAAACATTGTGGTCAATTGCTTCATCATCTGCCATTCACTTCTCAAAACTTACTGAAATGGGATTTCCCTCCTTTGACACTGCAATTCTTTATTTTTTTTTCCCCTTGTGTCTTTTAAACAAAATTGCTATAGTATGGCCTCCTCCCCTTTCTTTCCTCTTCTTTCCACAGCTGCCAAAATGATCCTGAGCAGTCTGAGCAAGGGAGGGTCAAGTGGAGGACAGGATTATTTCCAGGAATAGCACTGAGTGATACCATTACAGGAATACTGGGTTCATCTCTGACAGTGAACATTAGAAACCAAAGCTAGAAAAATGCAGGTTTTAACAGATGAGAGTAGATATCAACTTGAACAACTTAGCCCAGGAAGTGATGGATTTCCTGTCTCTTGAAGTCTTTAAATCAAGATTGGATGTTTCTCTAAAATACATTGTCCAACTCCAAGAGAAATTACAGATTTGATGTAGGAATCGCTGGGTGAGACTCTTGGTCAGATCAGGTTAGACCACTGTATGTTCCTTGTGAACTCTCAAATTAAATTTAAATTAACATACTACCATTGTGTTTGAAAAAGACCAAAACATATGCCTCAGCTCGGGCAGTAACTTGCTGATCCACTAACACAGATATAGGTCTAAAATCTTAACATGAATCTTTGCATGAATTCACATGCTTATATGCCAGCAAAATAACTAAATATTTTTCTAAGCTCACTTGCTCCTAGTGGTGAAGAACTAGGCAGCCATGGAAATATTATCTCATTGTCATTGTTTTATATCTGGGTTTACAAAGTCAAAAAGTTAAATGATGAAGAATGGAGGAAAAGAGGAACCAAATTTTGGGGAGAATTTAGGGAGACAAAGAAGGCAAAGCACGGAAGAAGAATAGTAAAGCAAGAGCAAAAGCAGAGGTCACAAAAAGAGATGGGTAAATAATGTGAAGAGCAAGCCTGCTGTTTCAGAGAGAAGACTGGAAAACGTGAGGGGAAAGTAAACAGAAGTAGAAGATTTACTGAAACATAAAGGAATGAGTATTCTGAAATGCAGGTTAAGTCTGTTTGCCATTGATCTGCAAAGAAATCTTTCAAAAAGTAATTCATTTACAGGAACTTCGCTGTCTCCCAGATGCATGCACACACAGAGTCATGCACACAGCTGGACATGTCCATGCTGATAAGTCTGTCTGTCTACACTTCTCTGCTTTCAATGTTCTGTGCTTATTCTCCCATGTGGTAGATGCTAGGAGCCCACAATCATTCTTCACAAATCACTGTCACCCTCTGCAGCAAATGGAGGGGTTGTCTTTCACCCTGCAACAGGAGAGTTTGAGGTCACAAGGTGCAGTTAAAAACTAAGAAAGTAAACTTGAATGAAAGGAAGCAAAACTCTGATCCTGGAGCAAATGTGTGTGTTTCAAAGCAGAGCCACAAAGTTCACCTTAAAAAAAATCAATATTCTTTCATATTGTCAATTAACATTTTAAAATTATGCTATTGCAACTCCAGTCATTCCCTGTGACTGATAGAAGTATCTTGTAAAGCCACATGTGAAGTTAGAAGCTCCCTCCTCTGACATACAGCTATTGTTGGATGATTTCATTACCTATCATTTATTATATATATCTTTTAATTATTAACTGCAATAGACCCAGACTTCTGGCAGTTCCTCTGGGAAACTTCCAAGGCTTGAAGAGAAAAATTCAAAGGCACCAAAAAAAGACTAGACACTAAAAGAGCTCCATTATTTTCTCCCCACTTAAAAATATTAAGAAAGAAAAAAAAAAAGAAAATAAAAAAAGGGGTGGGGGGGAAGACAGTGAAAAGGAGACGGTGTAGGAGCAGTGAAGTTTTCCTTTCCATTTGCTCTCCCTCCCTTTGGCACGAGTGTCACAGCGCTGAGCGCTCCTCTGCTCTCGTCCCTGCGCTCCATCCTCTGCCGCAAAGCCCGGCAGCGCGGAGGGGTCCCGCTGCTCCCGCGCGGAGCGGAGCGCCCCCACGGGGAGGGGGGGGACACGCCTGCCCAGCCGCGTCTCCGCTCCGGAGCCGCTCAGCGCACGCAAATCCGCCCGGCCACCTTCATTAATAATAACAGGTACTTAATAGGAGCAGCCCCACTGATGGGCTGCAGCGGGCGAGCCTCCCGCGCCCAGCCCGGGGCACTGTCCTTGCCTGGTCCTCCCGCCGGACTCCCGCAGCACAAAGTTCTGCGATGCTGCGCGTCCGCGGATGGTCGAGCAGCAGGAAAAAGACGGGATGAGGGGGGCGAAAGAAAAAAAAAACAAAACACCACCACAAAAAAAAAAAAAAAAAAAAAAAAAAAAAAAAAAAAAAAAAAAAAGAAAGAAGTCCCCCCAAAAATGAAAAATAAAGGCAAACGCCGCGCCTGCGGCCGGCGCGGGCGGGCTCCGCGGCGCGGGGCGGAGCGGGGCGCGCACGGCGGCGGCTCCCGCCCGCGGCGGTGCGGGCGGCGGGGGGGGCGCACGGCGCATGTCCGCCCGCGCCGCGCCGCGCCTCCGCCAGACGCTGCCCCCCGCCGCCAAACTCACCACCATCTTCTGCATGTGCAACATTTGCAGCCGGACACACTCCGCTCCCCGGCGATGGAGACTGCGGGAAAAATCCGCCGCGGCGGCATGGCTTGCTGAAGCGGCAGCCGGGAGAGAGGCAGGGCGCGAGCGGGAGAGGATAGCGAACAAATTCTAAAACCAAACCACCAGAAAAAAAAAAAAAAAAAAAAAAAAAAGAATAAAAAGAAAAAGGAGGAAACCTCTCTTTTTCTCCCCCTTCCCCCTTTTTTTTTTTTTTTTTATTTTTTCTTTTTTATTCCTGGTTTTGTGTGTATCCTCCTCGCCCTCGATGCCTCTTTGAGCAGCATCCAGCGAGCGAGCGGGAGAAGGCGAGACAGAGAGGCAGAAGAGAAGATGAGGATAATTTGCAGACAGCTTGTCTTGTTGTTTTCTGGCTTTTGGGGACTAGCAATGGGAGCTTTTCCTAGCAGCGTGCAAATAGGTAAGCGCTGCATTGGGCTGCGTGCGTGTGTCCAGGGGTTCAATCCTGTGCGAAGTGAGTTGGAAAGGAGGCTCTGAAGGCAGTTTTTGTAGATTTCTCCTCCAGCACCATCCCATTTCCGTGCCTGCACGAATCATCCTCGTGTTTCTGTATATGTGCCTCCGTGTGTCTGTGTGTGTAAATATTTCTGTGTGCGTAAATATTTCTGTGTGCGTTCGCGTGCGGGAAGGAGGATGCTTATCTTGTGCAGAACTCCTTCCAGCCCCGGGCGTGCGGTATCGGCAGGGCAGGAAGGGGCTCGGGGCTAATGCCCCTTGGCTTCTTCAGCCCCCTCCGACTCCCCTTTGCATTTGCCTGACTCTCGAAGGAATGACGAGTCCCGGAGGTTGCGGTAGCCGGCAGGGATGGGGGGGGGGGGGGGGGTGGGTAAAAGGCTACAGCGTCCTTCGTTCCTCTCTGTTGTTGGAAAGTTTAGGGTTTTGTAAGTGTCTCCCTGTAGTCCTGTGCCCCATCCTCACCCCTTTCCCATCGCCTCCTGCTTCCCTTCTTTCGGACGTGTTTGGGATGGGACGCGGCTATCTGAATTCTTTCCAGCTCAGCTCCATCACTGCATCATTTCTTGTGGACTTGTAAAGATGCTGCTAATAAGGCTGAGCTGCTCCCTGCCTGCACATGGCTGCAGAGGAGCAAAGTTCATTATCTTCCTCTTCAGTGCAGATTATCCTACGTCGAGTTGGTATTCCCTTTTAATCCAGAAAGCATCGTTCCGCTTAATCAGCCCACCACTTAATGTGAGAGGCTGTTGAGCAGCTGATTTACCAGTGTGTTCAGTATCAGGGTGATGGAGGCTAAACACTTTAAAAGGTCACTGTAATCATGACAAATCTGGGTATTTATGTATTTATGTATGAAAGGCTGAAAACTGAGAAGTCAGAAAAGAAGCATGAATGCATCAGGGAGGTTAAAATCGATTGAGGACGGTGATTTAAAGGCAGTGGTTGTGATTATGAATACGATTAGTTCTTTATCCATTAAAGTCTTAGGACTTGCCTTATTGGGCAGCTTTGGGAGAGACAGTTGCTCGGTTTTACAAGACAGTAAGAGGCTTGCAAATTATTTACCCAGCTGCTTTTGCTTTTGCTTTTTTTTTTTTTTTTTCTGTTTTTTGTAGGTGGTCTCTTCATCAGGAACACAGATCAGGAATACACTGCTTTTCGATTAGCAATCTTTCTTCATAACACCAGCCCCAATGCATCCGAAGCACCTTTTAATTTGGTTCCTCATGTAGACAACATTGAAACAGCTAACAGCTTCGCTGTAACAAATGCCTGTAAGTAAACATGCCACTGATCTGAGCACCTTACGCATAAATTGTAGTGGAAAGAACAGGAAACCACGTTGTTATCTTGCATTATAAATATATCAGGAAGTCTGTCTTCGGTACAGATAGCCTTTGCAGAAGAGCAAAAGGGGCAGCAGTCCTCATTGGTTCCTTAATGGAGCAAAATCTCCTCTCCTGCCTTCTGCTGACTAACCTGATGTGACATTTACTTTAGTAAAAAAGTAAGCTGCGGTATTACTGTAGTTTCTTGTTTCCTGGTTTCTATGGAGATGAATTTTGTTGTTGTAAAGAAAAAATATGAATGTCTCAATAAGTGCATAAACCCCACACTTTTGTTTGTTTCTGTGCATGCTGTGCCTTGAGTGTATTTGAAAATATATGATAATGTTTGTGCTCCCAAATGCTTTTGTAATGGCTGGAAAGGAGACAGGGAAGCAGTGGTGTGCAGGATAATATATCTGAGTTGCTTGACGCTGCAGTTGATCTGGTGATGTCACTTGAGGCAGCCCTGCTCTTATATTCTAGGTTGTAAATGTCTCTTACCATTTCGTAATGCATACATCCTGTGGATATGTCTCTATGCATCCATACATTGGTGCCAAATCAAGTTAGTATCTGATCTACTTGATTTCACAGACCACCTCAACTGGAACAAATATTGTTGTCCTACTATATATTTTATAAGCACACACACACCCACATACACACAGATGCACATACACAATGAAATGAAGTCAGAGCAAGAAATGCCCTTAACAAATGAGGTAACATTTATGTTCTTTAATTTCTATTTTCATAAAAGTGACATATAATTAGATGCATTGAAATTGCTACATTTCAGTCACCCCAGGGTCTTTACCAGTGGTTGAACCACGTACTAGATATGCCTAATCTCTGAAAGGGGCAAAGCATTATTTCTATTTGTTTTCGTGTATGTCTGGCTTCTTAAAAGGAATTCATGTTATTATGTAAGACAGTGTACAGTGGGGCAAAGCTGAAGACTCTAGTAGTGTTACTACTTTGATGTTCATATTTAAGGACTCTATAGGTTTTCCTCTGTAGCTCTTAAGTTTTTGAATCCCTCCTCTTCATTCAAGAGTGAATTGCCTCTGGAAGTAGATGCTCTAAGCGACATTGCTGAGCGAGTTTAAAATAGAAACATACTGGAGAATGTCTTAAGTGTTCATGGTGCCTTAAAAATATGTGCTCTGATTCTCTTCACTTTCTCACTGCCATCTCTGTGGCACTTTTTAATATGTAAACATACAATATGCTGTGCAGTTCTCATGAATAATTTATTGCATGATTGCTAAATTTATTTATACAAGTCTTTGCTACTTCAAGTTTCAGATGACCTTGCCACCTTGTTTAAGAGGAAAAGCTTCTGAGCTGCCAAAATGGCTCCATTCATTTTATGCAGGAAAGAGTGATGTCCCATAAAGCGTGAATTCTGTTTTAAGCAATGTATTAGTTGTGTGTAGCGTGGAAATCAGTATCAAATTCCATAAGGTAAAAACATTTCAAAAGATGCTTTGAAACTGGAAGGAATCAGGTCTGTGCAGGTGTAGTTCATTGAGAAAATATTACAGTTCATGTCAACTTTTGCATGTCTTCCACGGAGACCAATGACACAGTACCTTTTTTAAACTTACATTTTTAGTAAAAGAGGATGGGACTAAAATTTTTGTGTACAAAAATCAATAATTTTAGGTGAAGTCAATTATTCTAGATTCTGCCTACGCATCTAGTTCTGACAATTTCTCAGGCTATTGCTACATTTTGGATTAAGGATACTGCTTAGTCTTTCCATTTGAATGTTAGTGAATTAATTTTGATTTGCACACATTTAAAAATGCCTAAAATTGGACCGCTTTTCTGTGTAAAACTAAGCACCTTAAATTCAAAAAGTGTTTGCCCAAACCTTTGCTCATTTACACTGTTTGCAGCAGATTCTTCTCTCATTCCAATCACCTTATGCTATTTTTGCTTTATATTTAGCTGAGGAACACCTCTCCCATTATGTTTGCTGTCATTTATAGAAATAGTGATTCATAACCTGATCCTTTTCGTTTCCTCTTTAAGCTGAACCCAGTTTCGGTTCCAAAGTGTTTAATAGCTTTAGAAATGATGAATCCTTGTAGTATGGGGGGGAGGCAGAGAAGAAAGGCAAAATTAAATTTATATGCTTATCTGTGTGTATGCTCATAAAATTCTGTACATCTGTATTAAAGTAATCCTAAAGGCCTTATTTATGTTTCTACTTGCCGCTTAAATGCACATGTATTTTTGCATTAGTCCAAGTTTGCATTTATTTCATGTTTTGCAGTCTTGTGCCAATAATCTGACTACTTCTTCTTTTTAAAAACATTTTATTACTGAAGAATATTTTTTAAACAACAGATATTCTCCAAATGAAATGTAGGCAAACCGGCTGACAACTGAATGAACATATCTCATGTTCCTTAAGCTAAATGTGAGCAGAGATCTGCAAAAATCAATTGTCTGATAGCTGGAGGACACTGGCTTCCATGTGATTGAATTTCCTGGCTTGACAGAGGCTTCTAAAGCACAGATGTGTGAGTTTTTCTAACCTAATTAAAGAAACCCCCACCATCAGCTCTGAATTAAGCGATTTCATGGTAATATGAAATGAAAACTCTTTGCTGAACTGCTGTGAAACAGTGAGTTTGGACCTTGCTATTGTGTAGAAATTACTCAGAGCACATGTCCCCAAATATACAGTACAAAAGCCTGAGAGCTGCTGGACCGAGATGAATATTCATGTGAGTTCAAGCATAAAGCTCTGAGACATTACCAGTTTCCTCTATTTCTGTTTCCATTTCCTGCAGAGGTTGCTTGTGAAGATTCAGGGTCTGACCTTTTGCATGTGTCAGGGACAGTAGACAGATTATTCGAAAGGATTATGGATGGCATACTAGCAGGTAACTCACTGCAACACTTGCAAAACTTTAATTTTTTTTTTCTTTTCACTAGGTAAAAAACATACATCAAAATGTTCACCCAGGAGTACTTTTGGAACTGGAAAAATTTTGTGTGTTCAATGTCATAGCTAATTGCCAATGGTTATTTTGTGCATTTTTCTTTTCTTCAAACAGGCTTAGAACATTAGTGTTTTTATTTTAAGTCTTGAATGCATATGAAACAGGTTGTCTTAGCAGATAAAATCTGTTGTAAGTTATCAAAATTGATCTGATCTATATCACTTTGGAGATTTCAATCCTTTTTCTTTTCCCTTCACATTCGCGTGTTTTATTTAAACTCTTCATTTCTTTTGCACTACATACATTATTCAGAGAATCCCTCTTACTGACAGAGCTGAAATTATTCAAAAACATGAATAGTACAAGATTCTTACTCATCAGAACACAATACACCAGAGCTGAAACATTTGTCTATTGGCATACATTGGTCTGCCACTTATAAGCAGGAAATTCTGCTCATGATGAAATTTACCTGTATTCAGTTTGATTTCAGATGTTGGAGCATAACACTGATTTTTGGAGAGGATTGTATATATTTATTCTTTGGCTGAATGTGAAATAATTTTCTTCCCTCCCCATGCACCATCTATATAGTACATTAGTATATCTCAGCAACGCAGTCAACATTAAAGATGCTTGAGTACTTATGAGAGTTATTGCTATGATTTACTAAGAACTATTTCCCTTTCAGCTCTTGTCTTGTGGTTGAGAATTTTTCTGTTGAAGTTGGAAAAATCCTTAATCTGTAGCATCTTGCAGTTCTTGAACAGAATTAGGCTAAAGGGGATGAAGAGAGATTAATTCCAGTCTTTCATTAGTGTTTTATGATAAAAGTAAAGTTTTTCTCTTTGAGTCTGTTTGACTTAATGTGTATTCTGAGATGAATATATACCTAATAAGTATAATTTAGGGAAAATGAGACACTTCCTTCCTCTTTTTCACAGTTCTGGTTTCACTAGATTTTAATCCCAGTGGATGCAAATCTCCCAAAGCATAATCTTGTTTATGTGCCACCTGGATGAGAAGAAAAGCCTACTGGAATTTAAAATTTTGTATCTTGGAATGACTTTCCTCTTTAACCAGGAGTTAGTGTTTTTGACTCTTGTGCCCTCTAGATTTATGTGAGGTTGGTGACCTGAAATTGGAGGGCCTGATTCTGCCTCACTGGTGAGAATGCAGTTTCTGGGGAAGATCAACTGAGGCCAGAGGCAGCCCTGAGGTCAGACAGGAGCCTCCCTTGTCACCCTCACCTCTCTGTGTGTTTGTCTCTGGGACTGTGCATGCTCCTGAGGGGAGAGGCAATGTCATTTTGGAGTTAACTTTCTGCTGAGAGCTCTAGAAAGCTGAGGAAATAGACTCACACATAGTATTGCCCTTATATTGTGACTATCTGTCATTTTACCTACAGGAGTTTCAACTTTGATTTCCTCAGCTGCATCATAATGGGATTTTCATTAAATTTGGTTATTAATTCTGCTTTATAATTACAACTCAATTTAGCAATAGAAGCATAACCTTGGTTGAATAATCAGTGTCATTTAAAACCATGATATTCTTTATTTAGAAAGTGAGGTTTCATACAGCTGAATGGTGTTTTGCTATCAAGAGCAGTGCAGTACTCCCAAGGATGCAGTTTGTGGTGTGTTGGGAGTTATCATACAGTCAGGTTTTAACTGCAAAAGCAAATAGTGTACCAGTTGGCTAGAAAGATGGAACTAGATTAAATTTTACCCTTCTAAGATAGGTTTGATTACAAAAATCCTTTTTAAGTGAGTGTTTTACTTTAATATGCAGAATTTATCTCAAGCTAGACTCCAATTATTGAAAACAATTTCTCTTAACAATTTTTATTATTAGCGTTTGCTGATGGAATCAAAGAATGTGTGTGTACTTGGGTGTCATCTGCCATAAGAAGGATTCTGTATATTTTTTAGAGATAAGAACATCCATATTCAAAGAGTTTCATAGCTCTAAATGTGACATTTGTAAATAGCCATACAACAGAGAGAAGATCAGTTGTCCATATCTCCAATCCATCGGAGTCTGGTTTTAATTTTCAGGGTTATTGTTGGGAAAATAAATGATGGGCCTTCGCTGACATACAGTCATATTTCTACCCTGGAAATCCAAAACATTCATTTCCCTGGCATTTGTCCTAGCATGTTACTGGACTGACTAAAACTTTAAACTCAAAAGCTTTATAGTAGCCTATAGAAGCAATTTAATGTTCATTTCAGAGGATTAATAAGACTGTGTTTCTTCATTCGTTTTGCAGTAGGCAAAACAGTGCAGTACTTCTTGTGTAGGACAAAGCACTTTAACAACTAAATTAAATTGATTAACTTCAGCTTTATCATTGTGATCTAAGTTTGTATGCTAGTCAAAATAACTCATGCATTTCATTTTTAGGTCTTGATTGTTTTGAGACTTGCTTGTTCATGAGAGGGGAAGACGTCTGCTTTGATTTCTTAATGGTTTTAGATCCTACAATGAATTGTGCAATTCCAGATTGTGAGCAGGTGAAGTTCTTTGGATTTAAACATATGGGACCAAATAGTCATTTCTCATAGTTCCTATTCCTTAATATATGACTGATTTAAGGGTATGTAATCTGTGCTAGTGCAAAAGTGAAGATGTCCCTATGATTGCACCAGTGTAATTATAGGGAAAATTGGCCTGTTCTCTGGATTTCCATTCCTCTGGCACTTAGCTTGAGGCAAAGATTTTGGGCTAGTACAGCACCAAGTCTGCTTCTGCAACTGAGGTGGGCACACCGAAGTTATGTGGTAGCACACAAAGTCAAACTAGATAATTTATTTCTGTGTAAATCAAGAATTGTTCTGAACTTTGGAAAATAAATTTACTCAAAAGTATCTGATCATAGTGTCTTGTTTTGAAATTTTGGCTTTACTTTTAATAATTTTTTCAGAAATTTTAACATCTTCCTCTATCTAGTCCAGGTTCTTATTAGATTTTTGTTGTTATTATGGTTTACAAAGATCCTACTGGCTTTTATCAATGTTGATGTGGATTCAGTTTGTCAACGCAGTTATATCTTGAGTTATCTCAAAAATTCTGTATTAGTGATGTCTGCTTTCAGGCACTAAAGTTCAAATAGAAAGGCTACCTTACATTTTGGCACTCAGAGATAGTCTAGTGTTTTCCAAAGTCCTTAGAAGCACCTGCCTTCCTGTTGGGAACTGTTTACTGCTGACCACTTGGGAAAATCTGTCCTCCTCTATGCAATAATGCATGGAGCAAGTGTCTTCTGTTGGTGCTGCTACTTCCTTGTGAGGACTCTTTCTTCCCTGCTCTTTTGCCCATAGTCCAGATGAAGTCTGCCTGACTTGTACAAATAATTGCAGGTTCTGTATAGTGAGAAGATGGAACCAGGGTGACACATACCCATCACCCTTGTCCTGGCTACACATTGGAAAGACCCAGATCATTCTTCCTCTTCACCAGTTCCTCCAGAGCTGACTATAGCTAAATTTATGTTGGACTCAACTGGAAATACCCGGATACTTACAACAAAGCTACTGTAATGGCTGGATTTTGACCAGCTATGCTAGCATTAACAAACTCCAATGCAAACACTGGCCCTTGTCCTGCAGGCTTTTTTCCCCCAGACAGAGCTGTTTGTGATTTAAATAGGGGCTCTACCTGAGCAGTGATTGCAGAGTTTAGACCCTCTTAAAAAGAAGGAGTAGTAGGAATCCACTTTGTTTGCAAGGAGAATATGTTCTCATTTTTCATATCATAGCTCAAATTTTTAAACTTACTAAATTGCTTAACTCCTGTTATTTTTAAAAACCAAAATGTTTAGCAATTGGACCCCTGGTACATAATTGCCTGTTTACAAAGAAAGTCAGTTGGGCTACTGTTTTCTTGTGTTCCACAGCCTATTTCAATGTTGTATTTATATGCAGCAAGTGCTCCTGAAGCATGCAGGCTTGTGCAGTACCTTTCACTATATTCATAACCAACATGCAGGGCTTTTTTCCTGTAAATACAAATACGGTCCAAAAGAAAGAAAAAGTACTTCCACTTTTCACTATATTATTTATTAGGCTATTTGTGGGGAAAGGCTTTAAACACATTTTGAAGATATATTAAAATACATAATTATTTAACTACTCATAACAGCTCTTTGTTTCTCGCTTTCAGACCCTCTGTGGGGTAGATCCTGTGCCATCTCTGCATGCACACTCTTCCAGTTGCTTCTGATGTGTATTTTCATAATGAACTTTTAAACCCATAAAAATGCAACTTCATTTTTTATTTGCTTCATCTTTTTATTTTTTTTATGTTCTTGATGTAAAGTTCAGATATGCCTAGTGAATATCCATCAAATTTTAGGAAAGTTCACAGGTAGTTAATTGCTGAAAGGAATTGAGACCTTTATGCTTTGCTTGCCACAGTTTTCAAGGATATAGAATTTACATCTTCACATTGTGGTGTAAAAGATAATGTATATGTTAGTATTAGAAATTATCATGCAAAGTAGTTAGGAATTATTATAAAAATAATCAATTTTTATTAATTTCTTTCTCAGATATGCCTTATGCTTCATTTTTGGTTATTGTCAAGGTCCCCTTCCAACCCAAACCATTCCATGATTTCTTTTCGTTAGCAATTTCACTGATGTCACCGTGTCAGGGTCAGAGCTGTTTTCCCAGTGGGAAAAGAGATTCATGTAATAGATATTCAAGGTAAAAACAGCAGAAAGAGAGGACATTCCTGTAGAAAAAAAATACAAAATGTAGCATATGGTTTGTCCCCAAAATCTTGTTCTGCTACTTTAATATTCCTGACATTCAGTAGAGGTGTTTCACACTACTAGTTAATGTGAGATATGGATCTGGATGATGCTATGTTAATGTCTGAAAAACACTGAGTATAAGGGAGAAAGATTTTATCAAACACAGATACATTCACGTAAAATTCAGGAAAGAAAGTTGTAATTTTTAAGTAGCATGTGGCTATCAAAAAACTGAGCTCTCTGTTTTCTCACCTAAGTTGATGGGGGGAAAAAGGAAGAAGCTTTTACAGACCCTCAGTCTCAGCAGAGTAGTGTAGATCTTCTTTCAGTGATTTCCTCCAGGTTTTCTGTATGGATCTACCCTGGAGAGGTTTTCTAGTAAAAGCATTCAGCCTTGATAATTTCCATTCATTTAAACTGAGAAGAGTGTTTAAAAGTGGGCTTTTCAAAACCACTGCAACTGGAAGGATAATTTCCTTTAAAAATCAATAGTCATCGGCTCTTGTCTGAGTCAGGAGTTTTTCTCACTTCCCCTCCAAGTAGAAAGCACAAGCCAAGTAAAAAGCTGGGTTTGGGGGCTGTTTGCGCACCCTGTTAACACTGTATCTAGCTGTTTGTGTGGCCTGCAATTGAGAGCTGGTCAGAGGTTTTTCTTTCTCAGGTCCTTTGTTTAAAAAATCAGTATCTTTGGTCAGCTTCTCTGAGGTGGTAAAAGCAGCTGAATATTACTGTATGATATGTTATTATATAGATTAATTAATAATTAGAGTTGCTGTCTGGAGGGGCAAAGAAAGATTCAAGGAAAAGAGCATAAGAGGTGTAGAGGTGTATTGGGAGTACCTTCATTGGCATTTGCTGCAGAATTACATAGATCCCATCAAAGTGTGTCTGGAAAGTCAGGTGTGGTGCCGAATGGAAGTGATCCAAGTTAGAAGTCCTTAGAGATGATGTAGGAAAGATGTGAGAGCAGTCTGGGGTAGGAAATATTGACTGATGGCTACGAGCATCATTGCTTCAACAAAGAAAAAGTAAAGGTCACCAAGTGAGTGGGAGTGTGGATAGTATGCAATAATGTCCACAGATTAAGGCTAAATGGGACCATTTTGATCACTCAGTGGGACCATCAAGATGCTTGTCAGACAGCCTCAATACCTTTATTCAGCCTGTAATTTTATTTTTTTCCTGAATAAATCCAGTCTTGACTTGAAGACAGAAAAAAATCTCAGGTAAATTGTCATGTAATCAAGACTTCGTTGGGATATGTCATCCGGTGTCTTTATCTGTGTTGAATGTAGGAGCCATAAAGAGTAGGCAAGGGAAAAAAGTCTACTGAGTTAATTGTTGGCTTTTACTGGGGTTTGTTCTGGATGGTTGGAACTGTGTCTTGCCAGCACAGAAAGGTGGCTTGGGACACCTTTAGTAGCATGGTTTAGTTATGGCAAGACATGTAAGGACTTACTGGGGCCTTTTTCAAGTTCCCTTGAAGAATGCTTAGGGTGACACAAATGGTAGGACTTTTTCCCCTCTCATAAGAGAAAAACGTCTCCTAACCCCAGCAGGGACTGTGGCTTCAAGCAACAGTAATATAAGCTTGGTAAATGTGTTCCAAGACCATTAAGTACATTTTTGCTAACAAATGTGTGCTAATCCCCATTGTTTGTATTTACAGACTCATCTACCTACAAATTCAACTTAATGGTCATATATGTTATACATATTCCACTTTCTATGAGCCACAGAGGACGTGAATCTGTTACTGCTTTCACCTGGAGGCTTTGGTCTGTTAGCTTAAGATATCAAGAGTTATGAATTTAGCTTTCGAAATCCCTAGTTTCATCTGCTTTGTGTGTCAGACGAG
The DNA here is from genome assembly GCF_024509145.1 of Vidua macroura. NCBI lineage: Eukaryota > Metazoa > Chordata > Aves > Passeriformes > Viduidae > Vidua > Vidua macroura. The sequence continues at coordinate 87,448,513 of NC_071572.1, forward strand.
ATTGCAGCCTGAACACAAACATGATGATGAATGAGATTTAAAACACAAGAATATTTGCAGAAAGCAAAAGACTGAATAAAGGAACACAAGAAGTGCTCCCATAGCTGTCTTTGATGATCTGTTGCAGTGTTCTGAATACCAGATGTATATGGAAAGAATAAAAAAGGACAAACCCTTTCTTTCCTGATACTATTAAGTCACTTAAACAGGGACAAGTAGTAACAAAAGACCTCAACAATTAATTATGGTTGTAGTAATAGCTGTATTTACAGCGTTCTGTTTATTCCATCCATTAAATGCTTTACTTAAATTATTTATTATTCAGTTATTATTGAAATCAGCTGGAAAATGTAAAGGTCTTTTCAGATAACTCAGAAAAAGAACATGCACAGTTAACGGAAATGCATGTGTGCAGCAGATAATTGACAAGGTTATGGCAGGTGCTGCGTGAGATGATTTGGAGCCCAGGTGGGAGCTGGGTCTGCCCTGGTTCTTCAGGCACCTCTGCAGACTCAGAAATGGGAGATTATCCGGAGTAAGGACTTTAATTTAGAGTTTGAGATCTTGCCCCTGAAGTTGCTCTTTGCCCTCCGTGGATGCCCAGCTGGGTGAGAGAAGAGCTTCAAGATACATCAGGAGCCATGTATTAAGGAAACACCATTATTTGGTGTTGGCGAAAGAGGATTCAGAGAGCAGAGAACTGACTGACATGGAGCACTACTCGCTGCATGGGGAATTTTCTGCTTCTGAAAACAGCTGTAAGGTGTGGCTGGTGCTTGTGAACCAGGCATTATAGCTGGTGTGAGCTGACATGACTTTAAAATGCTTTAAGGTGAATATGTGGTTGTGACAATCTGAAAACTTAGTACAGAGCGGTAAGTAACACCTGGACCAGACATCCAGTGAAGCACAGGAGGAGTAACAGAATAGCACAAGACTGAAAAATACTCTTCCAGGAAACACAGAGAAAATTCTGTTTGCTTCCATCAGCTATCTTCTTCTGTCTTTTCTTCTGGTTTTTATTGTTATATACCCCAGCTTTACATGACAAAATGGGAGCAGTTTTCAAGAAGCACTACCCGTGGAAGCAGTTGACATGGTGCTTCCCATGCTCTGCACCACTGAAGAGGATCCAGGCATCCCAGAACCAAAATCATACAGTCCCAGTCCTACCCCATAGCTAAGGACACAGGCTGTTCTATCTTCTGGGTTCAGCACCAGAAGCCACAGCAGCTTATTAGATCCTGTAATGTATTGGTTGCAGATAACTGTCAGCTTAACTACTGCAGGGAAAGGAAGGAAAGGGAAGGAGTATAAAACATTTGCTTCTTGGTCACAAACAAAAAAGAAATTGAATATGACCTCAGAACAACTCTGCCTGTTTCCATCTCTGTCTTACTCCCCCAAGTCAGATATGGACTTCAATATGTGCAACATTTTGAGGGAGTGGTGGTGCTGTACCACAAAAAAACAGTTCATGCAGATGAATTGGGTTGCTTCTCTCCATACTTTTCTGGGTCTTTAACAGATGTTGAAGGACTACTGTTTTTTCATTTCCTGATGAAAGGACCAGAAAGCCCATCATTCAGTTACTGTTTATGATGGGAATCTCTTGTTCTTCAGAACAGCTGTCAGGCACCAGAGCTTCACAACTTCATCACGTTTTCTTTGTCAGCCTTTCACATACTATGCTAAATGGGAGACTAGCAGAAAATCCTTTGAGCAATTACAATAATAGGATAATAATAATTATTGCAGTTCCTTGCCCTTATATAATGTCTGTGAAATTAAAATGAGATCCAGCATAATGTTACCTGTTTGAAAAGGTGTGGATATCCCCTGTCAGGAGCATCACCTTGAGAAACTGCTCTCCAGGGCCTCACCTTCCTGCTACCTTGTATTTTATATGGTAAAGCAGGGCTGTACTGCCACCTTCCTATTCATGTCTGTGAGCAATTGACTGCACAAATGAAATCATGAAAGAGGATGTGAATGAGAGGAATTGGCACCATGAAGAAGATTTTTTCCTCTTGTGCCTATAAAAGGAAGTTTCTATTTTTTTCCTTTTGCGCCCATAAAAGCCAGGAGAACATTAAAAGATAATCTCTCCGATTCAGTGGGAGCATGCTTACATAAGATATCTTCCTTTCTTGACTGCACATCATGTAGGTCTTAGAAGTACTAGTTAAGAGAGTGAAGTGTGTGCCACCAAAAATGTAACACACTGGTATAGCTTTAAGTCTGTTGATTTCTTAAAAGATGTGCATTACAATAACGTACTGCCTTCCTGTCTGGGAAAGTATTGTCTGCAAACTGTTGGATTATTGGCACAGTAAGTTAGCAGTTTCTATCTACTGAAATAAAATCCCTCAGGGCTTTTTTTTGGCCTCAATAAAAGTGTTCCACATTTAACTAAAATTATAAGGTCAATAATGTCAAACTTTCAAAACTTTTTACCTATTGTTAGTGCTGTGATGATGGTAAGTTCCTTACGGTATGTGACCATAATAAAGGGGTGCTATAGTTTTTTCATTAAGACAAAAATAGAAAAGTCATTAAAATCCTAGGGTTTGGGTTTGTTTTTTTTTTAATTTGTTGATAGACTTTCCACACTGAGAATAATGAACAATTCCAGATTTTAGTGGGAACCTGACTGTTTTTCCACCTGTCTCAGCAGACAGAGATGGAAGCATTCAAAACCTGTCAGGAACAAAGCAGACTATCTCCCTGCCTCTATAGCATGGGTGACTGAAAGAATTCTTTGTCACTTCCATTAATGTGTCTATCCTGATACTTGACTTCCAGGGAGAAAATAATGCCTCAGATTTCCTAAAATCCATGATGCACCACAATTCTGCTCCCTATATAGCCAGTTGTTACCCATAGTGGCAGCTTGGATGTGGCCATTCCTGGTGCCGCACTGGATGAAATGCTTTCACTACTGGTCATCATCATTGCATGAGAAGGCAACGTCAGAGGTTATACTGTAATACTTCTCACTGTCTTCTCTTCATCCTCACCAAACAGATATTTTGGTCCCTGATCTCTGTTTGGCTGTAATCCCCTGGAATTTATAACACCCTACAATGATCCCAAAGAATTGCACCAGAGGTTTGCTGAAGTATCTCATTTCCACCACGCCTGTGTTTACCCAGCTAATTCTATTCACATTTAGCTTTGTGGAGGACATGAAGAGAGCAGAAGATGGTGACCCTGTACTTATTTGGGCCTTTCACTCTTGCATCTACATTTCATCCAGTACAGCCTCTACCCAGATTAGTTTTTGGAGCTTGGACTGTTTTCTTAGGATTGTTACTTGTGTTCAAAATGATAAACTTGGTTGACAGTGTTTGTACCCAAGAAAGGAGGTTTGGGATAACAGGAACAAGTCACCAAGACTATGCTACGGCATTTTGGGATGGTGTCTTAGGTTGAGCTGCAGATACATGGAAAAATGTCTTACTTGGTTTCTTCCATCTGTATGTAGAGAAAGCTCTATAAAACATTTAAATACCTTTAAAATGCTGTATTTTGGCTTTATATGGAGAACAGTAAACCTTTAGGAGATGCTTTTCAGGAAGACACTTTAAGGTACTTTAAGCATTGCACACCTTGGCAGGGTAAATTCCAATACCCTGTTGGAAGCCTGGATGGGAGTTATTTTACTTAGACCAAGTTGTTAATTTCTGGTTGAAACTGTTGCCCAGAAATCTGTGTAAATGTGTACAGCTGACAGAGAACTGTCCTTCTGTGCATATATTTTTGTACTACTTTCAGCCACTTCAATGATCGAAATACTAAATCTAGCACTCAGACAGCTTTTGGATTTATGACACTCCCTGAAGGACTTTAGCTTTCAGTTATTCATATAGGTAGTTTTGAAAATTTATGACAGAAATAATAACTCTGTGGTGATATGCATCCAATTGCTTATTTAGAGCACCCAGTGAGAACAAAAAATGAGCGGCTAGAAATTCCTGGGGCAAAGCTTTGGCTCAGTGCTCTGCTGTCACAGGATGGGGACTCAAGAGACATTGCAGAGACTTAAGGCAGTTTTCAAAATTTGTAGAGATGTAAAACCAAAGTGAAATTTGCCCCAGAAACTAGTATATTTGACTGTATTTTAGCTGCTGTCCTTATCTATTTCAACTTAATTATTGTTTTCTAATATTCAGGAATGTGCACATGCACTGTAGAAGCATTTAGTGAGTCACCTCTGTCCCACTCCACATGCTGCTCACAGGATGATATGATTTTCAGCAGCTTGTTCTGCCCCTCTTGCTCCTCTGTCATTGTCTGTGGTGTTGCCCAGAGCACACTCTGGATCTTAAGAGGCTACAGCAGAACTCGCGGGTCTAGGCAGTAACAAGGGCACTCTGGAGAAACAAGAACAGGCAGCAGGAGATGAGTGGAGTCAAGTCCCAGTGAACTGCCTGACGTGGTTGCCCTTCCTTCTCCCTTCGCTCTTGGGCTATCACATCCACCAAGCTTTATGAAAGGAACCTGCTAACTATCAGGATGATTTATATATATATATATATATATATTTCATATTTTTGTTGTACCTGCCATCTGTGTTTTCTGCATTCTTCAGTCAAAAAGACCAACTGTGACCTGAAGGAAAGTCCTTCTGCAGAGGGGACAGAACATGTCTTTCTAACATGCATGTCTTTGTAAGAAGAGGGTTAGTGATGCGATCAAGCATGAGCAAGAGATGTGAGCATTCAGGTGTGATCTTTCAGATATGCTTGGGATGATGATTTAGCTTTGATGTCTGTTTTTGGTTTGTTTTTTTGGAAGTTGTTTTGTTTTATCTCAAATTCAAAACTAATAACCAAAAATCGCCTGCATAAGTCTTATAAATCTAAATCTAAAAAAAAAAAAAAAAAAAAAAAAAAAAAAAAAAAAGAAAACTGCAAAGTGAATGTGGGCAGAGCTGGTACTTTCCATTTCAGCGAGGCACACCAGGGCAGGTGTTGTGTTGGATTAATGCTGTTTCACGGGTCATTAGTGCCCTCACGGCTACGGGAGATGTGTCAGTGCTGCCCCCAGGGCTGTGGCACCCCCTCCCTGCGGGGTACCCCTGTCTCTGCAGCCGCTGTCCCATCCCGGCTGGCCTTGGGAAGGGGTGTGTAGGCACCCGGGGGACAGGCAGGGCTGGCTATCGGGTGGGGCTGAGGTTTAGCTGGTAAAATTGTGCAGAAGTCGGGGGAGCTGCAGCTCTGTGAGAGTGATGGAACAAACCTGCCCTGAGCTCCAGCTGTGTGGAGCAGTGCCCACCTCTGTGGCTGCCTGCCAGCTGCTGGGCTCCAGACATGGAGCTGCCCACCTACATCCCCCCAGGAGAGGGTGGCCAGGCAGCGGGGCTGGAGAGGGCATCAGCATTTCTTCTATAGAGGTAAGAACCTAAAAATGCTGATTATTAATTCAGGCTTACTGCAGTTACTGAGTTCTGCCATAAAAAGCTCAGTTGCAGCTACTAAGATGAATATAAGTGAATATAATCAAAAATAGTTGATTTCAAAGGGAAACTTTCAGACTTTTTAACAAGCAAAATAACTGGTGCTTGTTTGTATGCCTTGAAATTATGTGTGTCTTCTTCTTGCTCTTCAGGGTTAATACACTGTGGCCATGTCATAAGAGCATGTCTCCTAAGTGTTTCTAGCAAGAAAATGAAATGCTGCCAGAGACCTGGAGATCTGCATACCTTGCTTTTAACACAGAGTGACAGGTTTGAATCACACATTGTGCCACTGCACAGCCAGGATTGTAAACACAGAATTTTAATTATCAGGTGAATTCATAATTAATTAATAGGAGGTAGACAAATAGACTGGGCTGGCTTTGCAGCGCAAGAAAGATAGATGGAAGATGGTGCATAGGGAATAGATGCTGGAGTAGAGTGTGTAGAATTTTTCTTTCCTCCATTTTGTCTTGCTGCAGCTATTTTTCTTGAACTCTCAAAGTCATTCCAGGAAGAGGGGCTGGAAATAGCACAAATGTACATTCATCACAAATGTTCAGAATTCTGAAACAAAGCTTTAAGTACAATGAGAGTTGTTAAATGCAAAAGCTAAAGGATCAGCCATGATGTTATGTATGCTCTGTGGCAAATATTTCTCTGGTTACTTAACAGCTACCATTGAAACTTTGGATGCATTAAGTAAAATAATTCTTAACCATGTCTATTGCATTTGTTCTTGAATATATATATCTAACTGACTTAATGATAAATATTCTAAGAATTGCTTATTAATTTGGGTGGTGTGATAGATGATATGTCAGTGATTTGACACGTTTAGGTAATGACCTTTTCACAGTCTTTCTCTTGTTAACATACAATCACCAGCTTCAAAATTTATTTTTTTTCAGGTTAAATTAAAAGTAGCATGTGAGATGTGTCATATATATTCAGTATATAACATACTCATCTCTAACTTGAGTCTAGATAGCAAAGCACACGATTGCCTAACCATCAGGCTGGCTTTGGAGAAGTAATCAGCTATAAGAAAATGATGAGCACATAATTTTAGATCATTAGAGGCAATTATTATAACTAGGAATGCTTTTAACCTAAAGGTGAATAAATGGCAACTCTGCAGTATACATGTCCATGGCTTGAAATAAAATTTTAAATGGAAAATGTAGTGGAAGATTCAAAATAGAAATTCTTTGTTTGTTCATAATAACCTTTTTTCTTGTGGAGGTGTCTTGGGACACTTAGGATGGAAATGGCATTTAATACAATGCACTATTTGTGTGGAGACTTAGTGTCAGATATATGTTACCTTGCTCCTAAATGGGGTAGTTCTTTGACTGTCTCCAGATTGTCTCAGGACTTGGCTGGGAGGCTCCATGGCCTCTACTAGTTCCCACACATGGGTGTTAGGGGAGTACAAAATTTCAGAGCCCCTAACTTGTTTTACTCTACATGATGCAGTTTAGTTGGGAACATAATTCATAGATTTTGAATGAAAAAGGTACTTGTAATTTTTTAAAAGTAAAAAAATGCCAGATACCCCATTGCCTACTGTGAAAACACCTACTTATAAAATGATATTCAGAAGCATACTTAAGAAGTCAAGGCAGACAGGTGAAGTTCCCACTGACTGGAAAAGGGGAAGCATAACCTTCATTTTTAAGAAGGAGAAAAAGAGAAGACACAGGGACCTAGAGACCAGTGAGTCTCACCTTGGTGGCCAGCAAAGTCATGGAGCAGGTTCTCCTGGAAGCTATGCTAAGATTTAGATTAGATATTAGGAATTCTTTCCTGTGAGGGTGGTGAGGCACTGGCACAGGTTGCCCAGAGAAGCTGTGGATGCCTCATCTCTGGCAGTGTTCAAGGCTGGGTTGGATGGGGCTTTGAGCAACCTAGTGGAAGGTGTCTCTGTCCATGGCAGGGGTTGGAATGAGACAGATTTTCAGGCTCCTTCCAATTCCACCCAGTCTATGACTCTTTAATTTTCTACTGATCAGGCATTTGGTGTCTTATTTCCAGGAGTGGTGTGCTGACGACACACACCGTTCCATGAGCCAGAAAGCTAATGGGAGATGTGTTCTCACTTTTCTGAAAAATAAGGCTGAATTTTTCTCCCAGTTGAATCACCAAATGTCAAAGGCAGTTTATTTTGTCTGGAAAAAAAAGGTCAGTAGGGTTTCTGCTGAAGCACATAAATGGTTTCACCCAATTACAGAGTCAGTAGTTTGGCGAATTGACTTTAACTTCTTGTTCTATTTTTGGTTGTAAAATAGGTAAAATCAGCCAAAACAAACTTCTTTTATAATTTCCAGGACAGCTGCAAATTTCAAAAAGATTCAATGCTCAGCTGTGTATGCTGTGTGTACAATAACATTTCCTAGGGAAATTCCATGGCAAAATGACTCAAGGTCCGATCTCCAACAGTTTATTCATGTATGTGCCAAACACAGAAATTTTATTTTAGCTAGATGTCCTCATCAGAAGTGATCTGCTATTTAAAGATTGAAAATACACAAAAAAGTTTGAGAAGGAAATCAATGGCATAATCATGTCAGGCATGGTCCTCTTCCCCATATTTGACAGTTTAAGGGGGCACTTTTATACTTCAGAAAGACATTACACCCTATCCGCTACAAATTACTTGTAGCCAAGCTATGAGTGAAAATAATCATTACTTTATGATCCATCTAATATGCTTTTATCAATTCCACTTTATAACAAAAGTTACAGATGTTCTTCAAGGCTCATCTCAGAAAAAAAAGTTCTTTTTGTGCTTTTTCAAGAAAACCTATAATGTCAAAGTCTTTGCAATTATGTGTATGTGTAAAGTTAAGCACACTTAGTTAGAAATGCTTAGCTGAACAAGGCATTCAGGACATTTCATTGTTCTTCAGGCCAAAGCACAAATATTTCATAAATGGGGAAAACAAAGTGAAATGCTTGCTTGAGGCTAAGGAACCGGTTGCCAGCAGGCTTGGAAGGGACTGAATTCCTTCACTAGGTTCTTGACAGATGAAGCACAGTCTGAGAGCCATTTACTTATTTAGATATAGGTGTAAGAAACTTCATGGTGGATGTGTTGTATGGCTGTCTTCATTCTCTGTAAATGCTCTGTCTGAAAAATAGGATTTTTAAAAGAGAAAATAAGCTATTACATGGTAATCTATTATTATGAAAATAAATTAAAAATTGTACATACTTTCTTGTTTTTATCTTATAGTGTTGTCATGAAAAGGTTTATAGCCTTAGCAGTATGCTTTATTTTCCCTAGAAATATGAAAGCTGTCATTTAATTTTAGTGGGATATGCAATTGTTAGTTAGTTTATCATCAGATTTAAAGGGTATGTTCCTGGAGCATGGAGCACAGTGTTTCCCAAGAAAATTAATTCCCTGATTGTAAATGTCAAGAACAGTTGCTGAACTATTGTTTTACTATTCTGTTTTTAACTTTTGTTTTAATAATATATTAAATATGTAGTGTAAGATTCACACATAATAATCTATGCCAGAAAAAAAAAAATCTGAAAATGTTCTTCTGTTTATTGTTGGGCTGTTTTAAAGGAAAATTTATGTCCATGCTGACTTTTTAATAACCATTAAAGTGTGGAAACAATTGTTTCCAGAGAGTGGAATGAACTTTTGTAGCTTAAGTAATAATGGTGTAAATTAAAGTTATTTATTTAGTATATTTTTTCTGTATTTTCTCAATAAAGTTTTTAAGCAGCAGATTCAAAACAAATAAACATATAACAAAACAAAAAAAAGATATGGTTTTGCATGACAAGTGGTAGTCCTATGGGATCTTTGCCTGAAGAAAACTGGGGATGCAAGCAGTTTTCATGGATTCAAGTTCAAATTAGCTGTGCACTGGCAGAGATCCATGAGTCCAAACCACTCAGAAGCTGTGATCAGGAGTTGCAAATGCAAATAGTTGCATGCTGGGTGAATATTCAGGGGAATTACTGATTTCTGGACACTAGTGGAGATAGGTGGATCCTTTACCTGAGGTAAAATTGCCTTTCTTACTCTGAGGCATGCTCCCAATCCTGTTACAGTTATAGATTCTTCTATGTACCACTGTGTACGAGCTAGAGGACGGGCTAGACATGATGGCAAACCAACATCTTTGGGCTGCTGGGACTGACCTGAGGTGTCTTTGGACAACTGAGTGTTGTTTCTGGGAAGCAAGAACCACCTGGGACTGCTGCTCATGCTACTGAGCATCAGCCTCCTGTGGCTGTAGGTAATGGCACGAGATGGAAGGATGGGAGAGGCGCAGAACCAGGGAAGCAATTTTGTGTCCAATGCAAACACCAGCACTAATGAAAGCCTCACAGGTATTTTCAGAGGAGAATGTACCCTTTCTATGCATAAACATCAAAGGATTCGTAGGGTTACTGATTAGGAACTGCAGCTTCTTTCAGTTAAAGAAGGCATGGTTAATTAATGATTTTGCGTTCTGATTAGAAAATTAACATTGCTAATGCTGTTATTAGATAACTGAGTTTCGCTATTATAAAAGCCTTTTGAAATGCAATTTGACAGAGCATATATCAGATGAAATTGGATTGATTATGGGAGTTTTGAAGTTGTTGATTTCTTTGAGAGCTCTGTTAACGAAGCATTATATTGTAACAGAATCCATTAAAAGCTCTGTTCTCCCCAGCTAACGGCCTATTACCCTTGGTAGGTAATAAAGTGCAGACATGAGACACCCTAGCAAGCAGGATAGGACAGAGTTACTCCACTGTGTCCACTGCAGATCTTCGTGTACTGTTCTAATTTTGTAGAGCTGGGGGGTCTTGTTCCCACTGTCAGCTTGGGTTGGTAACAGAGTCCCACAGAGCAGTGTCATGAAGCAAGACCATGGTTTGGTGTTGTCTATTAGCATCAGAGGACTGGTGTGGTAATACAACATGGCAGGATGGTGCAGTGACAATGGTCTGTCTGCTCCAGGAACTGGTGAAAAGAATTGACACACTGGGACACATGACCCTCAGAGCAGCAAATACTACCTGCACATCCTCACCTCCCCAAACCTTTTGTTTTGCACTCTACATAAGCCAAGGCAATTTCCACAGACTTGCTGACACGCTGGATACCTAAGTGGACAAGATAGTATTATGTGTTTCCCCCTCCCAGGCCGGGGTATGAGTCTTACACCACAGAACTAGTGAACTGATTTATTTACCTGATATCACTGTGTAAAACAGAGTTTCTAAAAGGTGTAAAAGTACCCAAAGACATTTACTGCACATTTAGGGACATCATTAAATTGCTAGTGTAGAGTGGTTTAGCTGATGACCTTAAGAGTACTGGTGTTTTTTTCTTTTTGTTTGGCTGTTTGGCACATTCTTTTTTTTTTTTTTTCAAGACAAAATGGTTAATAATTGGACTTAGTGATCTTAAAGGTCTCCTCCAACATAAAAAAAATTCTGTTATTTTATGATTCTATGTAGTTTTGCTCAGTTTCAGGTGATGCACTTTTCTCCCTAGAGGCCAAAGCAACTGTGTTGTACTCTGGGGTACTATGCAAGAAATGAAAAATATGCATTGAATATTAAAATAAAAAAGGCAAGCTCAAAACTAATAGAAACTAGAGGCTTTGGCTGAATATCAGAAGCTCTTTTCAATTCTTCTACAAACTTTCCTGCACTAGATCATGGCCAAAACCTTATCTTCACCAAACCCTATATATTCAAAAGTTTGGAGAGAAAAAGCCTTGGTGTCTCATCTCTGAATGTTAGTGCTGCATCTTTGCTACTTTCCCATCCATTACTGTAATGGTCCCATTGAGGGCAATGGTCAATACCACAGTACAACTCAAGAGTATAATCCAAAGTCCTGTGGTGCATAGATACACCAAAAAGTTATTTTTCATCTTCTGAGCTTTTTTATAACAGTGATGATGCAGAAAAAGATATTTTCACAGTTGGCAGCTGAAAACTGGACCTTTTGAGGTCAGGAATATAAGAGGTCAAAAAATAAAATCCACGGTGATATCTATTGTTACCTTGTGCAGTAAAATTGCCTTTAGTGCAGATGTTGCCAAGCCCACAGTTACGTCCTGTGGTTGACCGGGAGACCAGAAAAAGAAGCAGCCTGCAAAGGAAACAACCAATAGGGAAACATGTTATTCAGCAGTTCACTTGCCATCCTGGCATGCACTGTCTGCTTTTCTATGCTTAGGAGATAAAGAAAAACTTTTACTTTATTCGATGAGGAAGTTTTTGTGGGTGGCAGAAAAATTGAGGATGTGAGAAACTATGTACTTTCTGGAGGTTTCTATTAAATTACATGCCCCAAGTATCCCTGCATGATCTTGACTGTAAGAGGTGAAATCTGGGCTCAGTAGAGGTTAATAGGTCCTAGAGCAATAACCCAAGAATACCTAAATGCACCTGTCAAAGACTGATAAGAGCTGAGGTCTGTCAGCTGCATTTCTGTAGTTCCGGAATTGTGTCAGCCCAATTTCCTCTCTCTTTTATTGCTTTTCAGTGACACAAAATTCTTAGGAGTGTCTAATGCCTTGCAACCCCTAAAACATAATTCAAATGATTTGCCACCAGAACTACACTCACAGACATGGAATACTAAAATTCTGCCTGCATTGCAAGGTGGAAGCAGTAGCTAATTTCTTTTTTTTTTTTTTTTTTAAGTCCCAACAAAACAAAAAAGGCAAGATATGACACTGTTGGCCTTTGATGTTAGATTCTTCTTTGCCAGACTGGGTTTTTTTTTTAAACAAAAGTTAATTAGATTGAGTTCATTGACATTTATCTGAATTACCATTGGTTCTTAACTCTTTTATTAAATTTTTGTTTTCAGTAGTTTGGGTTTTAATTTGAAAAGTATTCTCCACACCCAGAGTTGGAGACTTGTGAACCAGTCTTGTTGTTAATGTGGTCTCTTTCAGTCAAGATAACAAAAGAGAGTAAAAAGCAGATGGAAAGGATTTACTGCCATGAGACAAATAGGAAAGTAAGAAAAACAATTCCAGGGAGCTGGAACATGAGAACAGTTGCAGTGTGACCATGCCACTTCTACCAGGATGAAGAGATTTCTGGAGCCAATGTGTTTATCCATGCCATGGTGACTTATTCAATCAGTTTATCTATCCTTCAGGAATTTGCCTAATCCCTTTCTGAATTTGTGTATCCTCCTGAAATTGTCAACATCCTGGTGTGGGAAGGGAGCTGGAGATACATCATATCCATCACCTGCAGCGTCTTTCCTGTTTTAAGTTATGAAATTAATGGGAAGGAGTCAGATCTTCATCTACTGCCAGTTGCTTTTCTGAAGTTTATGCAGAAAGCTGCATCAAGCTTTGATTAAACCAGGCAAAATGTTTCCTCTAAAATATCACTTAGCCAAACATACAGATCTGTTGCTATTGATATATTTCATTAATCCATTTATATTTTGTGAGTATGTCTGACAGCATGTTCTCTCCCTGTCTCTTTCATCTCCTTCACATTCAACATACTTAAATACCAATTTCTAAGTTTAGTATTTGACATTTTAGTTTTGACAACTACTTTGAATTCAGTGTAGAACAATGAAATTACAGAATTATTTTTCTACTATCAGATATGTTCCTGACTGTTTTACTGAAAAAAAAAAATCTCACATAATCTCACATAAGATGTTGATTTCATTTGCAGAATTTCAAGCAAACTGAAAAAAGAAGTTATGCAGACTGTTTTCCTCATGCATCTTTGGAAAACTCGTTTATTTTAGAAGCCTCAGATGACAATAATTTGTATTTTAGTACTCACTGGTGTACTCTAGTTTTGCAAATAATAAAAGAACACGTATGCCATTGGTACATTGCATGAAGTATCCCAAAATAAGACATTAACTGTCAAAAAATTTGTCTCTTTATGCAGCTGTGAAGTTGCTGTGGTACTCCCTGTCCCCTTAAGATTCTTGTGACTGCTCAGTCAATCAAAATCCAAGTGGAACATCTAGCTCTTGAGGACACTGGATTTGTCAAAGTTCTTTGAAGAGGTGGCATTTGATTAAAAAGATCAAAATGACAGTAAAATTGTCTGTAATATCTGTGACTTCTTTTCCTGAAACCACTGCACTAAAATTTTTAAACAGAGAAAAGTGTTAGAAGACTTCATTTTGGAAATTGCACTTTTATGATAAGTAAGCGCAGAATAATTTTAAAGGATATTGCAATGCCTGTATGAATGATCAAAAATTGCAAATTATTTAATAAGTGGGAAAATTTTTTTATGTCATGCCAGTGAAGAAAGACAGTGAAACACAGCAAGCAGGGACAGACCCGAGATGTAGGAGTTTAATTCTGTAATGTTGCAGGTAGCTGTTCTCTACCAGAGTTATTAGAACTCTGTCCCTTGAGAAATAGAAGAAATTCATTTGCTTGCTTTACTCTCAACTTTTTACACCACTTAATAGAGAACAAGAAATAATCCTTATGACAAATCAATGTAAGTAGATAATTTAGATTTTATTTTCCCTATATTTTTTCCCTCTCTGTATTTTTTCACACTGCCTAATTAGGAAGATACCCATGATAGGTGAGAAAATTGCTTGAATATTGGGGGCCTTTTGTTGACTTATTTTGAAGCAGCAGAAAGCAACTAGAATCACCAAAAGTGTTCAGATTCAATTCGAAATATTGACCTACTAAATTTTTAACAGAAATTTATTTTGTAAAAGCCATAAAAAACCCCAAACTTTTTAATGCAAGCTAAAGTATAAGTCGGGAAGAGAATTTATGTTATTCATGTATTGTGAGTGGTATCTAGAAAATCTACTAGGATATGCTTTTTTTTCCTCAATTTTTTTCCCTTATTTTTTTCCTATACAAAACTAGCATATGTCCCTTTGTGAAATTTTTTGTTTTCAGCATTACATGTGGTAATCTCTGAAATAAAGGTGTTGGATAACTATTGCAGATTACAAATACAGCACAATAGGCTACACACATCTCCTCATTTCCACCTAGGATGTTTGATAAGAAGAACAAGTTTGTGGGTTTCTTTTTTTTTTCCCAATTGGACAGGCTTCTGGTTGTGTAGACAGTGAATGAGACTGATTTAACATCAATATTCTCAGTAAAATTAGAGAGATGTATTAGTAATCTTGCTCCAGCCTGTGTGCTGACAAGCAGTGCATGAGTAATGAAGAGGTCTTTCCAATGTGACCCTACTGCAGAGCACTAATGAACAGGGATGTGTGTTATTAGTTGATAGTACATACCGCAATTAGAACAAAGAAATGCAGTCTAGAGTGCTGCTTACCTATCTAGTGTTCTAGTGACTTTACTTTAGGGAACAGAAAAGAAGTGGGACTTTGTGCTGGACATGGACAAGTGATGTTTTCCTTGTTTTTTAAGGAATTAATGCTTCTTAGATAAGAATGTAGTAAGCTTCAAGAAATTATTGTTCCTATCTTTACAGTCAAAAAAGGAGACTGTCTGACCTGTAAAAATATTTCCATTTAAATTGCAGTATGGGTGAACATATAAATACTTTTAAAATGAATAATCATGTTCAGTTAAAAGTAATGAACACTTTACTTAAAAATGGAAATACATTTTTTTAGGTTTTGACATCCACTCTTACCTCAGAACTAACAGTCGAACAAATCAACCATTTTATGGCTTTTTCTCTAACATGTGCTGACAGACCTTATATTTTGCTTCCTATTTGCTGATTTGGTGATAATGGGCAACAATATTTATGACAAATTTAATTTTTTAATACTTTAGAGTGCAAATGAACTCTTCATGTCTTTTGAAATTGTGATCAGTTTCATATGAAGAGAGAAAGTAAGATATTATGGAACAAAATTTCATCTCAGAAAAACTGCAATCCATAGGTGTTCATTCAAATGAGGAGATAGTCATGAGGAGTTGTCAGAGGTCCAAGGATTCAAGTCACAATAGCACATTGCTCCAGTTTGGCATTCCTGATACATGGACATTGCTGAAACCTACAACATACTCATGCACTGGACAAAGGCAGATACTCACCACCCAACACAGAAATGATCTTTTGGTGCAGTAGTGTGGATGTTGAGATGATTTTTCTGTTCCTTCAGACTTGCAGCTGTGTGTACAGGGGTAATAAAAAGGAGATGTGTGATGAGTTGCTGGCTGGAGGCAGTGTGGAAGGAAAATATCAACTGGCACCGAGTTCCGTCAAAGAGTCTTTGGTCCTTGGAGCAAAGATACTCAGAGACACTTCCAAAGACATGAGAAGAGATTGCAAAATATTCCATAAACCAACTTATTGTGGAAAAAATTTGATCTCTCTCAGCTTTTAAATTACAGATAGATGAAAATCATAGTATTAAGGATGTTTTTCATTGCTATTGAATAATATATGTTCAGAATAAGGAACACCTAGTTATTATCAGAACATGAAATCATCAATCCATTTCAGCTGACCAGCTAATTTGAGGAAACATCAGGCCTGTGGTCTGCATGTCCCCCAGATGACTGAGGAAGCCAAGAAAAAGTGCTTGGAAGCCAAGCAGTCTTCCAAGTCTGGTACAGTGCAAAGTGATTTGTTTTGTTTCATTGAAAATGGTAAAGACTGCTTGGTGTACCAGACCACCTTGGAAGTGTTTATGTTCAGGTTACACAGCTGTCTGAGTAAGCTCAAGGCTTGTTTTTAACTGGAAGCAAAGCAAATGTGATTCTAATCCTCATGTTAAAAGTAGTCTTTCAAAATGTTTTAGCATTCTTAGAGCTAAAAGTTAGCCCATAATCTGTGTTGTGAATCCTGTTAAGTTGTAGAAATAGTGGAGGAAGGTAAGTCATTCATTTTGTAAGTCATTCTTCTGTTCATTTTGTTTAGATTGGTTTTAATGAGAATTTGCTTGATCATTGGTATGTACAACAGGTGAAAAAGCAGCTAGCCCAACCAAATTGGTTAATGTTTTTTACCAGTTTGGCAGTGGATCTTCCAGATAAAGTCCCTCCCCATGTATTGGAGGTCAGCTGAATTATTGCCCTGTGTGGTGCACCTTTGTTTTGCAAAAGTAATGTCATTTTAGTACTTCTATGTGCTAAAGGATTTTACAAAGTGAGTATGTAAATTTTAGAGCAGGGAAATGCAAGAGACTTGATGTTGGTTTTGTGTTTGTTTTCATATTAGATATTTTAGAATATGTGTGTTTTGTTTGTTTTTACCTATTTTACCTATTTTTTTTTCCCTATTTTCCTCTTAAAAAACCCTTATAAATTACAGCAACATGTGCATATATATATATGCACACACACACACATATATATATATATATATATGTATGTGTGTGTGTGTGTGTGTATGTATGCCTACAGATGCAGGCATGCATGTGTGCATGTTAGACTTACCCTAAGCCTAGTTGTTGGTTCTGATGCAAGTTTGACACGTCTACTGAAGTAACTGTAAATACCTCGGGAAAATAAGATTTTAAGGTTAGTAAAGGTGAAAGTTGTGCTCCTTTTGTTTTTGCTTGCAAAGATTAACATGTTTCTGGGAATGTTTACACCAACCAAATGAGCCAGGCATGAGATTTCTCTGCCTTTGAACCATTTGCTGGATGCCATGTAGGTTCTCTAGGACTGGCATGGAGGGCTGTGGGACTGTAGGTCCAGTTGTGGGCACTGGAGAAACTAATCCAGGATTTGAACCCAACTGCAAAGATAGAGCAGGAGAAAGAACAAAGCAGCCCTATTGCTCTGAATGATTTCTCCCTTTCAGATACACATCCTTACCCTACATGAAGTTATTTTCCTTCTCAGAAGTGTGAATGGAGATTAAAGTATTTTATCCCTGAGTTCCCCATCTTGTAGAGAGGCCATGGCCATGGCTGTGGGAAGCGAAAGCCCTTGGCTAAAATTAAGATAGCTACAAAGAGTAGTGGAAGCTTTTCTCTTTGGAAAATTGGCTTTTGACCAAGTATAACCTTAAGACTTTCCCAATAGGAAATTTAGCATACCTGTTACTGTGACCCTGCTCTAGTAACCACTTGCACCTCTAGCAGCTCAGCAACTTGGCAGTCCTACTGTTTTTACAAGAAGTATTCATGAGCTTAAAGCAGTTCAGGATCGTGAAATAGGTTTGTAAACCTTATGTTTTCACAGTAAAACAATAATGCAAATATATTTTGCTTTCTAAACAATTATCTGTGTTCTAGTTTAACAGGAAATTAGTGTATTTTTTTTTGCTGTGGAACTCTAATATGTGATTTAACTATAACAAATATTTTGACAATAATATGAACAAATTATCTCCTTAATTAGTAACCATTGTTTTAAAAGAACAACTAAAATATTAAATGAAACTGTAGTATCTTATATTTTCATTTTGCTGACTGATAAACATAGACATGTCTTTTAACCTGTTAAGGAAACTTTCCTGTCTGACCATTCAGGGAGCACTCTGGCAGTCACACTCCCACCATCAAAGACTTTTCACTGCTGGGGCTGAAGCCCCTTTGTAGCAAGGCTCACACAGTCAGACACTAAGTTTCCTTACTGGCTCAACTCCACATTTCCCATAGCAGGATCTCAGACATCTGAATCCTTTAAGTAATTTAGTCAAGGTGCAGAACACAAAGCCAGCTTGAGCTGGGTGCATCCAAGGAAGGACCCTGAACAACCAAATGCCTGAGCTTTTATACCCTTGCAGTCTAAGTGTGCCACAGTCTGGGCTCCTCCTGCTGAGTCTCTGGCTCCTGCAGTATCTCTGAGTGCCTGCTCTCCTGGCTGGCCCCAGAGGTCTCTCTGCTGTGCAGAGGGGCAGCACCAGTTCATGGCCTGTTGCCTGGGGCTCCCATCATTTCCCAACACCCAACCTGCAGCTCACACTGCAGCTGAATGCTGAGCTATTTTATCTGCACTAAATTAATTCCTCAATGGGACCACTGAAGTTTGTGTTTGCTGACTGTTCACAAGTTCCATAGTGCTCTGCTCTCTCACATGCTGAGTTTACCATTATGCATCATGAATTTTGTAGAATGGGAATTACAAAGCTTTACCTGATGTTTTGTTAGAGTCACAATGGTTGTACACTGAGGATTTGTCATGCCTGACAAATCAAATAATAGATTCTTATGTACTGGGACGGGTGCCCATCAGTACACTCCAAATTAAGCCATGAGAGGCATACTTAATCATATTGATTAGATGAGGAGAGTTAGAGATGTAGAGAAAGAATTTCAAATTGAGTAAAACTCAGAGGAAAAAAATGAACCCCAGAAAGGCAGGGCTGAACTGAAAATTTCATACCTGGTAAATCCCTGTGCCAAGCTATCATGCCTTGCTTGCAGAAGAGACAGGAGAGGGAGACACAGTGGAGCCACATGTCTGGCTTTGTCCCTGCCAGCACAGCCCAGCTTCATGGCAATGAACCTTTTGGGTGCAGTGATTGTGGCTGCTGTGGCTCCTGTCAGTGTACTAGAATCAGTGCTAAGCATGACTGGAAATTGAGAATTACTCTGTAACTCATAGGGGGCCTTTCTAGAAGGCGGTTGTCATACGCTATTAAAGACTGCATGTCTTTGTGCTCTATTGACTAAAAATTATAATTTAAACTTTTAAAATATATATCACAGTGTCTGTTTACTATAACATTAACCAGCTTGTAGTGTTCCAGCTTGACTGACAAGATAATACATATTTAAATAAAAAGTTACAGTGGGCCTCCACCAGATTTCCCTGGGATTCAAGCAGCAATTAAACATTACTCATTATTTGTACCACAAAATAATGAAGAGAGAGAACAATCAAAGGGGAAGCTTACAGCCAGAAAATACCATTTATATAAAGTGATCATTTATAGAAAGTCAATATTTACAGCACTGCAAATACACAGTCTTTCCTTTTGTAAAAAATTAACCACAGGCTCATGGTACATGTTTCTCTACAGAGATCTAGCGTAGCTGCAAACAGCTATCAAGTAAATATACTGCCAAATGCTATTACCACTTGTTCTTGCCATAGAAATAAGAAAAGCTTACATACAGTTCTTAAATGGGGCAGTCTAAGTAGCTCTGGGCAGTAATTCAGGATGTCCATTTGTGTCACTTTTACAGGAGGACTGTGACTAACAATAGCTCTCTAGTACCAGTAATAGTGAGACTAGCTTGGGATGAGATGCTGGATGTGGAAATTCAGGTTATGGGTTATCCAAGTGCTGCTAACTCAGATTCAGACCTTGTGCACTTTTTAAAAGGAATCTGTTACTTCAAGATATTGGGTTATATTTGCAATACAAGGTAAAAGCACAGCAGTGTTAACCATTGGAGCTGGTAAGTGTGGTGTTGCCACTGAATCACAGCAGGAATTCACTGCTGAAGAGAAGTCATACCTCAAAATTAAAATTGATTAGGAACTTAAAAAGCATAAAATCAGCTAGAGTGAATAAAATAATAGCTGAACTGACAGTATTTAAGAAAAAAACAGACCAAACTGCTCATTTCTATTAATGCACTGGGACACAATCTCACTAACATGAACTGTAACAACATTTATACATTTTCAGGGTGGAACTGCTTGATAGCATGTTTCCTCAGCTCAGTAAAACATGTGATCAGCTTGACAAGGGATAATATAAATAAATCACTGTCTAACCCTAAATTCATTATAGTATTGCAGTGGTAACCTGTTCTTAAGGTTGCACTGCCAAATTTAGTCTCATAAAATATTGTCATAGCTGGGTAATAATACTGAAATGTCAGTCATGTTTTTATTCAGGCAATGTTCAAATAAATAATAGACAGATTCATAACCATTAATATTATAATTAATATTAAATGTTTTATTACTTCAAATATCCTAGCACTTGCCTTAACTGACAGTGACTTCTCTTTGAAGGCAAAATAAACTCTCAACAGCCTTGAGGTTTCCAAGTATCTGAACAGAGGAGTTTCTTCACTTGGGATAATGGATGGAAATGTATTTTTATACATATGTGTAAGAGAGTATAATTTTAAGTCCTTATGTTTAAGATGCATAGTATATTCTTGAATGATGAAATATGTTCTCTGTTTCACTTGAATAAGATTTTTATTAATGCAAGTACTGTTTAAACCAGATGGAAGTCAAAATGTGATCTGTGAATTTAGGACTACAGTAAGGGTTCTAGTGTTGCTGCTGAATTGGAGTAAGAAGTGTATGTGTGTTTCAAATTGAAAAAAATGTACATTTATATAATTATGTTTGAGATAGAGTTTTTAAAGTAGCATAATACATGTGCTTATATGTGCCAATCATAGTAAGGTTTTTTGGATTTTTTTGTACTACAGGTTTCTATGAAAGGGAGGTACTTTTCCAGATACATTATTTTTTACAATAGACTTGGAAAAAAAAAAAAAGGCTTTTTTTTTTTTCCCAAAGGATTTCTTTAGATTGTTTAAAAAATGAG
Source organism: Vidua macroura (assembly GCF_024509145.1). Classification (NCBI taxonomy): domain Eukaryota; kingdom Metazoa; phylum Chordata; class Aves; order Passeriformes; family Viduidae; genus Vidua; species Vidua macroura. The sequence goes on from NC_071572.1 coordinate 87,469,385, forward strand.
CAAAATTAAAATCTTCAAATAAAACTAATGATTTTTTACTTTGGATTAAGAAATATTTATGCTTTTATTTTCATTTTATTTTCATTTTGGAGATAAGTAATTGAAATTTTTACTTTAGCCTGTTTTAAACTACTACTTCAAAGGCAGAAGGGAAATGAAATTATTGTTTCTCCACTGAACAAAGCAAAACTTTCTTCCAAAAATTTTGCAAAAATGCCTTCTATTTCTAAACATACTTTATGGTGTATGTTTCTTAGTAGTGAGAAGCACATTAAGACATCACAGCTACATTCTTTAACTGACAGCTTTCTGAGTATCAGGATGAGTATTATGCCAAAGAAAGTCAATTGTATTTGCAATAAAAAAAAGCATTGTCAGAGAAAATGCCTTTGAGTTGTGTAAAACCAAGTTACTGAGTTACTGATAGATTTACCTTGCCTTTTGAAATTTCTATTATATGGTCTCTCTAAAAAGATAATCTTAAATACCTGTGCATGCTATTCAACTATATGCCTTGGCTTTTAAGTGTCTTTTGTGCTCTTCTGTACTTTGAATAGATGTAATGTATTTTTTAGTGTTAGGAAGCCACCACTATTTAGTTACAGAAACTCTTTTTATAATATTAAAAATGGAATATTATCTCCTCATAAGAATTTATTATAAAAGTTAGACTAGGCTGTAGTTTCAGAGGAAGGATACAGAACAGATGACCTTTGTGTCCAGTATTGATTTGATTTAATCTAATTAAAAGCCACATGAAATGTTCCCTGATGCTGTTAAGCAAGAACTTAATATTTTGGCTTTACATTTCTTTGTCAGCAGTGGCTCACTCAGCAGTTAGGAGCATTATGAAATCCTTTTAATACCTGAGCTGCTCGCAGGTTTCCTTGTAGGAACCACTTATAACATGGTTGCAGACACCGGCCCCAAGCCTTGCCAGGGTGGGCTGTCTCGCTGCAGTGTGAGCCAGAAATGTACTTTCCCAGCTGAAGACCTAAAATATCCTGATGTGCCGTCTTGGCTTGTCACCTCAGATCCTCATCAGGCTGTACTGCTTTTCACTGCTGAGCAGAGACATGAAGGACGAGCTTCTGCCCTACTTTGTACTAGGTGGCTGTAAAGCATGCTCAGAGCCACATAATGGTACCCAACTCTTTCTAATATCATTTTGGAGAAGTGTTTTGCCAAACGTGGTTGCCTGTAGGAAGCGCAATGCAGGGGAGTGTCAGGGACTACAATGAAAGCAGGGTTCTTTCTGTTTTGACAGAGAAAATATGAGCTGGCTCTGGTAGAATGAATTCATGTGGTTCAAATTGTTAGATAATAATTTCTAGGATGATTAGTTATCTTTATTGCAATAGAAGCTACATGCTATCAGCACTCACTTTGTATGCAGCAGGAAAGATTGTGTTGTGGAAGCTTGTTTGGCATGGGGGACCTGATGCCTTGGGTTTTTTTTGTTGGTATTTTTCTTTTTTATTGCTAGATCCAAATAGATTCTTAGGACTAAAGGATTAATCCAGACTAAGACTATACTTTTTATACTGAAATTTCTGTTTTGTTTATAATGTGTTTACGAGTATTGCTGAGGCAATACCTGGTTGTCCTTGGTTTATAGGTGCTTTGGAGTTTGGGTAGCATGGGTACACTGTGTAAAGTTTCCTAAAAAAAGAAAAAGAGTAATGTATCTGAAAGACTTTGCTTCTCCATAATCTGGCTGCCTTGTGTATTTTCTCTTTGGGCGCTAAGGTACTGAAACCATTACATAAATTTATGACTTTCCTGGAGAACTTACAGCAGCTCAACAAGTTTTTTATGTGCCCATTTGTCCTCTATTTTAAGCACATTTGGTGGATACTTTTTACACCTGAATCAGTTGAGTCCCTGAATATTATTCATGCATAAATTTTCTTTTGAAAGCATGACATTTTTCATGCATTTAACTTTTCAGTCAAACAGAAGTGTAATGGTAAGTATTGATTTCGTATAAAAATATTGAATGCTGAGTATATGAAATGCTGAATTTAGAATGTGAAGTATACAGAAAAGCAGATAGCTGAGAGCTGCCTATGTGAGTGTTCAATGAAATTTTAGACTGAAAGGTGTCATATTAGTAATGTGTCACATTGATTGTCTAGTTCAATTGTTCACTACCAAAAGTCAGTCTAATGGAAACATTTCATTTCAAGAAGTCACAGATTGTGGTCGCCATGTGTACTGTATATTAGTATTGCCTGTGGTTATAATTTGAAGGTAGTAATATCTAAAATAATGCTGTGCTGGGCACTACAGCAGCTTAAGGAATCAGTCCCTGCCCAAGGGGCAGGAGATGATTAGTGCAGAGAGTGGGAGTACCCTCCCTCCCAAAAAGAATCAGCAGTGCTCATATGGGCAGGTGTTGGTAAGGTAGCAGTGGTACCAAACTCCACAATATTTATGGATGAATCATGTTGATATGAGAAAGGAAGAAAACAGATATTTTAGCCTAAATTTTCTACTACAGGTGTCAAATACCAAGTACTTAAGTGCTTGAGAGGTGTGAGAATGTCTTACTATTCCCACTGAAATTAACTGATGGAGAGGCTTGAGGGCAGTCTCTCAATCAGGTCTGAATCTATGAATTTTGAAGTGTTGGCCTTTATATCCCCCTAATGTGAAAGTGTGTTTCTTTACAGTTTGCATCCAGAAATTTCTTGTAAAGGTTGTTTGTTTAGTACATAAATAGAATTCTAGCAATTTCTCTAGTTTCTAAGAGAAAAAGGCAGAACTGGAGTCATAATAAAATTACACAGGAGAAGCCTACCTGTATACACAAACAAATGTTGAACAGCACAGTTTTGTCAGGATAATGGATATGTAAACCCTATACAAAGATCTGCCACAAATTCTGTTATTCTCTACCTATTTAAGGGCTTCTAGGAAATGAATTTGAGGGTTTTCTGGTATTTCTGGTGTTACAGTCTTCAGGACTTGATGCTCACAAGAATGAAATCTTGGAGGCTGTCCATTTTCCTGAAGGATGCACTGGGAATTGCCCTTTAGCACCCATGAAGAAAAAAAATCATGAACAACATAAGTATTGTTCAATATAAATTGTTTTCAGTACTGTCAGAAAAGCTGCACCATTCTCATTTTCTGTGTGTCCCTTTCTGCCACTCCACAAGCTGAGTTTCCTGCATTTATTAAATATTAATTATATGGTAATGCACTCTATTAAATTACAGGAAACATTAATGTGATTTTATGCTTTGAGTTTTGGAGGCTCAGTAAGGAAATACATTAAAACACCAGTAGAGATGTAGTGGAGTTCCATTCACTTCTGCTATGTAAGTCTGTACTGAATTTGTGTCATTGGCATAAAACATCTAGAAAATAGACATTTTTTTTTACACAAATGTCGTAACAATAGACTCATAACAAAATGAAAGCACTTGTTCTGCCTTCTTACTTAAGTCACCTGTGGATAGTATCTCAGTAATTGAAAGGTAAATGTAAACAATTATATTAATAAGCAATGTTTCAAGGTCAAGGATATGTTTGCAGGTCTAATCTAGCCACCTTACTCACCTCATGAGTGCCTGCAGGGTCTGAGAAGGGTGCTGCATGCCCATGCTGAATTAGAGAAAGGCAGAAAGTGACAGAGAGCTTCAATTTGCAATAGTTATTCTACCCTGGGTTTTTTCGTCAGCCTCCTGAAAAGAAGGTTTTGGCAAGTGGTCTTCATTGGAACTTGCTGAAAAACAGCCAAAGAAGCTTTACATGTGCTGATGCTGAGTGCGTGGTAACATTGTTCCAGAATCTCCTTAGGGGGCTTCTTATGCTGTGGCTGCAGTTTGTGCCACCTGCAATGACTGTGCTGGGGTTGTTGGACCTGGAGGTATTTCTTGGTTCTAAGGTCTTTCTGTATATCCCACCTGTGCCTCAAATCCATGCTCCAGCACAGACTTGTTTGTGAAATTGTATGCTTACTGTTCTTGAATTAATTTAATTTCTAACCCTAATTGCAGATAAGATACAAGGCAGCTAAACAGATAAAACTCAATCTGTATAAATAGTGAGATACTGAATGGTGTAAACATGTTGGGAATTTTGCATGTTCCTTAGAAAGTTTCTGCTGACAACAACAAAAAACTGTTGGTTCTTGGTACATCAGCTAGTAAAACTGGGATTCAATAGAGGATTCTTCCAGGGTGTTTTCTGTGCACCATATCCTTTCCCATTCATCTCAACTTCCTGCCTTGTTTGGATATGTGCTTCCTTGGGTCATTCTCCACCCAGGAAAGTCCTTCCTCCTGCACCTCCTTGCTTCTCAGATTGAAAATTTGTGGTTTGTAAAGGTTCATGTCTTCCTCTGATCTCTCCTTTCTTCTTCACCTGCATCACTAGACCTTCACCATCACAAGCAGCATTCTACAGCACTTGTGGCTGTAAAGAGATTCTAGATCTTGCCAGCCTTGCAGTGTTGGCACCCCGTCACTTGTATGTCAGGAGAAGATATTCCTATGAAGGCAACTGCAAGAATGTACCCCATACTCAGGCAGTTCACAACACATTTAGGAAAGAGCCCTTACAGTATAAAAGCACCTACTATTTTCATTTGTTGTGGAACTGTTTACTGTTTTATTCATTGTTAATTTAGACAATGCTTGCCATAAAACCTGTACTTGTTTGAACTGTAAGTGCCTGTAACTTGTTTGCACTGCTGCAACATCCCTTCCCATCATATATACAAGTTACTAAAAATGTTAATTCAGTTTTAAATTACTCTTTGTACAACTGCTGAAGCGAAAGCTTTGTCATAATCCTTTCTACACAAGTATCTGACATAGAAAAGACTAGTAACAGCTATCATTAGGATGAAAAACAAAAATAAAGTGTCCATTTTAAACTGCATTAATTATAAATTCTAAAGCCTGAATATAGACCCCACTTCCTGAGATCAATTACATAGTCTTACATAAAGATATTTTCTGTTTTATACAGCTTTTTTTCTTTCTTATTTTTAGTGTGTGCAATCTAAAAGAAAAAAATGACGTCCTGCACTCATAAGCTGATCAGCTACATAACCAGGGAGCAATAGTTCTGCAATAGAGAGAAGTGCTATCAAGTTGCATTGTATCCTATGTGGAATTAGTGAGCATGTGAATTGATCTGATGTTAAGTTTTCTTTCAGATGTCACCAGAAAGGTCACCAGATTTACACAGTACCAATCATTGCCTTACCTCTATTTTGTATTATACACTATGAAGTAAAAAGCTCTAGGTAAACAGCAGAACAGTTCAATACCCTGTGCTGATTTATGAACACTTGCAATATGGCCATGAAATCAAAAGCAACTGCAGTGTAGAAGAAAGAAATGTAATTTTTGGGCACACCAGGAAAGCTGAAATTGTATTACCAGTTTGTAGTAAATGTGCAGTGAAGCCCTTTCCTACATGAGGATTTTAGTGTCTAATTAACAGCGCTGTGTCTTGCTCAGATTTGAACTCCTAACATGAACCATACAGCGTGCTGCAGACTTGCTTGAGGGAGCAGAGGGGTGGTCTAGTCACAGTTCACCTGCATGGCATTTACATTTCTCTGAAGGATTGCGCAGAGTCTGTTTCCTCTCTTGCCTTCTGTCGGCGGGAGGTGTAGAGTATCTCCTGCTTATCATGCACGCACTTAACTCCTGTTAATCCTTTTGGGAGCGACACTGTGGTATCAAAGCAGGTATATACCTTTAATCTCTACAGCAGGCCTCTAAGAGGCAACTGGAATTTATAGGTCTTATCAATTTGCAGCAGTGCAGGTGAATAAAGAGAGCCTTTAAAATAAAGCAACTGCTGACTCAGCTTACATAGAGGCTTGGGAGCAAAACTGAAAATTCAGCAGTGCTAGTCCCTCCTCAGCTATCAGCTGATTGAAAGTATTATCCTTTTTATGCTAATCCTCTGAGACTGGTGTAATGTAAAGTACTGGTGATATGGGTGTCTAAATAACAGTAGATCACTAGTGTTTGGAGACCCTTTAAAGGGTAGCTCCTCAGGGTATCCTTCCACAGCAGGCAAGGAGAAGCTCAAAATATTAAGGTTTGCTTTATGTCTGAAAGCTAGTAAAAGTGCTTAAGTAAATTCAGGAGATTCACTAACCTGGAGACAGTTCAAAGAGATTTCCTTTGCTATGAAAAGGTGGTAGGAGCATCTGCTTTTGATCACTTTTATATTTTGATTTCCTGAGACAAGTAAGGTTCGATCATCCTAACTTGAATAACAGCTGTCCAAATAGCTCACTGCCAATACATGTTGAATAACAGTATCATTGTGTAATGTCAGATTTATGTAATACACTAGTTGTCAGATCACAGATAATAGAAATGCAAGTTTGTTGTATCATGCTGGGATGAGCACATTTGGGATCCACATTTGCAAGCCAGCCTCAATTAAATAAAAGATCACTTCAACCCATAATTAACTGTGTTACCCTTCCAATCTAGTCCTATTGGCTCAAATGTCTGTTTAATGTTTGCAGATATGTTGAAAAATGGAGCTGAACAAATAGTTTATGAATAAAGAGCAGTCAGAGATGCTGTTCCTGCTGATAATTTTTCAGATCCTTATGTTTATCTCCTTAGATACTGGTGATATGATGAGTAATAGAAAACAGTACAGTGGAATAAGAAGTCTTGTACATAGATAATAAATATTATTTAGAGAAGTTAATAAAAATGAGCAGTGGTATCTTGAAAAGCTCAAAAATTTAGGTGGGGGTTCTGATATTCTCCTGTTAGTTAATTTCTAATATCTGTTATTTGATGAATAATGCCTTATATTTGTGTCACTTAATATTTTTTTCTTTCTAACTATATAAAACCATTGTGCATGGTAGCCATTGCCCAGGGTGCTTTGAGAGCCAAAATGTTGTTCTTAGTTGTTGGAATAGGGTTTTTTCAGGTACTATTCACAGGTGCTAGTTCCTGAAAGAAACTACATTCAATTTCACATGACCATATTGCAGCCAGCTTCTGAGTTTTAGAATGATAAATAACATTGAATTATATCTCTTAAGGATGCAGAAATTGCAGGTTTTCTGAGTCTAATTCTCATTACCCATTGCACACTGATTTTGAATAAAATTTTCACCTACCTACTAAATGCCTCCTTGACAATGCACAATATAAGAAACAAGTACTGTGAACAGTATTCCATAAAGTAAATATTGCTTATACTTGTAGGAATGGAGGCTTTTTGAAATTTCAAATACAGTGAAGAAAAATGCAAATAAAAAAACCACTGTGCTTGCAGATACTTAGAGAGAAATTTCCTGGATCATTAAATGCTTCTTTTCATTCATAATATAGAAGCATAGCAAGATGCATCTGGTATTTCTGTTGAAAGAAATCACATTCAATTTTTTCAACTTCCTGAAGCTTAAGACATTCATGATCTGAATAACACATTTTACAAGAAAAATATTTATGGGTTAATTCCAAAGGCTGATGACCTGAGATAAAATATCAGAACACTAAATTATATGCATAAATTCAGGTAATGAGGGCATGGGGCAAGCCTGTAAAAAACTTTATGAACCTGGGACATGTTTTAATTACTGTTCTATATAGAGAAACCAGTTTTCTAAGAACTCATGGTATCTACAGTTAAATTACAAAGAAGATAACATTATACAAAATGAAGAAACATAAATTTGGAGTTTATGTTCATGACTTCAAAGTCTAGGGATCTGCATATCATCTCTGAAATGAAACAAAAGCTGAACCATAAATCATCTGGTGTTCATTATAATTTACATACATGTATGTAATTAGAAGTGAATGGAACAGTAGAAAAATACCATGATTTAGAATCTTTCCTTAAGAATTGTCTGTAAACATTTTGTGTCTTAACTGTAAGCTAAGTCACAGCTGTAAGTTGATGTCTTTCAAAGACGAGAAACAGCAAAGCAGGTCCTGTTATGGATCCGTAGACTCCACTAGAACATTGCTCATTGGGATATTTCAGCCTGAGATTGCTGTTAAGTGAATTCCTTGGCAATGGCAGCTGTTCTTTGCTGGAGCTAGCTGCTGATGCTTTTAATGCTGGTAACTCAGCTCCTATAACTCCACGTTACTGCTGTTGTACAACTCCGGGCGTGTGTGACTGCTGCCTTCCCTATTCCATTGACCTTTTCCTTGTTTGAGTATGGAGTCAAGCATGTTAGATTGAAATGCCTTCACTGTTGATTTAAGATTTACAAAAAAAAAAAAAAAAAAAAAAAGACTTTTCATTGGGGCATTGAGTCTAGGATGCACTTGTAGGCTCCATTTAGTTTGCTTTGCTGTTGTCATGGTGAACTTCAACATGGAAGTGGAAAATAATGGCCTGAGGTACTAACATTTGCAGCTCTTCCAGCTGCCTGCAAATATGTGTCCGTGACCTTAAATTCTAGGATGTATTTTTATAGTATGTGGTGAATTTCTGTCCCTAAAATAAATGTAAATTTTTAAAATTAACCCTTTGAAAAATATATGTATTTAAGTCTATAAGATCACATTTTAATAATATTGATTGTAACTGCATGTAGTTGCTTTGAGGATGTTAGTGTTAGTGCTTGGCTTTCCCAAGGCAGATTCTAAGGTCCTGTAATCCTCCCTGGTCCAATGGTAGGGACAATCTTGTAAACATGAGAGTTTTCTCCATAAAGCTGTCCTTGCAATTGTATCTGTGCAATTAGCCCTCTGTCACTCTGTTCAGCAAATATAATGTCTCACTATTCAGTGGGTCTAATTTAGATTAAGTCTTTAGATCAGGGTGGAAATTTCTCTGTCTGTTTACATCTGTGGTGCTATTTAAAGATGTCATATTGTTAACCAAAATTATAACTTACCAGACGTATTTTTATCCAGTAATGTCTGGTGAGGCTATCTGGTTACAAGGTGAATGGGGAGAAAAAAGTGCTTTGCTGGAGGGGCTGGAGAGCTTTTTTCAGTTTTTATATTTTCTGAGGTTCTATGTGAGGGAACTGTGAATGATAAAGGAATTGTGCAGTGTGTACAAGGCCTCCAGTTTCTTTTACAGTGACTCAAAGGAGTAGGAAGAAAATGGAACATTTCCTAAAATTTCTTCTGTTTGAAAGCCATGCTCAAAGGCTTTGTGAAGAATGTTTTATTGCTACCTAGGTACCAAGACAAGAGGGGACTCTTCCAGCAGGCCCAGATTTCCTTTGGGCCCACTTATATTACTACTTTGGGCACATGAAGTGACCTGAGAATGGGCATAGCTAACAAGATGACTTGTAGCAATGTCCATTGGGATCTGGGATCACATCTGTCACTGCACATTGCAGTGCCTTATCTCTCTGCATCTTAGAAAAGCCTCCTCCTGCAGCTCAGAATAATCCTTCCTTTAGGTGATGTTTCTGTCTTTATCTGGCTCTTCTTACATGACTTCACTTTCCTTAAACCATGAAATATATTCCTTCAGCACTGGAAGAAGACCTGCAAATATATCTGTCATTGGCTTCAATTCAGGCTGTGGGAATGCGGCAGGCTGGCTGCTGCAGAAGTGCCCCAGTAGTTAAATCCGTATCTGTCAAAGCTGATGTTTCATTTCTCTATACATCTCTCTACTCACATCCCCAAAGTTAGAAGCTGGGTCTTAGAATTAGTTGAGTCTGTGTACACAATTTTGTACTTGGACCTGAAAGCTTAGGACAATTCTGGACTAATCAGGGATTTTCACCTTGGCCAAGCTGTATCCCATCTCAGCCTGTGTGGCTGGTTGTGTGTCCTGTCTATAACACCCTCATGCAGAAACAAGTTCTAGCTGGTGATCACTGAGGAGAACACTTGTGTACACAACTTTGTGTACAGTCAAGATCTAGTAGGTTTTAGCTGTGTTCATGAATGTATGTAAGTGATCTGATATTTCATCACTTGACTACGAACTGAGCCAGCTTAAATCACTGACGGAGGAGTGATACCACAGGGGGCAATACAACCAAGATGCTGTCTTTGGATTTGAATATTAGATGGAGGCGCTCCGTATGCACCATGTTTGCATGGGAAAGATGAAGGTTTAACAAGTGCAGTGTGTAAGATTGCATGCCAGGAGATGTTCCTGAGGTTCTCCTAAAAGGTTTCCCATAGGCCATGTGAGTGTGTAACTGGCCAAATATTCTGTGAAGTAATGTTGGCACACATAGCTCAAAGAGGTAAAAAGTTAATGGAAGTGCTTTAGGATAATGCAAAAGGAAACAGATTTAATTAAGGCATATAGCTCCAGGTGCCTTACAAGCATGCAAATTTGTTCCTGAAAACTGCACTGAACAGTTTTGGAATTTCTGTCATTTGATTGAGAAAACCATGAAGTGTCTTTGGACTTCTATGATTTGAACTCACACAGGAGGACTAGAGGGCAGAGTCATACAGATGCTTGGTATGCATTTACAAGCTCAGTTTCAGTCTGATATTAAAATAAAATTGTAGCTAGGTGCACTTAACCATACATCAGTGCCTCTATGGGCAGTAAATGGGATGACAGAGGTCTGTCATTTAACAGTGGGGTTTTTTTCCTTCAAATCCTTCTTGGTTTTATTTACCTGCTGACATTATATTTTTGCTATGAAAATTGTGAAAGGGGATGAGACAAAGGCTTTATTTTCACATGTCCTAAATAAAACTGAATCACTAACCAATTTAAGTGTTTCTTTCATTATTATAATTGATGCAAACATATAAGAAGAGGAAGGGGGAATGTGTTCCACTATTTTTTATTACTTGGGAGCTATGAAACACATATTATTGATGATGACTTTAAAGCTGGAATGTATAGTAGTTATTTAGCATCCTTCTTTTTCTTTAAGATGCCTTAAGCTATTGGAAATATTATTTACTATGTCACAAAATTTCCTGCCTTATTAGTTAAAAGAAAATATTTCCCTACAGATATTTTCACATGTAATGCTATTTCCCATATTTTACAAGCTGTTTGCAGTTTAAACTTAATCATATTTGCCTCTCTGTCACTGAGGCTCTTTAGAATTACCTTGGAGATCTAGATATTATTTGGATATTTATAGCATTATTAGATTTGACGTATCGTACTTTGTTTATCTCAGTTAATGCCTAAAGGCTTGACTCTGATCTGAGATCTGCAGAAGCATAGCACCAAATTTGGAATGAACTCTGTATTGGAAATGCAGTCTCTGTCCAAAATAGTTACCCTGCTCTCGTCCTGTCTCCTAAAATGTGTTAGATTGGAAGAATGCATTTGTATTTTTTTTTTAAGAATGAGGTAATGGCAGGAAGTGGAGCCAGTCTGCAGTATTTTAGTCTTCTCTTGTGGTACTCTCTGTAGATATTATTGTATAGATAACACAAGAATACATTTTATTTTCTCAAATCACTATGTCTTTGATCCTTCAAATATACCCTCCCACAAAGAGACAAAATCACCTGTACTTTCGATTTGTATTTTTTCTCTCCATTTTTAGTAAAACAGAGATCCAGACATAAAATTCAGCATTCCTGGAAAGTCAGTCTGGACTGGTGATGCTCCCCAGAAGTCTTTATTCTCTTTAATCAATTAATAATCACCCAGAATTTGTAGTTTATTCTCAGTAAACAAAAAATATTTTTGGTTATCTTTCTTCATATGCATTTGCCAAGGATAACTGTGGGGTTCTGACTGCTATGAATTCACATCTTTCCTTACTTTGAAAAAGTTCAGTATGGTCCTACCACACTAGAGATACTCCCCATAGCACTATAGCTAAAGTTGCACTGGTAGAAACAGTTGCAATGTGTTTTGGCTGGTGATGCAATTCTTATCGCTTAGAACTTGTATTTGGAGCACACTGAATTGCAACATAGAAATTTATATTCTTCCTTGTCTTGCATGTGTTGGCAAAATGCTGTCAGCATCCTTCCCCCAGTCACATATTTTCATTGAATATCTGCTATTGTAATCTTTAACAAAGCTGGTTTATCATGTCGATCTTGAAGGCTGATGATATTTGAAAGCAGGAACACTTGTCAGGTCTATGGTGGTTTGCCCACATTGAAAGTATGGGGAACCCTCCTGTGTTCAGCTCTGAGAGCAGTGTAGGACAGGAAAACCCTGGTGTGAACTGCTTTATGTCTGCACTGTTTCGGTTGAATCCTTCAAATATATGTGCCAAAAAAAACCCCCAGATCTGGTACTGCATAGCTCATCCCTGATTTAGGTGTTGGGTAATGCAGCCCATGGATTCTGTTAGGAAATCTTTCCATTTCATAACTTTCTCATTTTGTCATTTGAACTCTGACTCAGAGTCAATTAAATTCAATGGCCATAGCAGCTTTGTGGCTGCTATCCCTCTTGTGAAAGGACCCCTTTTAAGAACAGGTAAGACTCCCAAAATATTTATGTATTGGCAGTTTCTTTCGAGACATGGAATGCATTTGTGGATTTCGTGAAAGAGATAAAATAGGGGAGAGGTGTTTCTGAATTACCTGCTTTAATAGACTGAAAATACACGATTGTGTCTTGAAGGTTATTTATAGTGTTATGTTTTTATGGAAAAACAATATGCTAAATTAAAGTTTGCTGACATACAGGACAGGTTTAGCTACACTTAAAAAGAACAATACACATAAAATACTCTGCAATTCTCATAAAAATAGGCAGAGAGGCAGATTTTTTTTCTGGTTTAACCTTTAGATGAAGAATGCTGTTTAGTATTCATAAGGCAGAGGGCAAAGTCTTGCTTTTTGAATTCTGGTGCACTATTGAAAAAATGGCTAGTGCTGAAAATCACTATTTCTATAGAATTTAATTTCTTGTTGGACTGTTTGTGTCATTTTAGAGAAATATGGCTTTACTAAAGAAAAGACAAATTAATATCCTTAACTCATTAGTAAGAGATTCTGTATACACTAATTAGCACTATGTTATTTTTCAGATATTCAGATTATAGTGTACAAATAAATTTTAATTGCTAATGACTTGTACAAAAGTTATCAATTTCATTATTACTGAATGTTGATACTGTGGAAAATTATTAATGCATTAAGCATTTTAGACAAGAGCAGGGCCATAATTATTGCTACTGTTAGTATTCTAGTATTTTCCAGAATTTACTAAGTGTTTTAGAAATGCAGAAGATAGCATAGCCTACATCTAAAAAAATGCATAAAATAGCGAGAACAGATGTAATATGCAAAGAGTCAGATTGAAGGTGGGCAAACGTCTCATTATTTGCAGGTTTTCTCCTTTCTGAGTCTAAATTTAACACATTTGTGGTATTTAAGCTGTTGCTGTCTACACTGATCCATCTAAGTCAGGAGGGACCAGCCTGTGGCACTTGAGTAGGTGACACACAGCCCCTGCCGCGTGTGCATGTGGAGCCACCATGGGGCTGTTCATCAGGGGCATCGCTGCAGAAATAAACCCCGCAGCCACGGGAGCTGGAGCATGCTGCTGAGGCCAGAGAGGTCCTGCGGGGCCTTGAGGCTGGGCTGGACTGGGAAATGCTCCCATGTTGCTCTTTGTGTATGAAATGCTTGAGAGCTTTGGATTTGCTTCCTTGCTCCACTGCCTCCTAGCCCCATTCAGGGATGGGCTGTCTCTTCCTTTCATTCCCATGAAGTATGATGATGCAGCACATAGTAGCAGCTGGAATTTGGGCTGCTGCTAGCCTTTTTCCTGCAGCAATTCTGGCTAGGTGAATGTAGGCTTTGTACCTATGCACCCTACAATGCATATGTGAAAGCTGCCATAGGGAAGAAGAGTGACTCAAGGAGACACCTGGCAGGGAGTGGGAAGCTTTTCCAAACATTTCAGAGCAGGTGATCCCATTGGAGTTGAACCATGGAGAGAAGTGAGGGCATAACTGTGAGAAATGTAACAAATGAGCTGTGAATAATGCCTTCATGACTATTTGCTTTCAATTTGCTGCAGCTAGAGATCGCAAAAGTAACACTGGTGAGAGCTCAGAGGTGATGCTGTGATGAGAAGCAGCAAGGGAGACCCTGTCAGGGATGACTCTTACACAGACCAGAAAGTAACAAGTGTGATTTCTGTCAGGCCACTGTGCAGGCATCACTGTGAGTTGAGCTGGTGAAGGTGCAATAGGAGAACAAAGCAAAGAAAATGTCTTGCATGCAGTGTGAGAAAAAAGTATTAGACATGACTTGCAGGAGGGAGGAAGATAAGGAAAAGGGGTGAACATTGTGTTAGGCTATATCAGAACTACATGGTGAAGCAATTCCTGGAGGAAACAGAAGAGCTCTCTTTTGCCATGGTGAGTTGGGCAGATACTGTGAAATCATGAGTTAGAGTGTTTTACAGAACTGAATAAATTGAGACAGGCCATCACTGAAGAAGCAGCTTTGCTGTGAGTCACCTATACAAGACTATTACCTAACAGTGTGTGAACATGCAAAATTGGGGAAAAAAAAAGAGCGAAAAGAGACAGCTTCAAGAGAAATCAGTGAATATGGGTAGACAACTGCATTTGACTGAGCCAAAAAAATAAAATTACTGTTCTCACTGTTTTCCAGTTTCTCAGCTCATGGTAAGTTAACATGTCAATCGGTTTGAATTTACAACAACTGAAAATCAGACCTTCAATACTGAAACAAAGTAGCATACATAAAACGGACAGAAAGACCCAATAAATAACTTATTTGACCTTTATATTTTATTTATAAAGGGCTATGCATGCAAAGCACTGAGCATATTCCATTTTCAATAACCAGCCTGCAGCAGATCCCATAAAAGCTTTGCTTCAGTCTCACATGGAAGGAAGCCAGGTTTATCAGGGGGTTTATATCAGGCAGTGGGATATGATGACTTCTGCTGCCCTATTGACATGAACCAGCTGTGTGGTGATACCCAAAAGAAGATTTTAAATAAATAAATGCAAAAAGTATTCCTGCATGGCACTGGTGGCAAAATAATGACAAACACCCCAAAGGATTGAAGTTATCTGATAGAAATTAATTTAAATATGGTTTGTGTTTAAGATTTTATAAGATTAAAGATAAACAAAAATCCATAATCTTAAGGCACATGAACCTGAAGTTATGGTTTATGCAGGAATGCTAGCGAAGAATGGACCTGCCAGGAAAATTATTGTAGGTCAAACAAATATTTATGTAATGTACCACATTTATACCAACGAGCAAGAGCAAGTGGAAGCTGTTGCAGTTGTGAAGTTCCTCACACGAAAAGGGTTTACAGTCACAGTCAGGATTTGCAGGATTCTGCACTGGGTTATTTAGGTACAGATTCCTCAGTGCTTAATGGGCTGAGATTTGCAGACTGCTTTGGATCAATCAAAAGTCTGGTACCAGAAGCCACTACTCTAGCACATATAATTTTAAATGCAGGTTTGGAAACAAGAAAGAACTTCATAGTTTTGTAGCCCATTCCTTCTCTTAATTTGCAAATGTACCTCTTTGCCTTTCTCAGATCTGATTAGGCTTTTTGTTAAAAAACAAACAAACAAACCAAAAGCAACAAAAAAAATAACTTTCAAAAATCTGTAAAAGAGTCATCAAAGTTTTAATTAATCAATTTAAATAGGACAAATAAACTACTTAGTTTATATCATGAGGGTGCCTAGACAAGATTTTAGTATGGTGTCTTCTGAACTAAAAATGTGTATGTTCAGGGTGTTATGGTAGATTGGTTGATTGCAAAGGCTCTTAGTTGTAAATATTAGCTGGGTTAACAGTAGCTCCTCTCCTAGATGGGATGGTAGAAATTTCTACTGATGGAAGAAGGCAATATTCAGCTATGGGCTGAATTTGGCCTTCTTGAGAGTGACAGAGCATTAATTGCTCGTACTTTAAGCTTTACTATTGCAGAAAATTGTGCACATTGAGGGTTAGCTGGATTTCCTACAGAATTGTGTTTCTTGTACAAATGACTTAAAGGTGTGCTTTTTTTCATTCAAATCATTCATTCAATCATTCAATCTTTTTTTGTCTTCATGAATTCTACATCTGGTGCAATAGCTCAGTTTAGCTGCTCTGAAAAATCAGAGTTTTTTAAAGTGCATAGATTGGATATTCCAGTGTATTTTGGAAGGTTGAACTTGATGACCTTGGACGTCTTTTCTGACCTTAATTATTCTATGATGTCCTGTTGGTGTTGGTTTTCCCCCACCTCATGAAACTTTCTGTGTTCAGCTTGCAGTTCAGTGTGTCTGAGGCAGCAGAGCTTCTGCCTCTGCTCATGGGGTGGTTCATCTACACATTGGAATGGCTGGATTGATTCTTCATACTTGTCTTAAGTTATGCATTACCTTCATTCTGTCCTGCTTGAGTGTGCAAGTTGTGCAAGCCAAAGTATCTTTTCTATCCTCCTTTTTATTGAAGTGTTTGCAGACTATTACTTTTCTATCCTTTAGAAATGTTTCTTCTGACCTCTTTGAGGAAGCAAATTTAAAATTATTTTTTCTTTGGCATCTTCTTTCTCCTCTTTGCTTCTCAGTTTTATGTGTTTGTATTGTTTGGTTTTTTTTTTTTTAAGAATTAAAAAACTCTCATAAACAGTGTCATTGGCTGACCTTGGCTAAGGGCCACCTTAACAATTACTGCTGTGGACAATGCAGACATGATTGTGGGAAAATTAATTAAGTAGCTTTTCCCAGGGCCAATTGCAGTCCTTCCCTCCTGAGTCCTTCACCTTGGCTGCAGACCTCAGCCATGGTGTGTGGTGGGGACCTTGGAGGCAGCCTGTGGCACTGGGCCCATTCACTTCTTCCTCTTCCAATGTGCTTTGGGGACAAACCTGGTTGATGCCTGAATCCTTGCCCAAACTTTTCCTCTTTTACGCTTTTGGACAGCATTACCAATTCCAGCTTGCTTCTTACAGTGCTTGTCCACTGCTTTCAGGAGTATATATGCTTTTCTTCTTGGACTTCTTTTATTGTTTTCCATGGGCAAAATTGTTTCCATAAGCCTCAGACATTTGATTGTACACTGGCACAGCCATACCACCTTTTACCTTAGCTTACTTTACATTTTACACTTCTGTTAGGTGTATATTGATATCTCTGAGTTCTTCCCATACATATGTACGTAACATTTACTACATGTATTTTGTACATTACTATATATCATATATTAATATTTCCTCTTCTTAAACTTTAGCCACCATTATAAATGGTTTAATATCTTTGCCAGACTCTCACTGTACTCTTGATTGAAAATTATGTTTTTCTTACTATGTTAGGTGTCCTATATCATGATGGTTTCAAACTTCTCCTCTTTCACAGCTACAGATGGCTTAATTACTGGAGTCTTCTGTTGATAGGATAACTGAGATTGAACATGGGAATATTTAGATTCTGAAGCTGAGGTTTTTAAGGGAACTAGATAAACATTCCTGATCTGAGAAAAGCTTAATATTATAAAAGATGCCAAAATATCTTTGTCAAATTCACCTCTCAACAGCTTGTAAGCTGAATGCTGAGCTGTGTACACGTTGTTTTAGCTTAGTGAAATGTTATCTTCTGAAGTATAAAAAATATAATCACTGCAGGGCTCTGTTTAACAAGTTCAAAATCTGAGTCACTGAAGCTTAATTGCAGAACAACTGGTATTTTGTGAAATCGAGTCAATTATTTTTGTCTTACAAAATTATGACTTCCTGTCCTTTTAAAACTACTATGTATTTTGATGTGCTTGTTTCAACTCTTGGCAGTGATGAAGGTGTATGTATTATTCATGATCCTTGAATGTCAGGTGTATTTCCAGTTGCATAGCTCTCAAAGTTAGACTGCTCATTTCATGACAGGTTTCTTGACTAGCACTAGTGTCAGGTATGACCAAACCATGTGTTAAAAAAACCTCCTTCTGCTTTGCTCTTAGACATTTATCGAAATAGTGGAGATCAAATAGTTGTATTATATGGCATATACTTACATGTCTTTTGAATAAATTAAGATGGAAAATCAAAAAGACTGTTCCTCCACTGCTCCTTATTCCCTCTACCCTAGCAGCAGCTCTTGTAATCATCCTGTTCAGAAGGCCAGGGGAAGTGTTTTGTTCCATGATGGGAACTGTGGTCTGACCAGAGAGCTCTGTTTCAAGTGAGAATGAAAAATCGTCTGAAAAAGGAAATTAATAAGGATGTCCTGAAACAAATTTTTCCAAGTCAGTTTAAAAAAATGCATTATTTTACTCTTATTTGAAATATAATTATTTCTTTAGAAATTGTATTTTCCTAATAATATTCCTATTTAGATGTCAGAAAAAGAGAGTTTTTTGGATTGCACTCTACACTTGTGGCTTTTTTACTGAAATTAGGACCATTAGTTCTCATTAGATATTTTTATTGTTTTGAAATTATTTGGTAGTCCTTGGTTTTTGACATGTGGGATCTCAAGAGATGAACAGATGAAAATTAGAGAAAGGTCAGTAAGTAATCATCTATGCAATTAAAAATACTTCATCTATGAAATCCAACCCAGACTAATGTCACAATTTCTAATTACTTTTCTCTTGTGTTAAATACAAAAACCAAAAGTACTTATGGCAAAAAATAATTTGACTGTGTGTATATACACATATAACTACCTATTTACTTCATTGTTTGTATAATGTATCACTCTGTTTTGTCCCTATTATAAATCTAAAATATGTGCATAATGTAGTAGATGTAATTTAAAGACAATAGCCTTGCAAAAAGAAGATATTTTATCATTGCCTATGTGATGCAGTGCGACAAGGAGAAAAATTGGCAGCATTTTGGATAAGAGAGAGCCCTCTATCAGAGACCGCTTAAGGCATATCTCACTAGCTGCTTGATTTCCTGATTGCTCAGCATTTTGCAGAAGATTGGAGTTACACTAAAAGCAAAGTTACGTGGTTTTGACAAATTATTCACTATTTCTTTGCTGCAAGGCTAGTGCAGAAAACAACTTGCACTTTCCTCGTTTGGCTTTTAGGAGGAGCTTTTAGGTGAAGCAAGGTGATAGCCTTGCTTCACCCGGCCAGACGAGCGTAAACCAAAACACTGCTCAGTGCTGAAGTGTCACAGCACTCAGTGTCAGGCAAAATGTAAGCATCAGGAGGAGGCTGAAGTGCTGGTGTTTCCCTCAGTAACCATCAGCTCGTTGCTTTATCTCTAAGGAGAAGCATCCCTGTCCATCACACGTGCTGTGGGGAAGTGCTCAGTGCTGTGACTGCCTCCCCTTCCCAGGTGCCCTGAGTAATAGGAGTGAGGCTGTGCAAGTGGGATGGAACAGCGACGAGGATGAAGCTTCATTCAGCTTGGAGTTGTCGCCAAGGTTAACCCATCCTATGCCCTGCATCAAAATCACTTCCATAAGGGAAAAAAAATGTGTCACTGCCATAGGAGATGGCCTGCTGAAGGGAACACAAGGCCTAATATGTGGACTGGACCCACTCCTTAGGGATGCCTGCTGCCTCCCTGGGGATGAGGTTAAAGATGAAGAGAAAGCCTCCTACCCTGGATATGGCCCTCAGATTCTCAGATCATTATTAATTTATCAGGTAGGTCGTGTTGAAGTTGCACCAAGAAGTCCAAGGGCAATTAAGAGACTTTATGGCCTTGGGATGACAGGTCAAGGGATGAGGAGCACGTCATATTCTCTTTTCATGCAGTTGCAGGGAATAATGAGGGAAAAAATGGGAAGAGACAACAGATTCTCTTAAATGTATGTACACCTGTGTGATAGTCCTTAAATGCGACACTGAAATATATTTGAAAGACCTGTATCTATTTTTTTCACAATCCTTCCACTAACTTAAGGGTATAGATCACTTTTAAAGTGTGTACTCTGTCTACATAGCCTCCTAATTTTGTTAATTAATTGAATCTCCTATGACTGTGTAGGAACTGATTTCCACAGGTGTTCTGTTACAGCTCTGGTCTGCCACTTACTTCCTTGAGGTAATGCAAAAAGATAGGACAGCAAATAGAGAATAGTACAACAGGACGAAATATAACCTCTAAAGAGCAAGGCCTTTGCACTATTCTGACATGTCTAGACCTATGCCTTAGGCTGTGTACAGTGTCAAATAATCAAATTGTGTTGTTTAAAATACTCATTGATATATGTTGTTTTATTTTCTGATGCTGTGGGATGACTTCAGGCTAGATTTTGCCCTTGTGTGTGCAGAAGCAGTTTTTACTGACTTTGAGGCAAGGTGACTCCACACAGAAGTGGGATATTGTCTGTCAGCCTTTATGGCAATGCAATTATTTAATCAATTGGAGCTGTATTTTGCGACACCTCATAGTGCACCAAATCCATAATAAATGATCAGTCTGGCTTTCTGGAGTTAGTAAGTGATTTGGAATAAAACATGTTCCTCAGTGTATTAACAATATTTTGTCATGGGCTTGTGCATGCATAAGTGGATGTGACTTTCTTTATGTTTCTACAGTTGCCTTACTCATGGTCCAAATTTGTATTAGGATAGAACAATATGATTATCAAGTGCAAATATGATTATGTTTTAAGTCTGTATTTTCAGGCACATATGTACATTTGTGTTCATTGACATTACCATTGATAAGCCTTGGTTGTTAAGGTTTTGGTGTTTGTTTTTTTTTTTCCTAGTATCTGTGCTGACTTTGATCATAGTAGTTACTTACTGCTTGCCATGTGCAATGAAAATGGTGACATTTTCAGGTAAAATTTATAAGAGGGCTTGTTAACCAATATCAGTATCCTAAGCTGTATGAAAAGGGGTAGAGACAATAGATCAGAGTATTACTCACCTGGTGCCTCATGGCACCAGCCATGTGAGGAGGGGCTGGGGGCACTGATCTTGTTCAGTCTGGAGCAGAGATGACTTTGGGGAGGACCTGACAGCAGCCCCCAGTGCCTATGGGGTATCATTTAGGAGATGGAGCTGGGCTCAGTGAAGTGAGGCTGGGTGAGAAGCTGAGACAGTGAAAGTAAAGTGAATCAAGAGAGAGTCAGACTGAATATTTTTTTTTAAGATGCCCCTGTGAAGACAGGCAGTAGAACAGAACAAGCAGATACATTGTGCCATTTTTGTCCTTAGAGATTTTCAACCTTGGCCAGGTAAAGCCCTGAGAATATGGTCTGACCTTAGAGCTGGCCTCCTGTGAGCAGGAGGTTGGACCAGAGACCTGAGGTCACTCCCAGTCTGAACTATCCTGTGATCCTGTTCCTGCCCTCCAGACAGGTTACTTGAAACCTCTCTATC
The DNA here is from genome assembly GCF_024509145.1 of Vidua macroura. Taxonomy (NCBI): domain Eukaryota; kingdom Metazoa; phylum Chordata; class Aves; order Passeriformes; family Viduidae; genus Vidua; species Vidua macroura. The sequence goes on from NC_071572.1 coordinate 87,490,561, forward strand.
TGTATTTGCTTTTTCTGAATTTTGATCTCAGTTAAACTCAAGGATAAAAAGTACCATGGTAAGGAAATCCTTACCATGAGATTGTACTGAGTTTGTCAGCACCTGAGATCAGAACATTATGACAAGGAACATGATGCTGGAGGAGATTCCTTTGAATCTCCAGTATAGTCTCCTCGATTCTCACAGGCCACCAGCTGGCAGGACATCCCTTGTCTTCAGTCTAGAATAAAGAAGAGAAGAAAATTATGCCACTGGCTTGGTTAAACTAACTCTTCATCATAACATAGGAAGAATTAGGCAGTAAGTATGGCTGTGAAGTAGATGATCCAGGCATTGAAAACCAAGATTGTACAAGGACTGGATTTTTTTTTTTAATCTCCTCAGTGTGATTTCAACAAGACACACCTTAAACCCAGCTGAACCTGGAAAGAAGTGAAATGACCCTACCTGTTTTATCATACACAAGAGAGTAAATAATGCATCTCTTTCTTTTGTGAGTAGGTATAGAAGCATAACTACTTTGGAAATGCTAAAAAATAGGCTAAGAGACAGTAGAGAATATCAAGTTTTAAAAGAATAAGTTTTCTGTGCTTCTATGTATTATACCTTTTTCACAACAACCCTTTTACTTCAAATCAAGCTGTGAAAAATATTCTGTATTTTTTTTTTCTGAAGCTCGAGTAGTATCTATGTTCCTTTGCTTACCCATAAGCAAAACAAATTAATCAGGCAAAAAGTAGTTAGATTTTGCATAACTGTGTAGGAGAAAAAAATTGCTTTGCTCTGTACATTTTTCCTGACTGATTTAGTTTAGATATATGTCAGCATTTCTTTTAAATCTTTGGTTGATTGAAAAGTCCTAATCAGCATGATCAGCATTTTCTAGACTTGAAGAAGTTGATTTTGGCCAGTAATTGCATATTTGTGTAATAAAATCATTGTGGTACTTAACTACTGAGTTTTGTGTATGTTACAAATGTAAAGATCACAAAACATTTTCAAGACAAATGTAATGGGACTTTTTTTAAAAAAATACATGTTATGGTAGGTTTGAGCTACCAGAAGTTCATAGTTTTTAATAACAGAGGTACTTATATATGTTAGCATATATGTATTAAGAAATGTGTTACAATCCTTGTTCAGGGAAAGCTTCCATTTCTGTTAATGAAATTTTGCCTGAAACAGAAGAATAAGCAAGATAAGTCTCAGAGTGCAAGGCAAGACTTGCTTTATTAGAACTGTTTTGAGTACATCTTTCTGGAACCAATAAAACTCTGGAAAACCCTTCATTTTTTTTTAAATCTAATTTTACAACTAAGAAAAATAACATTGAACCTGGTTTTCTTAAATACTCTACTTATATTGGTTTCTTTCCCCCCAGTATGCCTGTAGGCAGTACCAATCCATTATCCTAAGGCAGCAGTTTGATCCTGCAGAGCACTGTGGAGAAAAGCAGCGTGTACAGAAGCATTTCTGCACTTGCTGTTTTGTGTGATTGGTTTGGTTCCACATTACCACAGTCACATTTCATCCACCAACTCTTCGGCCACTGTTAATATTTTTTTCTCGTTTCTCCTTTCTTTATATAGCAACAGATTGACTGGGAATTATGAATGAATATATGCTAATTAAGACAATAAAGTGGTTTAAAGATACACAAATGTTAATAGGATTTGAAATAAGAGGTAGCTTGAGGCCACTGCTGTAACTAACCGGCCATTTAAAAATTATTAGCATCAGGCCCAGTGGACCAGTAGTAAAGTACAGCTGCCTTTTTAGTAGAGTATCAAAGCTAGCAGCCCCTAGACCCTGAGCTTTACTCCAGTGATCACAGCTGTGAACTGTGCTGAACTAATTTTGCTTATTGCTGCAAATGCCAGCATAGAAGCTACTTGCCTTACATAATGTCTAAGGTAATATATACAACATTTCATTATTCTTAAAGCAGTCTTTAGAGCAAATTGATTTCAATACATCAACAAAGACATGTTCTTGCATACCAAGCTGTTAAATATTTTATTAAATATCAGTTGTCTGTTTTCATGTACAAAAGAATAGAGTATATTGCTCATTTTGTTGACCAAACAGTTCAGTGAAGTGATGGACTCTGCTCTGCTAAAGTCCAAAAATAAATAGAAAAAATATAGGTTTCAGTTGAGAAGGCTGCTGTTGGAACAGCAAAAGAAGTTTACATAAGATGAGAGCGATTTTAAATCTCTTGTGATAAACATGATTAAAAAACCATTTGTAATGGCAAAGCCTGTTTGACAATGTGCCTCCTTTTCCCCCAGACCCCACAGTACATCCTCCTTTGGTCCATTCACAGAGATAATAGGATGCCAGCCAAACAATCTCAGCTCCCTTCTTATCTTTCTTCGTTTCTAAAACTATCACCAGCACATTTTCCAGCTCTGTAAAAATCCCAATTATAGATAGTCTATTTCAAAATGCCTTTGGATGAAGCCCCATTTCTGCCAAAGATATGAGAGAACAAAATGAGAGGGCTCACGCTCCTGTTTTAAAGTAGTGAAATTGTGGAAATACATAAGATGGTGCCTGAAAACCAAACATAGAGAAGATAGAATTAGCTGAAAACTCAGGAAGAAATGGAGAGTACTAAACACATATTTTTGTCGCTGCCTTTTTTTTTTGTTGTTGTTGTTGTTGTTGTTAAGCATTTTCCAACTACAGAAGTGAAGAGCTCTGCCTCCAGAAGGTGTATTTTTTGTGAAATGAAGAAAACTCATTGCATGTAGAAAGGTGTGAATTGGTGCATAAAACTGAATATTGACAGCTACTTTAGGCTTGGACCAGCAATGCCCTCTCATTTCAAATACATTTTGCCATCTTTTTGTTGTGCTTTTCAGACTATTGTTCTCATTTATAACCTCACAACCTGACAATGTCATAGGAAGAGAGATGGAAACAGCATTTTTGATTGTTGTGCCAAAAGCAGGATGGGAACCAAAATATCTGTGTTACATTGTGCCTAAGGAGAGCAATGGGAAGATAGTTTTTGAGAAGCAGTTTGATTTCTTTGAGTTTATAATTTTAAGTCAGTAGGTAGCACTGACATCTTTTTGTGTGGTTGCAAGAAAGATTATGGTATTACTGTAGTCAGGAGTGTAATAATTAAATTCAGTAACATCAATTTATTTTAATGCAAGTTAGCAGTTTTGCTCTTAGAAGGGAATACAAGGTGTGCTAAGCAATTTCTGCCTATGAAAGGCAGTGTTGGGTTTCAGAATGGCTACATGAGTCAAGGGGAGATAGGTCATGCCAAGCATTCAAAACCTTTACCTCTGTTCTACAGTCTGCTTTTAGTTTGGAAGCCCTTAAGAGATTAACTTTTGGGTAAAGACACCATTTTGTTTAATGTTTTACAAGTACAGAGTTACAAAAGAGGTGTTTATTCATAATGGAAGTTAATGGTTTAATGCAGAAGTTAATTATTTCATGTGAAAAATTGTTTTGTGTGTGGTAGCAATGTTTTACGAGACAGCATAAACATTCTCCTCTCATCAACTGCTAGGCCCTCAGACAACAGTACATTCATTTCCATAAGTATCTCCTGCCCCAGAATTGAAATGAAATAAACTCTCCTTGTGAACTAAACATGGAGAAATATGTAAGATAAATATGTTAGACACAAAGTGATGTACTTTATTAGGCTTATTGCCATACTTCTTTTAGAAACATCTAAGCTAACATCTATCTGTTTTGCTCACAGGAGTACTGCAAAATTAACGTGTATTTCTCCAAAATGAAGAAAAAAAAATGGTAGCTGTTTTTTTCTGTAAACTGTAAATAGTTCTTCTAATATGTAAGAGAAACCTGTGATTACATAGCTATGAATAAAAAGCTATTTTTATGTAATTAACTGCATGCTTCATAAGCTACCTTCCTATTTAAAATTTATTAAACTGATTCTTTCTTTTTTTCCATCTCTTTTTCTTTTGGAAAGAAAAGATTATTTTTAATATGCCTACTTTTTCCCTTTTCAAGATAAATAAATAAAAAAAAAGAGGCTAGGGTTGCAGAGAAGTGGGCCATCACAGGATTACTTCTTAAAACAAAATTTATCTTTTTCTTTGATCTGTTTCATTAAAGTAGTATATGGGGCAAGGTTTTATAAAATCTTAGATTTTAGGGGAAAAACAAGCTGCAAAGTAATTTGTTTTCTCTACAAAGAAATATTTGGATGAAGTCCAGATTTGAACTGAAAGAATTAATAGGTCTTGTAAGAAAATTAATCAATCCAAGAAAGAGAAAAAATGTTTAATCAGAGAACCAAAAAATGTTTAATCACACAGGTAATCTAGATAAGTTATCAAACATGATTTCTCTAGATATTCTTTTAATGAGGATGTGTTTTCCCTCAGCTGGCAAACTCAAAAGGTGATAGGATTTTGCAAGATCTCTAACCACCAGGAGTATCAGAGGTGAAATGTACACCTCAGTTAAGCAACTGGGAATTTTACAATTGATTCCATAAGCCAGTCTTTTACTGTAGTCCAATCTAATTTCCATGCAATCTGTTATGCCTCTCTAAGCTTTTATCCTGAAGCAGAAAAAAAAAAAAAATCAAAGATGGCTGTAGAGACTTTGTCCTTGAGAAAACCTGCCAGTGCCATAGGAACTTCCTACCACGTTTAACTTTTTAAAAAACTTCTGTAGTTCTGAAAAGCTTGGAACTCTCACGTGTTACTGGTATTTTTATCAGCTTTTAAAAACAGCCAAAAAAGAACTTCTGTACCAATGTGGATTCTCATTCATGTGACTATGAAAGGTAAATGCTGTATGTGGATTCTCTATGGGAGAGCTTTCAAAAAGAAAGTTTTGGCAGAGTTAGGGATACGCACGTGTATGTGCATTGCCAGACAGCTATAAATATCAGATCCATGGAGTGCACAGGACTGGAGGACAAAGGCACAAAGACTGGATGATTTATTGTAGAGCTGTAAAGTGCTTTTAAAAATGAGAAAAGATTTGTTAGTGTTCAGCAAATGTGGAATTCATGAGGGGTGCTCTATCAAAGAAATTAGCCAAGGCACAGAGGAAAAGTAAATTTTGTAAATAAACCCAGTGGAAATTTTTTTCTTGTTCGGTAAAAACATTCCATTGGATTTAAATTATGTGGAATTATATATTAATGAAAGTAAAATACTTTAGTTGTGCCCAAGTTTTCAGATGGAAAGTATTTAAAGATTAAAGCAGTTTCCCTCTCAGAAATTTATAAATGGCCAAGCTACTTTATGTTCTTTATCAAGAAATGAGAGTTGTGAGCATTTTTAAGGAAAATAGAGATACATGATCTGTGTGTGAGAAATACCTGGAGCCGCTGGATGCAAGGGATCTGTGTGAGTCATATGAGATGGGCCTCAGAGAAGGACAGCTCCAAATCACATTGAATCTAGGATGGAAAGGGAATTAAAAATACAGAGATATTTTTCCTAAAGTGAGTTTGTGTGAACAGGTTTTAATCTGTCTATTTAAATTGCGTCATTTCATTTTGCAGTTAAAAAGAGAAAGGTACCTCTAGTGGATAAATCAGTACACACCATTTATAACCCATTTTAAGATCTGTCTTTGGAATATACTTTTTTTTTTCTATTTTAGAGACAGAAAAAAAAGCCCCAGAAATTAAACCCTTGACTTTTGGGTGGTAAGAACAAGGTGAGACAGGCTCCTCCACTCTCTGTGTGCCCCTATTCATACAAAGACACACATGCTTGTTTCACAGCTTCTACAATTAGCTTGGAGGAAATTTTAATCAGTGTATTAATTTGTGGAGAGTAAATCTTGCCTCCATATGGAGCATGGAGAAGAGTTCAGCAGCTGGACTTACAAGCCAGTCTTGCCTGGTCTCAATGGTCTTTTATTTTGGGCATTTTTAAGGATAACCTTCTAAAGCTAAAGTTCTGTAGCTTAGTGATCTGCTATAAGACATTGTACACAAAATACTATATTAAAAAGTTTAAATTTATTTTAAAATAAGAAAATACAATGCATTAGGCAATTAGGCAAGCTCATTCAATTCAATTTATCCATTCAATAGGCAAGCAATGCACTCGCACTTTCAAATATTGTTTCAGGAATTGTCTTTGAGCAGAAATAGTCTTTTAGAGACAATTCGCAAAAATGATTTCTGGAAATGTGGCAATTAATTAAAAAATGTAGTAAGTTTGTATCTTGTTTTGCAATATGTTCTCACATCTGCAGCTGAACAAACAGAATTTCATTTCCCAAACTACCATTTGATCTAGCACATTAACCCAAGGCTTTAATTGTACTTAGGAGAGGATTTTTAAATGAGCTGGTAAGTTGCTTAGAAGAGAGTACTAGAAGGAATCCACTGCTACGAGTAGAAAACACTCATGAATTTTCTGTGTTCAGTAGATCTGTTGTTGAACTCCAGTTAAAAACTCCTGCACACTTTTTAGTACATGCTTCATCTTATGCCTACAGCCAAACACAATGACCTTTAGGGCAAAGGCTTACGTAGTTTTAGGGTTTCAGAATTTACTATGGAACTGCAAGAGACAGGTCCACTAGGTATAACATTCATACACATTGGGGTAGCACTCAGAAGCCACATTGAGACAGCTGGACCATTGTGCTAAACTTTTTACAGATATCTAATAGGAGACTGGCCTTCCTGTCAAGTGCTTATAGTCCTCAATGGAACAGACAGTTTAAACCTTGAAAACTGAGACATGGGAATGCAAAGTGACTTGCTCTGGGGATGAATTTCGTTTCTTTCAGTGATTCAGTACCCAACATGCCAGACTTCTCATTATGCAATTTCTTATTATAGGAGGACAAATGTTTGAGAGGAATAAATTCTCAAGAGGGTAATATTTGTGACTCATTGGAGGGTTTTTTTGTTTGTTTGTTTGTTTGTTTGTTTGTTTTAAGCTGGAAAGATCATAATGTAGTCTCTTTTTGTTCACCTCAAACACCATTAATATGGTGTTAAATTTTCGAGCAATAAGCTGGTTTTGGTTAAAGTAGTGCTGTGATATTATTTGTGGTTATACCACTTTAGATATGTTGCTACCTGATATGTGATATATGCCTCCTAAATACAAGATAATTAATTTGATTGAAGGAGTTTGTGATCAAAAGGCAAAGTTAGATGATGATTTAGAGGGTGCAGGTCTATATATAGAACATGAATAGGGTTTTGTTGGGTGTTGTTGGTTGTATTAACTATATAATTTGTAAAGAAGTCCTTGTTTCCCTTTTGTCTTATTTTGGATAACTGTATTTAGAGGTATCCTATTTTACTTCAGACAGTTTTTAAGATAGTAGTAAACTGGTCCTTATACATCTATAATGTTTTTCATCTGCCCACTTTATGTAACACTACTTCCTTTCTTATAATCCTGTCTGTCATCTTATATCAGTGATTTAGTTCAGCTTATTAAGTTCATCTGAGTGCTGGGAATTTTTCTTAATGCAAGAGCATAATTTAGTATTAAATTAGCAGTCTCAAACACAACTGAGGAAGAGCATATGTGTTTCAAATCTGTACTGGATTTGGGTGCAAGGTAGTTTAAAACTACAGAGGGATGAATTTAGATGACTTGTCTTTTAGTGCCAGAGCTCTAACTAGCCCCGTGTCCTCTTCTGGGAGGTGGAGGTCAATGGAGTAATCAGGAGGAGATGGATCAGAGAGCAGAGAGGAGAAAGAGATTGTTGGGATGATCTGTGCAAAATGAACAGAAAGATAGACATTTTAACAGGAAATGCCAATGTCTGTTTTAGACATTGCCAAAGCTATTTTAGAAATACTGCTTAATCTCATCTCCAGTGTCACAGTTCTTCTGGACATAAGTTTATAAATCATTTGACCTTGGGAGGTGGTTCATATTTAGATTAAACGATTCTCCCTTCTGTGCTTAATCTCACATGTAGAGCTTGCATCTCCATATGGGTAGGCTGTTCCTCTTGGAAGGAGTTCTTCAGGTCAGAAGAATTTGCACAGTATTTTTTACATCAGGGCTAGCAGGTGCACAGCAGCTGAACAAAACAGTGTACATGACTGTGACCCAAGAAGACATGGATCACTGATGACATTGCAGACACACCTCATAATGAAAGTCTTCACGTACTTTTATGGTGGCACAAGGAAATGTGACTCCCTAAATATGCTTTTTAAATCTGTTGCTCTCTGGAGTTTACCAGATCAAAGAAGCATAGAATAAGCTAAGTTGGAAGTGACCCTCAAAGATAATCAAGTCCAACTCCTGGCTCTGCACAGGACCATACTCAAGAGTCACACCATGTGCCTGAGAATGTTGTCCAAGTGCTCCTTGAACCCTTCTTAGGCTTGCTGCTGTGACCACTTCCCTGGGGAGCCTGTTCCCCAGCCGCACCCACCCTTTAGGTGAAGAACGTTTTTCTAATATCCAGCCTAGACCTCTCCTGACACAATTTCAGGCCATTCCGTCAGGTCCTGTCACTGTCCACCACAGAGAAGAGATCAGTGCCTGCCCTTCTTTGGCTAGGAGGAGGGGAATAGAGGGACAGCCTCTGTGAGAAGATGCCAGGGGCCACTCCTCTGTCAGATGGAGTTTTCAGCCAGCTGAGCTTGTCAGTGATGCTGTGGTGCCCCTGTGATAACACATTCAGTAATGGATAAAAACCACTGCATAGGAGCAGTGAGAGAGTAGAGTGAGAACATGTGAGAGAAACAGCCCTGCAGACCCCCAGGTCAGTGCAGCAGGAGGGGCAGGAGGTGCTCCAGGTGCCAGAGATGAAATTCCCCCACAGCCCATGGCACATAGCCCATGGTGAAGCAGCTGTGCCCCTGCAGCCCATGGAAATCCATGGGGATGCAGAGATCCACCTGCAGCCTGTGGAGGATCCCACACCAGCAGGTGGAAGTGCCCTGAATGACGCTGCAGCGCATGGAGAGTCTGTCTCACTATGACATGAAATAACTCACACACACACGTTAGATGCAGAAGAGGAGAAAAGAGCAAAAAGAGAAAGCTTTATTTTCTGACTTTGCAATATATAGAATTCCAAAAGTGACAGTGGATTGGAGGATGAAATTGCTACTTCTCCAACCACACTGGTCAAACCAACAGTTTATCAATTCTCTCTACCCACAAAAAAGAATGTAAAACAATCATTATTTACACAAACAGGCATGAGAAATCCAGAAGAAATATATAGATGTCAGAAGGCATAAAAAACTTTTAGAAGAACTTTGCAACTTTTAAAAGAACAGGGCAACAAGAGTCCACATTAGAGCCGGCTTCTGGCAGGAGCTGTGGCCCAATGGAGAGAGGAGCCCACGCTGGAGGAGGTGTTCTGGCAGGAATTGTGGCCTGTGGGGGACCCTGCAGTCTGAAGCAGTCTTTTCTTGAAAGACTACTTCTTGGAGAGTGCTTACAGTGTAGCAGTTCTTGAAGATCTGCAGCCCACAGCAAGGGCACACGCTGGAGAAGTTTGCAAAGGATGGTATCTCCTGAGGAGATCAAATGCTGGATTAGGTGAGCAGCCTGAGGAGGAAGGAGAGTCAGACAAAAGTTGTCATTGACAAATCACAATCCCTAACCAATTTGGATGTCCAAAGCATAGGAGGAAGGGAAGAGACAGCAATGAAAGACTATCCTCATATCTGAAAACTCCCACAATGCAAACTACTCGAGTCTTTCAATTTTGACACTTCCACAGTTTGTGTTTTTGTGACATATCAGTGTGTCTGTCAACATATCTGTAATAGCTGACTGTGCTAGGGCTTCCCACAAAAGAGTTGAAAACGTAAGGGAAAGCATTTTATAATGCTCATTCCAGAACCTGTGTCCTGGAACACTCAGGGTCAGCGAGTCATGACTGGTGAAGGTTCTATCATGTTACTGTGGTCTTAGGCTGCAGGTCTTCCAGGTTCCTACATATATGGTTCCTATACTTGCTGCCTGTTTGCTGCTGCGCAAAACTAACATTGTTGGCACACCAGCTGTACTCATTCTTTGTAAATATATTATTTAGAGGACTTAAGCTGCATAACTTGGGGTATAACTTGGGAATAATAAGTTGTTGGAATTTTTTTTATTTTTGTTTTTCAAGATAAGATTTGTGTTTTAAGTGAGGGACTTGTCTTTAGAGCAATACCAGGAACTTTGGAAAGTATTTCTCTTACAGAGAAAGAAGACCACGTGATTTTTCCATGTGTCTCAGTAAACCTTTCAGTATATGCAGGTTTTGCCATTTTGACATTATGATGTCATTTCTTAACTGAAGGTCCCGCAAGTCCCCTATTCTTTTAAAGTGATTGTACTAACATGTAGTAGGATCAGCTAGAATAGAACACATCTAATTCATATTCCAACAACTGCAATAATGCTATCTTGGCAATTTAAGATACAATGCAGTGGGTTTTTTTCTGGAGTCTGTTCCAAGGGAACAGGCTGGGTGGAGAAAAGATCAAGACTAGCCCTGGGGGAAAGCCTTGGAGGTGCTGGTGGATGAGAAGCTCAGCATGTCTCAGCAATGAGTGCTCATAGCCCAGAAAGGCATTGCTGTCCCCGGCTGCATCCAAAGCAGTGTGAGCAGCAGAGCCAGGGAGGCTCTGCCCCTCTGCTCTGCTCTGCTGAGACGCCATCTGCAGTGCTGCATCAGCTCTGGGGTCCCCAGCACAACAAGGAGCCAGTCCAAAGGTGGGACACTTGTTCCCAGGGCTGGAGCGCCATTCCTGTGACAACAGACTGAGAGAACCAGGTTTCAGCCTGAAGAAGAGAAGGCTTCAGGCATAATTGCAGCCTTCCAGTACCTGAAGGGAGCCTACAAGATAGATGGAGAGAGTCTATTTACAAGGGCATAAAGTGACAGGACAATGGGGGATGGTATTAAACTTTAAGATGGTTGGTTTAGATTAGATATTAGGAAGAAATTCTTCACTGTGACAGTGGTGAGGCAGTGGAAAAATTTGCCCAGAGATGTTGTGGACTCCCCATCCCTGGAGATGTTCATGACCGGGCAGAATGGAGCTCTGAGTAACCTGATCTTGTGGCAGGTATCCCTGCTCATGACAGGGAATATTGGAACTAGATGATCTGTAATGTCCCTTTCAAACCAAACCATTCATCTCATCTTTGGTGAGACCGATGGCATTGCAAAATCTGCAGGAAAGAATAGTATGTGTAATACAGATAGTAAGTTGTCAGCTACTAAGAGGTATCTAGTTTAAAGACAAATTATTATTCAATATTTTTCAAAGTATGCTCATAAAAATATTTATGCTTTGTATTTATGAGGGAAAAAATCTTGAACAAAATTTTCTTAGAATGCTAGTATGCTACTGCTTTACCAAGCATAATTTAGTTAATTTTTAATAAGTAAAATGCCTTTAGAAGTGTAAGAGAACTGGAAAAAGAATTGGCAAATTCAGGTAGTCATGTTTGCCAGGAGGCATTTTCTGAGAACAGTAGTGAGTTGGAATGCAAATCCTCATGGCTTTGCTGATTTTGTGGTCGCTGCTGATTACTGTAAAATTGATTCAGGAGTGTTGCAGCATCTCTGCATATGTTTAAGCTTCATCTCCATAGTGTCACAGGCATTTTCCTCTCTGTGGGTTTTGTACTGAGTAAGAAAAAAATCTCATAACCCTCATCTTAGCATTTTTTCTTATCAAGGAGCAAAGAAGGACACTCTTCAGTTATTTTCCAGTCTTGATCTCAAGTATAATAGCACAAGTTTTCTTGGATTGGCTATTTCAGGACTTTAATGATATTCAGATAATATTTTGTCGTATTTGGATTTAGACTGGGGCAAGGATAGTTTGCTTTGAACATGAAGAATTATTATTCTGTTACTCTAAGTTATAAGTACTTCAGGGTCATATTATGTTTTTTAATGAAATTTCAAGTTTGAGTTTTTCTCCATCCTGAGAATGAATTTGAGCTTTAACTCCACTAAGTGTACCATTTCACAGCTTGGCATTGCTTTCTTGAATTTTTCATCATATGGATTCCTACTGTAAGGACCATGTGTTACAAAAAGTACTCTTTGCCCCTGTAAAACTGCAAAGTACAACAGAAAGGAGCCTTAGGAAGGATTTTGTCTAAACAAGAAACACATTAAGTAACTAACCCTTACATCAGAGTTGTGTTCAATTATTTCAGTTAATTGAACTGTGTTTAAAAATAGAGAAGGCCTGACATAGCCTCACAGAAATCCATGTAAAACACGAAGAACTCCCTTTGCAGAGGAAAGTAACATACAGGATGGGACTGAATGAATGATTATTGAAGGAAGATACAAGAAACAAGTGTTTGAAAAGATTATTAATAAGAAAGATTGTGTTTAAAAAAAAGGAGATATAAAGGACATTTGCTTCAGAAATGAAAGCTTAAGTTAGGGGCTTCCACTGGAAAATGAAACTTTTGAAGTACATTAAAACAACAGTGTAATTCCATTACCTATTTAAGTAAAAATACAGAAAATAGAAAAATAAGTGAAGCTGTTCTATATTGATGATGAGACAGAAAAGTAGGAAAATCTGGTTGGAGACTTAAAACTAATAGATATTTCACACTGATTTTCACTCAAGGAGAATGTTGCTCTTAAAAGAGGTGTGATGACTAATTGGAACAGAGACATCACATCTTTCTTCCCTGGTTCTTCCAGAACTGGTTTACTGAAGGGCAGATGCAATAACAAGTGCCTCTTACTAGAGCTGTAATATGTATGATCAATGAAGTTATAGAACAGATTTTGATGTAAAGAAAGCTTTAAAATATGGATATAGATTGAAAATGGCATAAAATGCATTACTAAGGTAGACAGTATAGGATTGATCTCTATCTTCCAGTTGCCAAGAGAATGTAATAAAATAGACATGGTCTTAAGAGAAGTGATTCACGGAAATGGAGACAAACAGAGTCAAAAGGCAAGCATGAAACTGTGGAGAAGATGGCAATAAATTTTGGTAGAAGAGGAGGTACCTGGCTGGAGAAGTACAACTATAGGAGAAAGATAATAACTAATTTTACAGTAGACACAGAGATAAAAAGTCAGGGTACAATGATGGAATTCACTGGAGAGGCAGATAAGTACATCAAGCAGAGCAGACTGAGACTGTAAGCATACAAGGAAATAATTTTAAAGGAGTGCAGAAATATATGTGGCATGATGGAAAACAAATACAGTGACTAATGAAAATACTCTGTTATAAGCAGAAACTCATCATTTGCAAAGAGCCCAGAAGGAAGAAGGAGCAGACTTTTGATCCCAACATGATCATCAGCCATCATTGAGGTTCATATTTTAGAAAAACACAGTGTTATCTCAAGATATATCAGAAAAAATATTTTATGGTTGAGATGGGGAAATAATGTAAAAAAAAGCAGGAAACCTTTAACTGAAATTCTCAACGTCAGTCATCTGTGTTCAAGCCAGATGAGATGGAGCTGGGAAAGCAGAGAGCAAGGCTCCCTGTGATGATAAGTGGAATGACAAACCAATCATTTGAAGGGTCTGTGAGAAACTGTTTTATGTGGTCCAGCAAAGAAAATACTAAGAGGGTTTTTGTAAGAGATGCGCATATTGAAGGTGAACCTAGGTAAAGGAAGAAAACTTTTGAAAAAGCTTTATTGATATAAAATCTGAATTAAAAATCATTAGGATGGGAGCTATAACAGTGGGGAGAGCATAACATCACAAAATTGACCTCAAGCTACTTACTCCAGTTTTGGCATCAGAACTGGGTAAATCACCCAAGTCTTAGGAGAAAAATGCACAGTTTTTATTTTCAGCAATAAATGTAATATGAAAAAATTAAACCTGGAGTGGTTTGAATTTGCTAAGTGTGTACATTGTTCCCTGAGTGTGCTGCACATGCAGAATGAGTGTGAACTCCCAGCTAGTGGGAAGGTGCCTTAAGTTTTCCCATGTTTAGGCAACATGTAAGAACGGACTCTGAGAAGAGAGGATCTGGAACAGGAGAGCATGGGAAATAGTGAGATGAAAGCATAGAAAATATGATGATCCCCTAACTGACTGTTCATTTCTCCCTTTTCTGTGTGTCTAGGAGAGGTAACACTATTAATGATCACACAGTTTCTAACAATTTGGTTTCTTCTTCAGAAAAATGGGATGTTTTTCATTAGACCCTTTATGAATTGATAGTGTTAGGAATGCAGTGGATGCTCAAGAAAATACCCATATGTCTGCTTTTATGTGCAGAGATCAGTAAAGTCCTTACCCAGTGTGATGAAATCAATAGAAGTCTCTCCCTATGTCTTAAATGAGTCCAAGAGCAAATCAAAACTTAGAAAATATATTCAGGTCATTTGTTTTCTGGTTTCCAGTTAGTACAGAGTAGAAATAAAAGTGTTGGGGCAAAAGTTAAATCACATTGACTTACTACGTTTTACTTAAATTGCCCTCATAAAATCAAGGAGATTACTAATGAAGTAGGTTTTACTCAATGTCTCTAGAAGTGTTTTAATGTCCCGCAAGGGTTTCCTGTTTAAAAGGGAGCAAATCGTTACAATTCAAAATGTCCAAATTTCACTTACAAGGTCAGTAATATTTTTTGATAATTTTCACATTTTAGAATGTGAGCATTTTCCAGTTCAAGGTAATGGAAATGCTCAATGCCTGATACTATGCAGAGCTATGGCTAAAACAGTATATGTTGACTTTTTTCACTGCTATGCAAAAACATATGCTATTTATTTTACATTTTATTTTAAAGTAAAACCACTATGGATACTTTAGTGTTCTATGAATAGGATCAGAAAGTCACAAAACTTTATTTAGCTATTTATTTATTGATTTCCAGAATAAAACAATGTGAAAATTGAATGTAACTGTACAGGCAGAATTGAAAATCTTCAAATTAGAAATTTGAGGATGCTGGAATATGTAAGCACATATTTACAGATTTTGTCACTACTTAAACTCTGTTTGTTTGCTTGTTTTTTTCTTTCAGTTTGCTCCCAGTATTCTAGAGGAGTTTTTGCCATTTTTGGACTATATGATAAGAGATCAGTACATACCTTGACCTCATTCTGCAGCGCCTTGCACATCTCCCTCATCACGCCGAGTTTCCCCACGGAGGGTGAGAGCCAGTTCGTGCTGCAGCTGCGGCCGTCCCTGCGGGGAGCCCTCCTGAGCTTGCTGGATCATTATGAATGGAACCGCTTTGTTTTCCTGTATGACACAGATCGAGGTAAGTTGTGACCCAGCTTTCTTATCTGCATCGTTCAAATGACTTTTGCAAGAGCTGTGAACTTTTATGTCCCATTGATCGCTTGGGGAGCCAAATTTTAGAGGGCCTTTGAGGTGAAATACCTCTTACTGAGTAGCTGTGTGGCTGAAGGAAGAATTCCTTAGTCTGCAAAAATTGGGTATTGGATTCACATAGTATGTAATCGACCAGCCAAAGCCTGTGCTTTAAGTCTAGAATACTAAAATCTTTAAACTAATGGTAGTGAAACAAAAATACAGTTCAATAAGCAGAATGTTACAGCTCTATTCTCTCTTCAATTCACTTTGTAAGAGACAGCAGTACAAAGAAGTAGAGAGGAACAGCCTCTTTTCTGCATCTGCACTGCTGTAAGCTGAGATGAGAGCAAGCCTGTGGGACTTCCAAGCTTTGGAAGGTCAAGGCAGAGAAAGGCTCTGCCCTCAGGCTGTGCCAGAGTAGTGGAGGTCAGAGGCAATGCTTGGAAGGCGCAAGGTATCCACAGGCAGAGGGAGGGAGTGATGCCACAGCCCATCTTCTGCTCCTTTCAGCTGGAGTTATCTCTGTGATGGACTACACTTTTACAAAATATATAGTTAATTCCAGAAAAGGGTGTATTTTCTATCCACAGTCTCAATTCCACATCCCAATGCATCTCAGAACTGTTTAAGTGATAAAAAACTGTAAGTGCATCACTGTACTTCACCTCTCAGTGAGGAACTGAGAGGTAAAAGCTGTTCTCTGAGTGGTGTGTTCATTCTGCTGGCAAAGTCTTTGTGGAATAGGACTGAGCCAGCATAGCTGAGCTTCTGTGAAAGAGGCAAGATTTTATGTTGGTGGCTTGCTTTCAGGGAGGGAGTAAACAGCATAGCTGTAGTCAAATAATTATTTTACTACAGCTGTTTCAATATAGTTCCCCATGTGGACAGTCTATTCCAGAATTAAAGTGGCTTTATTCCAGTATAATTACTCGACAGAAGAAATAGGGAATTACACAGACCTAAATCTGTTTAATTACTTGATTATGGCTATAGAAGCTATTTTTCTCCTATATACAAGCGCTACATTTTAGTGAGTTCTTACCTTGATATGCTGCCTAAATATCTGAATTTGAATCAAAATGAATAATGGAAGAAAATGAAAGAGTTTGTATTGTTTCATAATTGTTTGTTGGTTGTTTTTAACGGAATATTTTTTTAATGCTTGCTGGACCCATAGAGGAAGTTCTGGGAAGCATTATAGAATGTAT
This sequence comes from Vidua macroura, assembly GCF_024509145.1. Taxonomy (NCBI): domain Eukaryota; kingdom Metazoa; phylum Chordata; class Aves; order Passeriformes; family Viduidae; genus Vidua; species Vidua macroura. The sequence goes on from NC_071572.1 coordinate 87,507,015, forward strand.
TAGGTAACTGGAAAGAGAAAAATATAACAGAATTTTAAAGAATTTCCACTCAAGATACGGGTAACAAGAAAACATGCACATAATTACAGATGTCAGATGTCAGGTCTTACAAGTTCAACAGATTGTTAAGTAAAGACGTTCGCAACCTGTAGTTACCTTTCTCATCTAAATTCACGCACTTAATTAGATTGAGACATCATTTTTAAGCAGGTGATATCACACCAGGGATAGTTTCAGAACAGAGTCTATAAGAGCATGGTTAATAATTAATTCTTACGGCACGGAACTCTGCCACTCTGAACTCATCAGCACATCTTTGATAAAGACGTGACATTTTCCAGCTTGGATTCAGGGGATGCTACATTGGGTTGTCTCTCAAATTCTCAGTAGGTCTTGTGATGCAGTTTCATGCTGGAGAAAATAAGATTCAATGTATCTTTTGGTATTTAGAGTACGATAAAGACACATAACTGTTGAGTAAATTTTCACCACCTTTGCACAAGACAAAATTTCAAAAAGGTCAGTGTGGACCTCAGATATGCTATTTAAAAAAGGTAAGCATCACCTTACTAACAGAATAACTGTAAAAAGAAAAAAAAAAACATTAATGTTGAGTCATAGACTCTCTGTCAGTGAGGCTAGAAATTAACCTTGTCCAGATTTTTGCCAGAGATCCTTCCTTTATATGCCAGATGTCTCCCTGCTTCTCTGAGCAGCCCCAACCAAGCAAATTGAAGGAAGGGGAACCCCCTCAGCATTTTGTTGCTGGGCTTGCAAGCTGATCTTTGCAGCTTAAGTGGAAAGCTATGAATAAGTTCTTATGGGGGAAGGTAAGCAATAAGCCTAAATTCCAGCCTGACACAGTAGCTGTCTGTGAAGAAGGCAGTATTTAGCATCTGTCAGTATTGTAAAAGGCAGAGGTACTTCACAAAATACACTTCAGCAGCAGTGGTGGACAAATGAATGTTGTTTTCAGACCTGCTTTCAAGCCTTTCTGTCCTGCTTGCTTCTTGGTTCTGTTGCATGTGACTCAGTTGCGCTCAGTCTTGGGGGTTGAACAGAGAAATCCTATTACCAAGGTAGGTTTCTCTGTTGTATCATTTCATTCATCTCTTTGACAGCCCTAAGCTCCCTGCAGAACCCCAGTCCTTAATGCTGGAGCCACCTATGTTAACATTTCAGTTTAGGCCAGGAATGTACTTTTGTTGCATCTCTGTAAGTCAATCCCACATACCACACTTGGGGTTGGTTAGACCCTGTAGCAGTCTTGTACCACACAAACTATGATGAGGTGCTGGCTTCAGGTATTATGTTAAATCTCCCTTTCTGATGTTCTGCCAAACTCACAGTCTGGAAAATCAACATCCTGTGACAGAATGAAGATACTAAGAATAGTGGCAAAAATACAAAATCAATTGGATCTAGCAGGGGACATTATGGAGGAGAGCAGGTTTTGCAAGAGGGATGAGACTTAAGAGAAAGATGAAGGAAAATGCAGCTCGTTATTTAACAGGGGAAAGTGAGCAAGTCAAGAATGACACAGAAGGCTAAAGCCTGAAGGGTCCTTTTGTTTCAATACATTCCACTTTCTCTTATCCTCCTAACAGGTTTTAAAAGGTTTAATTATGACCTGATGCCTAATACAATTAATATTAACAGCAAAGTGCCAGGAGCACAGACAGGACAGGGAAAGGGGAGGCTGAAGAACATTTATTTGAGTTATGCAAAGCATAGTAGGAAAGGGCTGAAACAAAACCGTGCCTCCTTGAGATACCCAGATGAAAGGGAAGTCCAGCAGGGAAAAAGAACTCAGGTAATATTTGATGTCATCGCTAAAGGGAATTAAGTGAAAAAAACCAAATAAGTAGAGCAGAAGAACATTCAGTTTATATATATTGTTTTATTGTGACTGAGAGGTATTTGATTTAAAAAGAGGCATATAATCAAGTGGAGCTGTGTATCTGTAAATCCATGGGATTTTTTGACCTAGCACAAGTATGCCTGTAGTGTGATTTCACTAGTTGGTGACAACATTTTCTGGCACCAGAAAGAAAAGTTTAGACCCTGAAATCACAGAAGAAGGCTGGAGGAGTTTGTGTGATGTATGAGAAGCTGTTTAAGAATAAAATCATAGAATAACTTAGGTTGAAAAAGACACTTAACCTTAAGTCCAACCATTCACCTAGCATTGCTAATATCCAGTATAGAGTTGAGCAGTGCAAGAATTGAACCTACAAGAGGTCAGCGTTAGATTTCCACACCGTGTGCAGCCTTAGTGAAAGCTGGAATGACTGAAGTTGCTAGTTTAACTCCAGGGATTACCCAGAGCTGAGAGGTCTCACAATGGAGAGGGGCAGAGATGCTCTAGAGCAGCATGGGGACACATAGGACACCAGAGAGAATGGCAGCCAGCAAGCTGGAAACTGTTTTCACAAAATGTCAGCATCCATTTGAATTCAGCTGTGTTTCCCAGCAAGTTTTCAGTCCCTGACTGTGACTAAAGTGGGGAGCACAAAGGGTGAAGCTACCAGCTGGCCTAGCAGTTGGTTCACCTGGGGCAAGGACTGTAAAATAGGTATATTCTACAGAAATTAGGCATCATGTGTGAGCCTGCTTATGTACCTTGCTAATGCTTTTTTCTTTCCCTCCACTCCTTTTAATTACATGTCCATAAAGCCAACTCAGTCATGGCTGCAGATGAGGAAAATTAGCTCAATGTGCACAAGGTAAATTTAATTTTCCCACATTTCTGGATAGTGTTTTAATAGCAACTCCTTTAAAGCTGAAACTGTTCTATCACTATCTAAACCTGGCAGAAGGTTTATACAAGTACTGTTGGCCTGTTAGAATTAATCCTAGAGTACACAGAATAGCAATCTCTAGAATTTGTCTCTAGGAACTTGTGGAGGATAAGTGAGTCTCAGAAGAGAACAGAAGATGTCTGGAGAAGGCTAATAATGGTATAGGAAATTTCAAGCTTTCCCTCTTATTTTGAGGGAGATTATGGATTTTATTTACAATCAATCAGTCTAATCTAATTTCCAGCTTTGGCAGAGCATCTGGCTCAGCAGAAAACACTAGGTTTGGTGTATCCATGATCAGTACCTCCAGTGATACTGCCTCAGGCCTGACTTTTTTACACAAAAAGATAGAAAACAGAAGTTCAACTATACCACAGCAGTTTGAAAAGTAGAAACCACAACCCCAAATTTTTCTGCTAATAACATATTTTAAAAGTAAGGGCAGGTATCAGATGAGGTGCAAAGGATTGCAATTTGCAATGACAGCACAGAGAAAGGCTTTGGTGGGTTAATGATCCTGGCCAAGGTATGAGTGGTACAAAAGGGGTTCAGGGTTCAAAGTGATCTGCCAAGTAGATAGTTCAAGAAGCTGAAATGTGATAAGGTGGTATAAAGGCTAAACATAGTAGGGAAGAATCATGGATACAAAGTGCAGAGTAACTGTCTCAGAATTAATGTCATGGGATATATTTCAGGAGTTGTGGTGAGCTATAAGTATAATATAAGTACAGAAAGCCATACTGAGTCCAATAAAGTGGAGGTTATTTTGAAATTTCAAAAAAGAATGTTGCATGTGAGATGTGAAAGCTGAATATTGCTGTCACTGAGCTGGCCATGCTGCTGTGTCACATGTTGAGATTTCCACTGCAAAAGAAAACATCAAAAATTTAAAAAAAAAAAAAAAATTCCTTGCCCTTCTGAAGCATTAGACACTGTTTTCAGCTATAACAAGGACCTTCTGTATAAATGTAGCACAAGGATCCATTGCTGGAATGGCACTGTGATCACTGACCACCACATACAGATATAAGTTTCAAGGGTCCACTGAAGAGAAAAAATATTTAAAAAAAAAATACATGACTGATGAGAAAAACCTTCACAAATGGAGATTTTATTTTAAATTTTTAAACTGTAGGACTGTTAAGATGCAAGATCAATTGTTTGTAGCTGATGAGATGTAGGCAAGATAGAATTATGTGGGCGTGTAGAATTATTTGACGTGTTACTAGGAAAAAATGTTTCAATCAAGTTGGAATAAGCCCATGAGGTTCTTACTACTGAGGTAAGATTGTTACCAGTTCAGAAGTTTTAAAGAGGTTACTAAATATCTGCAGTGGTGATGGGCTTTGCTATATCCACCTCAGATGATCTCTTATGTCCCCTCAGGATTATTTATGCAGTTGTCATGATTTCTCTAGGAAACTGGGAATGGCTTCTTCACAGTACTTGGGACACTGAAAAGATAACTTTCTTAATTTTCTACTATGGAGCAACTTTCAATAATATATTATTTCTATTCAATTATATATATATAGCCTTTGTAAAACATTTAGTGTGTTCTATTATTCAAAACTCAGATCAAAAATATTCTAAGTGATCTAGATAAAAGCACTGTAAAATCAGGTTGAAGGACTATCATTAGAATATGGTATTCAATAAGTTATCATTGGATGGGCATTTAGGTGCTGAAAGAATTGGCCCTACATCAAGTATTACTCGATATTTTAACTGCACTTTTGAACAAATTTTTCAATGTCTCACTAGTGAATGTAGTGGTAATATAATAGCAAGTTGTAAAGTTATTTCAATACCCCAATTGAAAGAGCTAAACTTGCTAAAGTCAGTAGTGATATAAACATATAACTTACATTTTTATGTGAATAAAAATTCTGAGTCAAGGCTCTTATTTGTGAAATAAGTGAAAAGGACCAAATGCTGCTAATAAAAAGCAAATTGCAGGTGACCTTAAAACACAATACTGAAAAAAATGGTTGTGACACCAGGTGCTCTGTATTTATTGTTTTCTGCGTAGCACCGTTAAGCCCAAACCTACAACATTCTTGCCTTAAACTTCTAGAATAATATCACAGGTAAGCTTGAAAAAAAAGTTATGTCTTGGGTTGTAAAGAACATTGTTTTGGGAATCTGACTTTGTTTAATTGCAGTCATCCACGTTGTCTTGGGTCCTTTTTTCTTTACTATCACCAGGAAGAATTTGGTAGTATTCCCACAAAATGAATTTTTCATCCTACTGATCTTTGGCAAAATGTTGGACAATAGAAAAGAAACATAAGTTCATGACTGGGTCCACTAAAAATGTGAGGTTCTTACTTGCATCATGCAGTTTTGTGCCAAACTTTTGTGAAATAAAGATCAGTGTTGTCATGACATTAAAGAAATATTGATGAAAGGAACAACATCCAATACCTGCTCTCATAGTCCTTAGACTGCTCTAACATCATGGTCTGCAGATTTGAACTTTTCTATGTTCCTCACTAGCTCTGATAGATAAAAAGCTGTTTGTCTTCAGCAAACGCTCTTACATGGCCAGTGAATCATGTCACACACACATTGGGATCCAGCTACCACTGTGTTTGTTTTGTACCAAATTTATATTGTAATTTAATGCAGGGCAATCTGAAACAATACACAGAACATAGAAAAAAAATGTTTTGTCAAATATCAGTGAATTTAGAGCACTGCAGTAAGTTTGTCATATGATCTACTGTTGTCTGTACTCAGTAACAGTAATTTCCATGTTTTTAATGAAATAGGGCAATGTGCTTTATCCATCAGTAATTAGCTTGCAGCAAATTTTGTTTTGTCAGTGTTAGCTCATTAATAATTATACCAGCAAAATGCCAGCTCATCCTCATCTTCTCAGCAGGTGGTAGCAGCTTGAAAATACAGGTAATAAATGTGCATGTGAAACTAAAACGCAGCTGGTTCCTAAAATCAGCATTAATATTTATACTGTGACTTTACATCATTCCCTTGTCTTACCACTGAAGAGAAGCAATACTGGTAAATCAACAGGGTCATCATTTAATTTACTACATGTGAAAAATCTTCCAAGAGCTTTCAGAATGCTTCATTTAACAAAAGTGCTTGTTGACTAAAATGATTGAACATTAGATCAAGGTTGAAATTAACAGAAAATGCAGGTATTGGAATCAAAAGCTCATCATCAAGTGTACAGATGAGTCCCCTAACTTTGGTATTCCATGTAAGATGTGGCTCAAACTATGCTGCATGAGAACTTTTCTGTGTGTTTGGTCATCTGGCTAAACACTCAGAAAATGGAGTGCAGCCTAATATGCAAATGCCATAGAAATATATAAATCCTAAAACATTAAATAAATGGCTGCTTATTATATTCCTAGTCTGAAGAATTTGCTTTTCTTTATTCTGACTTAGTGGGTGCCATGGAGAAGACAAGAGACTCATGATAATTTTAAATATTGTTTTTTAAGTTGCCATGCCAGTGAATCATCTCTGCCTTTTCTAATGATTTGTTTGTGACAGTGTTGTAGAATCCTTAGAGCTAAGTTCTTTTCTCAGTAGCATTTATCTCAGTTTTGCACATGTGTAATACAAGATTATGCCTGTAACTTCTATATGCTTTTATATTCCAACATCCAAATGTAAATAACATTGCAACTTCCAATGGCTTGTTCTAACGATATCAGAGAATTAGAGAATAGTTAATTTGTTGTTACCTGCATATGTAATACATTCCTTTAAATGAAAGCATGTCATTTTTATCTGTTTTTTACACACATTCTGTATTTACTTGAAAGCAGGGACAGTATGGTCTGTAATTCTGAATGTCTGTTTCCATTTACTTAAGAGCTTTTTTTCACACAAGGCTGCAGTTAAGAAAAAAAATTACTTCATATAATTTTTTTCTGAAAAAAGCTCATGTCTTGGAATTTTTGCTCTAGATTTTATGAACAGTAGAATTAAGTTCAGCTGCTCTTATGAGTTTCAAATAGCAACTCTGAGCACATTTCTGATTTTATTATTATTCAATCCCAAATAAGAGGAGGTGTTTTACATAATTAATTACTGGACTTGTGTTCATCTTTTTTGTGAATCAATCCAATTACTGTCAGAGAGCAAAGTGTTAAGCAGAAATTTGTGCTATGGTTCCCTAGTATTTAACTTTCGTATTAATATTTAGGGTAGACTTTACCCTTCTTTATATATATCTGTATCAGTGGTATCACATTTGACAAACCCTGCAAAAAACTACCTTCAGTGAAGGCAGCCTTACATCAGCATAGCCAAGAGCATCTTTTCTGAGTCTGAGGCTGTGCTATGTCACCACTACACACTGGCCAGCAGTAGCAGACAGTTGATAGATGCAGCACCCAGCAGTGTGGCCCACCAAAGAGGGCCTTGAAAAGACTCAGACGAGGAAGCCAGCCACACATCCAAATGCTTTTGCTTTAGAAATTCCTTTCAGTATGGACATCCGAGTCCTGCAGCTGCTGAACATAGCCTTTTATATAGCCACAGGTGTTGGCTTCAGTGCTGGAGCACGAAGTGGTAGCAAACAAAGGGCAGTATAGTCAATGCTGCCAGAGCCCAGACATGGTGCCAGTTTAATACTGAATGTAAAACAAATACTTGTGCCAAGTTGTTTCTAAATGCATTTTTAGTTAGAAAAATTAGCTTGTCTTTTGAGAGTATTATCTTTGTGTAGATGAATGTTTCAAGTTTTAATAGAGTATAAAGCAGGCTTTTTAAAAATAAAAATAAATAAACAAAACATAGACTTACAAATATCAAGATATACTATTCCATTTTTATTCACCTATTGTTTTAAAAAAAAATCAAAAGATATATAAGACTAATTTAATTCTTCATGATCCCTCCTTGGCATATTTGTGAGACATTTATCCCTTGTGTAGTGTGAGTTACTTCTCCAGAGCTGGAGCAGGAGGTAAAGGTAATTCTGGTTTAGTGTAAATCTGTGTTTGTACATAAGGGTATTTCTGGAGTTGCACATTCTTAATTCAGCTGATTGAACTGTCATTCTATCATCCATGTAATCTGTGATTTTAGGGCTACATTTTCTGCTTCTGTAAAGAAGCATATTCCAATGTATTTAGACGTTCACTATTCTGAGATGCATTTTCCCTGTAAATGGAATATATTTTGGGTGGTTCCCTCTTAAATTACAGCTGAATCCTATTTGCATACATATTTATACAAATAATTTGTCTTTGGTCAATTCCAGAAGGGGTGGTTGAAGTGTAGACAGCCTTTTAAAATGATTGACTGCTTATCACAGTTCTGCAGATGCTATTTCTGCCTCTGTACAGGGAATTTCCTGCACTAGTATTTACAGATAACAGCATTAGCAGCTGCTTCTGTTACCAAAATTGCAATGCATGTTTGAGGTATTTAGCATTTTGCAGTTGGAAAGAGAGTTACCAAAGGGTCCTTTAATCCTGGGGTCTCAAAATCCCTTTTTTGTAGAACTACCTTGGTGGGTTTTAATATTAATGCACACCTGGATGCTGCAGGACATTTTCCTTTGGACAAGGGGCATACATTTTGTTCCAGTGTGGCCTCGTCTGCAAATGGCAAGTAGAACATTTAATGTGGTTTTGAAGATCTGGGCATAATAAATGATGAAGTGTCACCAAAGAGAAGGGTTGTGAATATAAAACTTGTTGCTAGTAGGTCCCTCGAACAGATACACATTTTATGTTAACCTCTCACTAGGAAAAGAATACAGAAACTCTCCTGGGAGTAAGGACTTGTATCCTAGATCATCCCTCTCCTAAGGGTGAGTCCAGTCAGCATGGGACAGTGAGTTTGGGAAGGTCCTAAATACATGTTTTTGTTTCATAAAAGGTATCGGAGCCAAATTTCCTCTGTAGTGAGTTCAGAATAAGAAAACTAAATAAAAAATGTCAAGTGTACATAAAATAATAAACAAGTATTAAACACAGAAGAAGAATAAGCAACATTTTTTAAGTGTGCTATTCAAAGATGTCTCTCATACCAGAGAAATATATTTGCAGATGCTTCTTTTAAAATGATTTGATATGTATGGATAAATCAAGTGGAAAGAAAAAAGTTTACTATGTTAGTAAACTTGATAAAAGTAAGGGATTATGATATCTCTGTCTTGAATTATATTCTTCCTATAAAAAACAAAGTACTCTCCTTTATATAATGGGATAAGGAGGGTTTCAAATAGGTCTAAATTATTAAAAACTCTTTTAAGAATCTTCAACTAATGATAGTAAAAATAAGGCAGCTTTGCCAAACTTACATTATAAGCAGTTTACATTTAGAGTACAAAATAGGACATGGACCTGACCCTATCATTTATTTTTGTGTGGAATTTACTTTTGAGGGTGTGGATGAATTTTTCTCATATACAGATATATATATATATATATATATGCCTAATATTAATTATATGTCCTAGCTATGTCTGGATGCAGAACAACTGAAATCATTTAAATATCAAAAATCTACATATCTTACAAATTCAAATCATGCTACTGAAAAATATTCTAGCAGTAATTTTAGATAATATTTTCTTTTTAATTTGTATTTTCATTTTTATTAAGCATTAGATTAAAACCAAACTTTTTTTACAGCCTTCAACTAGTTATCTCAACATCTCCATTATTTTGTTTTAAAACTGTTCAAAATAAGAAAATCATCTAAAATAGCCTTTTCCCATGAAAAGCGTTTTTCAAGGAAAGAGTCGGGCAAAAAATGTCCCAGCTAATACTATCATATAATTGTTTTACTGAGAAAGTAATATCTGTCTTCTGAAGTGTTTAATAAATGTGTTTTAAAAGACGATATAGAGCATTGTATATATCTTTTCACTTCCAATTCCTCCTCAAATAAGCAAAGCATTCTGCCAGGTGTTTCCTAATGCAGCTACATGCTCTTGATCTTGAGGCAGAATGAAAATCTCTGTTCTGAAGCCAAGGGTGACGTTCACAGTGTGCCTTTCTGCACAGGACTTCTATTATTCTGTGAAACATCCCCTAAACCCCCCCACCTGATGCATCCTTCTCTTTCGTGATCTCTTCATTACCCCTTGTGGGAAGAGGAACTTCCTTTCTCCTCTGTATCAGAATATCTCCTTGCAAGTTCTGAATCTGTGAACTGTGGGTAGAACTGCAGCAACTTTATCTTCTGTCCCTTCAGAAAGTCTGTTTGGTAGGGCCTCCCAAAACTCAGCTGTTTTGTTGCTCACATTTCCACTGCTTCGGGGAAGTTTAATTCTTTTCAGTTGCATTATCTTGTGAATCATCTCAGGATCTACCTCTGCATTCCTGATTTCACATATTTGCCCAGATTTATTGGCTTGATTCTGCTTTTCTTTTCCTACTTGATGACTTATATTGGGATTTTTTCTACACCTTCTAATCCTTTTGCCACATTTTCCAGTTCTTTCAGTACATTCCAGTCAGCTTGATCCATTTTCATTTCTCATACGTTATTTTCAGAGTCTGGGAGCATCCCACTGTAATTTATTTCTATCTCCGCTATTTACAATTATCACAGATCACAGTTTTTAGCTTGAAAAATCAAACATAATAAGACTTAAAATTAGTCTGTGGCTGTCATAGTGAAAAAACTTGCACTTTTGTCTCAGGGTGAACAAACAGTTATCAGTACATTTTAATGCATCAACATTCCAGTTGAATGAATTGAAAGACATAAAACCGAAAATAGAAAACAAAACCTGAAACCAGATATCAATTAATTTTTGTTTTAATCTATGGCATTTTAGGATGAGAAAGAATTCCAGGGTTTTTTTACTTACTTTATTTCTGCTAAAAATGTTCATGGTTTTCATGTGCATGAATCACCTAAACAGCAAGAGGAGAGGTTCACCAAGTGCTTTATCTTGTCATCTCAACTGCACTTCCAAGCTTCCAGACAAGTGACAATAGGAAATGCATAGAGGTGCAGTATTTAATCTGTACCAAAAGATGAATTCACAAGTAGTCTAAACACAAAATTACGTAATTTCTCCTCCTGCAAGTCAGGCACGTTGCAGTGGCCACTGCACAGCTGCTGGCCTGGGCGACATCCAGGCAGACACAGTCACAATTGTCTCTTTTCATCTGGGTCATTTTGAATTCCTTCAACAGGAAATGGAGCACAAGCAGAAAGTTTTAAAAACATCCCAGACATTAATCAACAAAAACCCCAAACATCTGCTCATCAAAGCTCATCAGAAAACAGTGTATTTTATTTACACTACTCTTCTGGGTGTACTGAGAATACCTAATGAGGATAGAGATCACTGGAAAATATTGCTGGTATGAAGTGTCCATTTCACTTTCAGAATAATTGGCCTAATCTACCCAAAATATGTGAAATACAGAGTATTTCTCTGCCATTTTATTATTTATTTTAGCAGAAAGTACTACAGTTTTATTCAAAAACACTGTTTACTTCAAATTCAAGCTGCTAAAAGAAGGTACAACATCTTAAACGGCATTCTAATTTGTTTTGAACATAAAATTGTTCTAGTAAATGCAGAAATGGGGATAATAGAAAATGCAGTTAGTGTAAATGCATTCATCAGAGATGTGAGAACATTTTCACATGTAAGGAAATGCAGGGTCAGATCCTCAGAGCAGCTCAGCGTAACCTACTGACTGCATCTTGTACTGAGAAGGAATTGGGCCACTGGGTTTAAACTTCTAATGTTATATAGATTTTCTGTTCCACAGGACCGATCCTATACTTCGTGCTCATGCACGATTTATGAATCCATATGGCTTTACAAGAGGTCTTGTTACTGGGGCAGGTCTAATTTCGGCTTTGTCCATAGTAAGAGCTCAGATACCCTTTTCTTCAGCAGCTGGTGTTTTTGTAAAGCTGCATTTAAGCTATTATATGAGGAAGTGCTTTACTAAAAGGTGGTTACTGACCTGAGCTCCTTGAGTTATTTCAGCAAAGGGTTCACCTCAGCTACAGTGAGAAAACCATGTCTTTTGACTTTGTCCTTGCAGACATCCTCACACCTCTGTGCATTTCAGAAGGGAAAGAAAATTTTCTTTTGTTGGAGTAAAATTTGTTAGGGAGTGAAGGGATTGTTTTAATTTGTACTTGTACACTGATTCTTGCCTTATTCAGGCTCTTTCAACAGTTCTTATCATCTTAGCATCAAAACAGCACATAATATTTCTTCTGAGGATTTTCTGTTTGTGCTCATAGGGAAGCATCTTCCTTGGCTTTTAAGGGAAGCCAATAGAACACCTTGGTCACTCGCTTATGGGCACAACTTGGAGATTTTGTTTTTCTTAGTAAATGCCAGAAGCAGCAATACTTTGATAGTGTTGGTTTGGAGAAGGAGGACATCAGCTATGAATGACTGAAGCAGCTGTAAGTCGCATAAGGGGAAATTATTCTTTTCAAGTGTGGAAAGGAATCTTATTCTGCATGTCTGCTGTGTAGCTACAAAATATTGCTGTCGATGCCAAAAAGGATAAACACCTGCTGAAAGAACTGTGAAGAAAATTATCTCTCTTTCTTACAGATACACTTATGAAACGTGTACTACACACTGGACCATCTCCAGGTTTTTTCTCTTTCTCTCAGCATTTTTCTAGCCATCAAATCAGTTGTTCACCCTCTCTGCTTGACCTGTGGAAAGGACTTCTGCTATGGAGAGAGGCCAAATCCAAATATCAACACATGACATGCTTCACTTTTGTGGTGCCAACCTTGTAGGATAGAACACTTGTTTGTTTTTTATTTGACCTGCTTTTGAGTTTTGTCACATGATTTTGTCATTGAGATGTGGGGCCAGTATTCTTTTCTGCTTTTTATCCCTTTTTGCCAGGCTGGAAAGAGCTTCTTGCTGACTTCTCACTACCTGTGCAGCTGTTAAAATGCTCTGCCAGAAATGCTAATGCTCCTTTGCCAGTTTTTAAACATTCTGCCAAGTAAAGAGAATTAATAATAAGATCTGAATCATCTCTAAAGTAACCCCTGTGTCCTATTCCTCCAGTATGATGTCATTTTTCAGCTCCTGTCTGGGATAATAAGAAGGATCTCTTATACTCCCAGAGCTGAGAAGTGTGTCAGGGCAGGCCACACCATTATTTCAGTCTACCCTTTTGCCTTTGCAGCTCTAAATGTTTAAAAACCTTTAGGCCAGATTTTACAGTCCATGTCATGCTGCTCAGCTGGTGCAAAGTGGATGGACTCCAGCCAAAGCTGGCGAGTGGCCACAGCCTTCCCCTCATGCCTGTGAAGACAGCTGGGACGGGGCAGTGCGGTCCGTGTCCCTGTGGCTCCTCCATGGTGTCACATGCAAGGCAGACCAGGCCAGACACCCCTCACCCTTGGAGGGGAGCCCCTGGCCAGGCTCAGCCCTGTGCAGGTGTTGGGCAACCCATTGTGCCATGGCTCACATTGGCCCCTCTGCAGGTATCCATGTATTAGAGCAGAGCTTTTGGTTTTTAGACTAAAAACCAGAAAAGTCGAAACGATTTAAGTGTTTGCGTGGAGGTTAAATAATAGGGAAAAAACTACTAAACGTGAACCATAGCTGATAATATCTGCAATATACATGCCTACTGAATCTCCAGCAGCCACTTTCTACTGCAATGTGGGCTTAACTAGTTTCTCTTTCTTTCATCTTGTTTCATCCTTTTTGCTCCATTTGGAAGAAAAAGCAAAGATCTTAAAGAGTCAAGATGAACTGTCAAAAGTTAATAGTGGAAGATGCTTTGCTGAGCCGTGCTCCATTAGTGCCACACCTTCAAGAAATGCTAAAAAGCACTCCTTTTAGGTTTAGAAATGCTGAATCTCTTTTATCAAGAGGAAAACTTGGTCTGTAGTCTCTAGAGACCTCTACAAACTGCATGAATGTGTGCAGAGCAGGGGCAAAGGGGTGGATCATGCTCCAGTGAACTGTGGTGCCTGTTTCTGCTCCTGGCACCTTTCACTCCTGTTGCAGCTATCAATGGTTTGTTCTGCCTGGGTGTCGAATTTTCCTTCCCCGGTGATCTGGAGAACAAACATAAGCTGGTACACTGTGAGCTTCTTCCCTCTCTTCTCTCCTGTCTCTCTTCTACCACACATCAGCCACGAACTTTATTTCATATTTGCATGGTATCCTTTGCTTGTCTCCAGTGCTCTGCAGTGCTTTTGACATTTTGTTGGGTATGAAGACTTTGAGGCAACAGTTCTGCATCATTGTTTCTATTTCTGCAGCCTGCATCTGGTGTTTGGAAAGAAGGACAACTCTGATTGTTTGGAATCCCTAAATACCAGTGTGGCAGTTCTGAGACTGTAGTGTGGTAAAAGGCAAACCTCTTTGTAGAAATGCAAACAGGCTCCTAATACTTTGACATTCATTTGCAAGTGGCTGTGCCATGGCCTTGTCCTGCCCTAAGCATGTGAGTTGCATATAAATACCACATCACATCCCCTTTGGCCACTGCTTTTATTAGCAAGGTGTTATACCACATTGGCTGTGATAGTAACAGAGTACCTTAATTGATATGTCTGAAAGAATCGTCTGGCACAAGACACTAAATTCTTTCTGGTTCTCTGCTCCATTTGTAGTAAAGAGGCAGTTTCTGAAGGGCTAAAAAGTTATCTGGCTTGTAAAGAAAAATCCACTCTCTGGCAGAGACTGAAGTTATAAAATTTGATCTACTTAACTAAAAATCCTATTAGGTGGATTTACACATGGCTCTCTGACATCAGGCTGTCCAATGTGAAGAATAGGACCTGAGGCCTTTTAATGGGACCTGAAGCCTTAAAGCTGTTTAATGCTGTCAGGAATTTTTTCCAGGTTATTTTTCCATGTTTCCTTCTAATTCTGGTGCTAAAACCAATGCAAACTAGTGTCTGATCTATATAGACCTTGCAGTTTGGAATATAATTGTGTCAAATTACTAAATCTGTTACATTAGAATTTGATAAACAGCATTGCTATAATCAAAAGCAAATTTTTTTTTTGTTGCCACAACTAGCTACACGGCATGGCAAGATGCATCTCTTTGAGGCTGTTTTGAGCTCTTAAATAGTCAATTCTCATTTTAGCTAGCTGTGTTTAAGTCCATTTTTCTTGGCTTCATAGCACTTCACCCCATTCTGCAAAACCATGTGACTTAATTTCAAAGCTAACAGTAATTATTGTTTTCTTCCTTGAGTGTCTTGCTTGGAGAGCCAGGAAGTTTTGTGAAGCTCTCAGCACTCCTTTCTGTCCAAAAAGAAAACATGAAAAAAGAAATTTCTGTCCTCCTCCTCCATCATGTAAAAGAGTTTATGACCCCAAACACTGCACTGGCTCAGAAATCAGGTGACAAAACATTTACCTTTACATCTCTTTATTCTTATATATATTATAGTCTTGTGATTTTTTTCTTTTTTTAGTATCAAGCAATTGCTTTGGAAGTTTTTTTGCTTAGTTATACTTTAGTTAACAAGATCCTACCAAAAAAAAACCCAACAAATGAACCCCCAAAATCAACACACTGCTAAAGATCTTATGAAATCCACAATCACTGACAGTTTATTTAATTGGGTTTATTGCCTACTACCTTATTCTCTTTAATTTCTTCTTATCTTCTAGATAATAATGTTGCTGTAAGTGAGAAAAATGTTTTCCAGCATCTTGGTACCATCTTTTCCATAGCTGTCAGAATTTTCACAACCTGGGCAGGAGAAGAAAATGCATATACCAGCCTGGAATAACTAGATAATTTGCTTTCTGCATTTCCAAGAACTCAGGGTATTCAGACTCACCCTAGGCAAAACTTGGTGAGATGTTTTTTTTCCTTAAGTGTTAGGAGAGGTGTTTCTGAGGCCCTTTTCCTCCAGCATCCTACAACCTAAGCACAAGGAGAGGACATTACTGTATTGGGCACGTTGAGCTCTTACTGGTTGTGAGAAATACTGGTACAGGTGTTCTGTAAGGCAGAGTAGCTTACTTTCTAGATAAAATAGTATTACTTTTAAGTGAAATATTATTTATCTGAATTAAAACACACTACACCAAATTTACATTTATTTACCTTAAATTATCATGAAAATGTAAGGCCTTATATATTGATTCTTCACTCTTCAGATCATCAAACTTTACAGTACATTTGGCAAGTGAATATTGACCTTCACTTTGATGATGGTCAACGTTATCTCTTAAAACATTTAAATCCTAGTCTTATCTAAATAGAAGTGTGTAGCTTCTTACTACCTCTCCTTTTTCCACATGGATTATTGTATTATAAATGACAACCTATGAATTTAGCTTGGCCTTACTTTGGATCATACATATGCTTGAATTTTCAAAGAGAGTGTTTGAAATTCAAATAATGTATTAAAGAACTCCGGTAAGACATAGTGGATTTATAAAAATAGAAAACTGCAAGTACAAACACATCAATATTTATGGTGAATTTTCTTATCCCTGTTTATATTTTATGTAGCATAATATTTCCATCATAGTCTTAGATTTGGTCTGCCACTGGTTTGTGTGACAAGAAATTTAGAGCAGCTCACATCAATCAAAATAAATCACAGTGTGCAAACAGTTAATATCAGCTCTACATGCTTTTCAATGCATGACTAATATATGTGCATGTCTTGTGTTTCTGAATTAAAAGGACCATTTGGGGCTTAAAATGAAATCCTAGATGAACTGGTCTTCAATTAATGAAACAAGGGATACAAAGCTTTTAATATATTTTGTGCTTCGTAGATACACTCCATAAAGTGCACATGGCAGTGGCTATTTCTTCAGCCTGATTCAGCCTTCACTGACAGTGGTGAAAATCAGCAGTAACTCCAGCAAAGGCAGTGGAGCTACCTGGGATAAGATGAGAACAAAATGAGGAATTTATTGTCACAGCTGTGAAGAAAATATACTGCAGTGATGGATTATTTCTTTATGGATTATGACACAGCTTGAAGGAAGGAAAAATAGTACTGGCCTATGAGCAATTGATTTTTTTTTCTAATGCTGAACAAAAGTAGAGCCATTGTTAGCCATTGCTCTTATGCAGAGAAACAACTGAAAAAGTACAAAGAAGTTGTACTAGATGTGAAGACCTTTTGCAAAGATATTTTCACTTTAACGATTCGAACACAGTATTTTGCCTTTTTATAAAGGAAAATATATGCCTCTGAAAATGGTGACAAAGTCTGCCTGGTAGCAGACAACTTGGAGAAATGTATGGCAGAGACTGCCTGAAATATTCTTTATTTGCAGATTAGGATATTTTAATGTATGTAATTTTGAACTAGTGCAATCTTCGATGACTGTTTAATTCTTTAGTTAATAAATGATGGATGACTTTTGGTTAAAAGATCAATGAAGACTTTAATTTCCAGAGTTTTTTGCAAACTGCTTTAACCCCTCTTAACTTTCCATGCATACAGGTTAGCATAATGCTTATATTTGGTTAATAGTGAACACTACAAGTCACTACCTGTTGCTAGTAAAACTTAATAAGCCATTTCATTTCTCTTTTTCTTGCTGTCCCTTGTCCTTTTCAAATTAGATCTAACACATGGTTTTGATCTTTAGCAAAAACGTGCCACTCTATTCTTCTAATGAATCGAAGTGCAAACTGACACCTAAGACTAACTGCTTAAAATGCAGAGGCCAGAAGATTCACTCAGTCAGAGAATTTTAATAGCCAACAAGACTTCAATAAATTTAGTGAATGGAAAGCAAAATAAGGATATCAAACTCTTATTTTTGCTTGGTAAGATTACAAAAGAGCTACTAAGATGGGGGATTTAAGCATCAAAAACTTACATGGAAAATTACTTGGAATTCTATTTTAAAGTAATCAAAGAAAACCTTTAAGAGCAGAGTCCTAGGCTCAGAAAATGCCTAGTGGGATGAATTCAGATGCTGGGAAATGTAAAATGTTGTAACTACAGGACTATCACTAAAGGGAAAGGAAGCTAACAATTGAATACCAGGCACAGATAGCTGTAGATTTTATTAATTGCCTTTGAAATTAATCAGAGGAAATACAGAAGCTATCTAATAAAGAGAATAAAGCTATTGTTAAAAAAGACAAGTTCTCTTTCTCCATTTGAGGGCATATGAACAAAGATATGATAGATTTATAAATCTATAGATATCCTAGATTGAAACAGCCATGGAAAGGCGGCCAGTTCAAAACTCTTGAATTTTGTATACAGTTTTGAAGTATATCACAAAAATGACACTTACAGGATACTGCTGAAGGTATAAATGTAGCATGCCTCAGTTATCAATTGGAGACTGTGATGAGTAACACTATCTTGAGTAGAGCCACTATCTCTTCAGCAGAGCCAAAGAAGAGCTATTACAAGGAAGACAACTCATGGCAGATTTTAAATGAGTATCTGAATGTAAGGGAGTGTGACAAAACTGATAGAGGATATAAAACATAGCAACTGCCTTTTGGCCTTCTTGTGAAGCAGTTGGTGTTGCATAGTGTAAGAGGTAGGATTCTGGATGGATTTGGCTTTAGGGTCAAATATTTTAAGTTCCAAAGTAAAAAATATGGCAATGTCTCTCAAATATGGTGATATAAAAACTGTCTGTAAAAATTATCTGGCCCAAATTTTTCTTGGATAGTTTGCCCAATTGCATTCAGTGTGGTAGGACTGTAATAATTTATTCTAGGTGACAGTAGGTCTTAGAGTTTTAAGATAAGCTACATAAGAGACTTCAGCAAAAAAAAGCACTGAGAAGTAATCAATCTTCTAACTCCTGATTGAAAAACTACTACAAAGCTAACAAATTGTTTTTAAAACTAATGACAACATAAAATGAAAATCTAGTTTTTTGTGGGGAAGTAACATTTCATTCTGATTTTTAAGCCGAATCATGTAGTCTCCTCATAGGATGCAGCTCCCGTGTTTTCTGTTGCTAACTGGTAAAACTCACCATCAGGTGATGCCATTGAGGTTGTACAGCTGACTAATGTTTGTGTAGAAAATCGGAACATTCAAATGCTAAAAACTGAATATCAAGCTACTTTTTGAACAGCTAATATTATTGGGTTTGGGAGCAATAAAATTATAAATGTAGATGATGAAATAATAGAAAAAAAAGATGTGTGTGTTTCTGTATCATTTAGTATTATGTTGCCTAAGCAGTGTAAAAGATACTAATATATCTGGTGCCATGACAGTCAAAGTTACTGCAAACTCTTTAACCATAGAGTGAAAAACTTATTCAAATACATAGAAAAAGAAAAAAAAAGAAAAAGAAAAGAGAACCCATATCCTAGAAAATGTTGGGGCTTCTTCCATAATCAGTCTTTAGGACAGCCATCAACCCACAAAAAAGTAGAATCTTATTTTCTGAACTAGAGGAGTAAAAGTTCTGTGAATACTGTAGCAAATAATTAAAGTTCTAACGAAAATAAAACTTAAATCAGGCAGACAAATTCCTCTGTTTTCTGGTAGTTCAGAAATGCCATTCTTCAAATGTAACAAGGTACACATATATATATATATATAGAGGGAAATGAGTCTAAAAATCTAAAACCACCTTCAGTGAAGTTTTAAACCAAGTTTTTTCGTAGATCTCTGATGTCATTATCAGGTCTTACACATCTACATTGCTTAGCAAAGAATATTTGTGTATATTCTTAGCACTTACCTAAAAGTGATGCTTGCAATAAACTGGCAATTAGCTAACTACCAAGCAGCTCTGAGAATGATTGTCTCACTTGGTCTTTCTTCACTGGTTTCCAATTCTGTCTTACCTGTTTTTTCTGTTCTCTTTGTTATCCTTGACAGTCACTTCAAAGTGACCAGCCACTGGCTGCTGTGATTTGTGATTACAGTATCAGGCATCTGCACTTCACCTCTACCTGTTCTGCTCTGCATGACACTTTTATTCTAACTCATGGGCTGCTCACCCTATGGTGAATAACTATATTATCACTATCTACTAATTAGGAATAGGTGCTGTTCCATATCGCTATGCACAGCTGAACTCCAGCTGAATTATTTAGACAACAGTTAGATGACTGCCAGATCTTGTCTGAAACAAGCTAAAACCTTGTGTACATGGTGTGGCAGGTTGCTGACTCTTTCTCTTTGGGTTATGGGGACTTCACTCTTCTCCCCATCAGTGTCTTCCAGCTCAGGGAATGGATGGATACCTGGCATACAACTGATCTTACTAATATAGACTGAGGCAAAGAGGTACTTAATATTAAGTGCCTCCGCCTTTTCCTCAGCCTTTGTCATTATGTTTTCCCCTTCATCTAGTAAAGGATGGAGGTTCTGCCTCAGCCCTCCTTTTGTTGCTAATGCATTTATAGAAACATCTTTTAGTCTTTTCCAGCAGTAGCCAGATTAACTTCTAGTTGGGCTTTGGCCCTTCTAATTTCCTCCTTTCATAACCACACAACATCCTTGTAGCCCCTCTGAGTTGCCTGCCCCTTCTTAAAGTCTTTTTTTTACCCGGAACTCTGGCCAAATCTCTGCTCAGACAGGTGGGTCTTCCAGCCCACTCCTCTTTCAGGACATTTGGATGGTTTCCTCCTGTGTCGTTAAGATTTCCTTCTTGAAAAATGTGCAGCCTTCCTGGACTCCTTTGCCCTTCAGGACTGCCTCCTGAGGGATTCTGTCAACTGAACTGCTAAACAGGCAAAAGCCTGCCCTCTGGAACTTTTTTTTTTGTTTCACATAGTATATAAGTATTTGCAGATTTTCAATGTTACAACAAAGTGCTTGAAAACAACATCCTAATAATGAATAATGCAATTATAAATAATCAGAACAGTCTGAGCACTAGTTCACATTGAGAGCCTGCAAAAATAAAAAAAGCTATTTATTGTTAATGAGTGAAAGAATATTAACTAGAAATCTGATGCTCTAAAATGTTCCTAGTAATTTTTTACTAGAAACAGACACTCATTTGGAAACATTCTCATGTACAAATTACATTGTGAGAGTTGATCAAAGAACATGTAGTTAAATTAAAGGAAATATAATTTTCCTTTTGGCTGATTCTTAACCTGATAGTGGTCTGGCCCAGTTGCAGTTTTAAAATGAAAAACTGGGGAATGACCTTTAAAGGATTAATCTGGTTGATAAAATAAAAAAAAAAAAAAAAAAAGAATGAACAAAAAGCTCTTGAGTTAGTATATGAGAAAAACTTCTGTCTTCATTGAGAAAATACCACCACTACTACAGTTTTGATCAACACCCCTGCTATGTCTTGGATGTTTTGTTCATATTGGATTACATTTATGTATTCTATCTTTATATGGGTTTCTTCATTAGACTTGATTCAGTGTTAAAAATGGGAGCACAGATGAAAAGAGGGTGAGATTGTCTTGTTAGACATGGGCAGAATTTCTAACATTACATTCTTTTTGTCCAGTTTCTTCTTTCTTTTCCTTGAACTGTTAATCATCATGTTTCTGATGGGCACCACATAAATGGTGAAGAAATGCAGCACCTCTTAATATTCCCATCAGTCTGACTCAATGAGAACTGAGGGGTCCTAAAGATGAGTTACTGGACTGTGTTCATCACCTGGGCATTTTGCCATATATGGGGTAACAGTTCTTTGCAAATTGCTGCACTGTGGGTATCTGCAGGCAAGAGTGCTCCCCAGACTGCTGCACCATGGGCCACAGGGTCAGTCCTTCAAGGACAGGCTCCTCCAGCATGGGTCACAAGTCCTACCAGGAAACCTGCTCCAGCATGGGCTCCTCTCTCCACAAGTCTGCAGGTCCCTGCCAGGGGCCTGTTCCAGCACAGGCTTCCCATGGGGTCACAGCCCCCACAGGCATCCACCTGCTCTGGTGTGGATCTCCTCCATGGGCTTCATGGTGTAGCTCTGCATCCCATGGTCCTGTAGGGGCTGCAGGGGCACAGCTGCCTCCCCATGGTCTGTGCCATGGGCTGCAGAGGAATCTCAGCTCGATGCCTGGAGCACCTCCAGCCCCTCCTTCTGCACTGACCTTGGTGTCTGTAGGGCTGTTCCTCTCACGTGTTCTCACTGCGCTCTTCTCTGGCTGCAGTTACATCTGTGCCATAACTTTTTTGTCCCTCTTCTTTAATATGTTATCACAGAGGCTTTACCATCACTTCTGCGGGCCCTTGGCTGACAGCACATTCGTCTTGGACCCAGCTGGCTCTGACCCTGCTGGACATGGGGAGAGTTTCTGGCAACTTCTCACAGAAGTCACCCTTGTAGCTCTCTCTGCCACCAAAACCCTGCCATGCAAACCCAATGCAAACATACATCTGAGTTTATAGCAAAACAGACTGATATCCCTGCTAAAATCACAGAATCACAGAATAATTTGTGTTGGAAAGGCCCTCTGGATATTATGTGAAAATTCTCCTACCCCAATACATGGGCGAAATTCAATCTTAGAAAGGTTGCTCAAAACCTTCTCTAATCATTTTTTTTTAGTATCTCCAATGATAAGGATCCTAGATCTCTGAGAAATCTCCCCTTTTTATTACTTTCATTATGATAATTTGAAATTCTGGGTCTGGAGCCTGCATCTATTGGGCCTGTCTTTCTTTCACTGTGCATAGCTATTCAAAATGAATAAAGAACCTTATTTGGAGTCACTTACACCAGTAATAGCCTTTTTCAATCTTAGTTATGGTGTCAGTAGTATAATTTTATAATAAGAAGATTTTTTTCTCTGCCTTGAGGGAAAACTGATTGCAGAGACAGAAACTGCACATTGTGTTAGACTTTGCTGGTTATATACCCTCTTGGCAGGGGAAAAAACAAGCTGTGGCTCTGCTCCATTCTGTACTCTGTAGAGTACATCTATCATCTCCCCTCCACCTGAGCCCATCCTTTTCTGAGACACCCAATGAAATAACAGTTCTTAAAACACCACTGAGTGTCAGGATTGAAATTGTTCCTGGCTTTAGTGAGTAGTGCGTGAGGGATTGGTCACACGAGGAGTAGGGATAATCAAATGGCATGGAAATGTCCCACTTCTTAGATATGCAAACACACAGTGCTGAGGGCTGAATTTTTTTGCTTCAGTGCCTTGGTAGATGGGGGCTGTCTCCCCAGTGTGCTGCACCTATGTGAGCTAATGAAGGAAGTGTAAAGGAGGCAGCAATGAGAGGCCTGCTGTGTCTCTGAGCCCCAGCACTCTCCTCACAGCAGCTGGGCTGTCAGGAGGGCACCTCAGTACACCTGGGGCATGCCTGGCACCGGCTGCTCCCACTGCAAGGAGGAAGCAGGGGACTGAAATGTGACTTTCTGGGTCACCGTGCACACCCGAATCTGCCCCTGAGCTATGCAATTACATATTTTCCTTATTCAGGGATCATGCTGACTGTGTGATCTAAATAAATTTCAGAGCTTCTTTTCATGTAGCTGTGATTAGATAAGTTGGCACAATGGCTGTTTTATAGAACTGCAGTGCACTCTGTCTATGTGTAAAGTGTAGAGAAATGCCGAAAAGAAAATTCTGAAATAATTCTTTCTTCAACTGAAATTTGGTTTTCAAGTTATAAATTAAGGGTATTTTTGAAGACGATTTAACTGGATATTTTTCTCTACTGGGAAATGTGTGCAAAGCTCTCTACCCTGTAGCTAAGGCAATGACAAAGCTAAATTTGATGCACTAAATGTCATGCTTCTACATTTTCTGGTGAGCATACATTGGAATGATGTTTACAACATGAATCAGCATAATTGCTCCTGATAGGTTGCTTGTAACAATTTAACTTTCCTCCAACAAAGACAGCTCTTTATTTCTTTTCTTTGAAAAGCTGAGCACCTCTTATACAGCGTAAGGCTTCATAACTGAATTTAAAGCCTTTATGAACATCAGCAGAAATACCTTTTATTGTGTTTGTTCCTGATGGAATTACTATGCAGAATGAAAATTTTTGATCTTAATATAGCTCCTCCAAACCATAAATATACTAATGCAGAACATCCAACATCAGACAATTATAACTGTCTGTATGCCAGAAAATTTGAACTATTGTTCTCAGAGATTGTAACTTCATTTTATTAGTATATTATTTATTATTACTGAAAGCTGCTCATCCAGATTTTCATTGTTTTATGTGTTCACTCAGTAAATTTTTCCAATGTTGTATACAGAAGGGTGTTGTGGGTCCTGATTTGGGGGTGAAAGGAGGATCAAAGTCAGGAAAGGGGGGGGGGGGGGGGGGATAACTAGGCAGATAGCAGTGTACATTCCTGAACAATAATGTGTGATTATGTCAGAAGTCTGTCCCTGAACTGATGCTTCTTTCAGGCCCTGTACTGCAACTGAGACAAGATCAGATCTGGATGCATTTGTATTGTGACTTCGCAAGAAATGCAGGATATGAGGAGATAGTATAATGAGAAGCAGAAGCACTTGTAGCCACTGAGGTCTCTCCTTGTCACTGCTTGTGTGCAGCTGTTGTATGTAAAGGCTGACAATTGTAAGAACTCAGGATGAAAGCACCAGAGGGAAGGAAAAAAAAGCTACATTTACTCAATACTACATTGTCAACAACAGTCAGACTGCAATTTTAAAATAGATGCATTTTTTTCTAGATCTGATTTTGAGTCATTGTGCCAGGACCAAGTTAAAAACTGAAAGTGAGGAAAATTGAGAAGTAATAGTATCATCCTCCTTTTTGGAAACAGGCTATCTCACATGCATACTGAAATACATCAGTCTGGTATAGAACGGTGGCATGCATACTTTGGAAATGCAAACAGCAATGCTGCATCATCAGAATGGAATCAATATTATTAAAGTACTCAAAAAAGCAAAATTAATTACGATCGTGATTATGAAAATGAAAAAAAAATAAAGCAATAAGTTTTGCATGGGTTTGAGAAAAAAGAAGCAAAAAGGTATGAGCAGAAAAAATAATTATGTTTCTGAAATGGTTTATACAAAATTTTCCTTCAGTATTTTTAGCACTGATCAAATTATCCCTGTTCCCTGAAGGGGGACATATTTGTGAGCAGTCATTGGAATCCTTCATAGTCTTTACAGAATGACAGTAATATAATTTGTTCCATATAGTTCAATAATGACATGGCAGAGTTTATTTATAATTTCTTAGTCATTAATTTTATTTATTAACAACTTCCTTCTGGTTTGAAAAACAGAATGATGTTGCCTTATAACATACAAGTATTGTACAAGTGGCTACATTATACCTATCCTGGGATCACTGAAATACATAATCTCTAGGTACCTATCAAGGACCAGGCTTTGGCATATAGCTACATATTAAGAACATTAATATTACATGAAGTGAATAGGGGCTGTCCAAGTTCGTTGTAAAATGGGGTAATATCTGGTCTCTGATTGCAAAAACATGCACAGTAAAGTACAGTTTTTAGATGCTGAGATACAAGAATACCAGAAGCTATTGAAGTCTATGAAAAAGGAATCTGAAGGTTATAAAAGAAGTGATAATTAACATAGAACAGAGAGTTTATTCCTCATTTCCTCTATTTTGTGATTTTGTCAAATCACATGGTAAATTACTTTGTTTGTGGAGAGAATAAAGTCTATATGTCCACATCCCTGGAGCAGGCAAAAAGCCAGTTGATGACATAAAATGATGCCCCTTTTTTGCCTTTTTGAACTATTCATTATGCTACAAAAGTCCACATTTTTATTTAAAACTCTCCCCCCTCGAATTAATAAAGTGATGTCAGCTACATGTGGAAGGCTAAAACAACCAACTGTAGATGATTCCTCTTCAGTATCTGTCACATACAATTTTCCAAAGCGTGGAAACTGCAATTTGCTCAATTGCACTCTTCTTATGAAATATATTTCATAGATTACATGCCAAAACACAGAGAGAGGAGCACACTGAGACATCCTACTTTTTTTTTTTCTTGCAGCTGTAATTTGACTTTCTGACTTCTTTTGCACTTACAAAAAGTACAACTACTGATGGTACTGAATTATCACTGTTACCTGGTAAATGCTATCACAAGTGCTGTGCATTAGCAAATGAACAGCAGTGGGTTTATTTCTTACTTCCTTTCCTTTTTCACTCTTCTAATTTTCAATGTACTCTGGCATACACCTTTTAGCTTCATATGGCCGCAAAGATGTTTGAGGAGTATTGGCAAAATTGGAGAAGGTGGCAGCAACAAAATGGCTGAGGACCATTGCACAGTGCTCTGATTTTTCTGCTCTTCAATCCCAAAGATTCACTTACAGATGGCAGAGCTGCTGAAAGGAATTAATGTGGGAGTGTGGCATAGTCGTGACTATTTTTTGCCTCTGGTAGGACGGAATAGCTGCTAACAAAACAT
This sequence comes from Vidua macroura, assembly GCF_024509145.1. NCBI lineage: Eukaryota > Metazoa > Chordata > Aves > Passeriformes > Viduidae > Vidua > Vidua macroura. The sequence continues at coordinate 87,533,082 of NC_071572.1, forward strand.
CCAGGTGATTGTTTCATCTAGTATTATTCAAGACTTTGGTTTTAAGATTACAGTTTTTCAGATATAGGATTCTTGGTTTGCATAGTTAGCTAACAAGTGATTCATTAAACATAATAAGAAATGAGTCAAGACAATGTGGGCTATGCCTACTCTTCGTGTTATGCTTTGATTGACAGCTTGGTTTTTTTGACCATTTTTGTCATATTGCATGAAGGTTTCCTGACTGCTCAAGAAGCATTTCAAAAATGGGTCTTCCTCAAAAACCTTAATGGATCGACAGCATGACAATTTTAGAATGGAATTAACAGCAGAACTACCCAAAGGTAAACTACCAAGAAAATGGAAGTAGTATGTTCATATGAGTATTATTTGTTGGGATCATCATAGCACTGGAGACCTGTAGTAAATTACTTACACATAGAAGTACAAAGGAAGGACATCACCATTGCTTAAAGTGATTACATCTAGGTATTAAACAGGACAGCGAGAGCAAAAGATGTGAGAATTCAGTCATACAGGTGGCATGAAAAGTATTCTTAGCATCATGGCAGTCTGCTCATTGTTGAGCTTTCTTGCAGGTGGCATGGAAAAGCAGTATTTGAGGGAGGATAACGAGGTGACTAAGCAAATGCTCACAGGGATTCTGCTCAGCCTCACAGATTCTGAAGAGCCACAAAGGAGAAAGCTGAGTTAAAAGCTGGAAAATTTAGTAAGTGGATGTGACTTTAGCATCACCAATCATCATCATCGTCTCTAAAATAAATAATAATATGGTGGATCTCATCAGAAAGGGCCTTGAAAGTGGAGAGAAATATTTAAATTTGATGCCATAAGGAAAGAAGAGCAAAGTAACAGGAATACAAAGAAAGGGATATTATCACCATAACAATAAGCTAAGAGACATTGAATAATAATATGGATGGATATGAGTGAGGAAAAAATATGTATTTCAGAAATTAATAAATAATGTTGAAATAGATGAGAAAAAGGATGGAAGCTATGGTGAGTTTGGACTGCAGGCTGGATAAAATATGCAAATATTAAGGAATTTAAACTGCAAAGATAGTATTGTACCATTAGCATGTTTAATGTGATAAATTATTAGAGTTCTGATGTGTAGGTTAAGATCCTGCCTTATAAATAAGATATGCCATTTATGTTATCACACTATTTAAGTCAATAGGCAGGTCAAATGAAAATTATTCATGTTGATCCTGAGTTCATGAGGAAAGAGTAGAAAGGCAGAGGACAATTTTCGTCTATCAAAAACGCAGGCTAGACTCACAAATGCACAGGTTATACATTTGACAATGGTTAGATATCTGGGAAAGCAGGGACAGAATACAGATTTAAATGCTTAAGCAGAAACTTTAGCTGATACAGACAGGTAGGTGGGAAAGCAGACGAGATGATCTGAGAGGGATCTGGCAGACAAATATGCTTAAAGGGAATGTAAGCAGTGGATTCAGAAAGCTTAGAAAGAAAGGAGATTAAAATAGTAATTGTAAAGGAAAATGGATGCAGAGTTGGTGCAAATTTAAGTTCTGATTGGGAGGAAATGATGACAACTAATGTGTATGAAGAGCAAATACCTGTTTATTGATACTTATAAGCTTATAAAATAAATACTCCAAAGGCAAACACAATCACTTTTTTCTTTCACTGTAGCCTCATTGCCACCTTATTTTATATTAAGTATGTAAGTTGGGAATTCAGCAATTCCTTGAGAGTAAAAAGGGCATAACAGTGACTTAATGTGTGAAGGGTCTGCATTAAATTGTTCTATTAAGAGCTTTGTTCCACTAATTATATAGGTAAGTGCTAATATAACTGGTTTATATTACATTTAGAGTACAATATGCAAAAGGAGGGATGTTGCTTTTCAAAACCTCCTTTGCTGCAGCAAAAGATAATGAGAGCTATATAAAGTCCTGAAATCATAGCCAATTCATCAGGCCTGCTATGTGAGCTAATGCAAGACTAGAGGCATACTGCATCAACTGCTGATCATTTTATACCACTTTTAATGCCTAGAAATGAAAAGAAAGAAATTAATGGGGAAATAAAGAGAGAAAATGGAATATATGTAATGTATTTTTGACACTTTGAATCTCACTCTATTATTAGTCTTTTTATATGGAAAAAAATCCAATCAAATCAGACAAGTATTCCGATTTTCAGATTTAACCCATATACAAAGGATACTCCAAGAAGTGTTGCAAAGTAATATATTTCTGATAAGGATCTAAAGCAAATAATGAATAGGAACTAATACAAATATGGTTTCCTTAGCAATGATGCTTCATGATACCATAATTATTTGTTGTTTATACTACAACAGTAAAAATATTCTTTTATAATACTATTACTAGAAGTCTGCAATTTGCTTTTGAGGCCTTGCTCTAGTCTAAGAATTGACTTTTAAATCTAAGCTAAATCAGCTCATTTTAAGTAAAGGAAGGAGGAAAAACATAATAAGTAGCAATAGTAATAATTTGAGGCACATTTGTGTTCTGATAACATAAAAATTAATTTGATTCCTAGTCTAAACTGTCACATTTAGGCCTAAAAATCAAAATTATCTGCATATCTGTTTACTTAGAAATGTTTCAGACGGCTTGAAGGGGGATTGGGAGGCCATGAAAAAGCAGGCCATGAGAAAGCACCAGGAGAACAGAGTAGTGGGAGAGGCTCTCATGTTCTCACCTGGTAAAAAAATGGTGGCTGTAGTCCCATCCCAGTTGTCTCTGTGAATTCAGAGAGCATATGGAACAAGCAAGTGGGATTAGGTGTCTCTGTATGGCCACCAGTGTGGTGGGTTACAGAAAGTGCAGCGACTAAAAGGATGGGGGTGTTGCAGGGCATGGAGGAGATGGACAGGATCCAGTGCTGTGCTCTATGCAAAGGGGTTACTGCACTGTCCAGGAAATTCCCTATGGGGCAAATTGGCCTGGACTGTGGGGGTGAGGAGCACAGGATGGATAAGTAGGTGTGATGGTACCTCTGCTAAATGCAGTGAAGAGGTGCAAGTGGAGGAAACCTTTAGGCAGCTGGAGGAAGCTTCAAAATTGCAAGTTCTGATACGGGGAACTTCAGCTGTCTTGCTAAGTGGTCAAAATGCAATAAGGTAGAATGCAAGCAAAATAGATTTCTGACGCATATCCAGATGATTTCTTGAAACAGGCAGTGAAGGTTATAACCAGGGTAGACCTGTTAAACCTGCAGCTACAAGCAAGGAAGAGTAAGGCTGGAGGTGGACAAGGCAATGGCAGCTTTATAAGCATCAGCTCTGTGTTTATGAAATTAATGCAGAGAGGTAATAGAAGAGTCAGAGCCCTGGCTTTAAGGAGAGCAGCTCATTTAGTGATCTTCTTGGCATGGACCAACAGACTTCTACCCTGTAGAGGAAGGGATCTGGGAAGCCAGTTGATCTTCCAGGACATTTTCCTCAAAGCACTGAGATTATCCTTTTTGATGTGTAGCAAGTCAAGCAAGCATGGCAAGCGCTTGAATGGGGAACTCCTGACAGAGCTCAAATGTAAAAAGTAGGTCTACTGAAGATGGAAGCAGGAACAAGCTCTCTGAAGGACTACAAAAACATGGCTCAAGCATGTGGAGTAGAGCAAGAGTCAACAAAGGGGTGTAAAGTGTGTCTGAAAGTGCAGAAGAAGGAGGAAAAAAAAAAGCCATGTGAGCCCACTCTCCAAAGAGGAGTGGAAGAGTGGACAAGTGCACAAAAATCTCAATGCCTTTTTATCTTGATTTTTATGGGGAAGATCTGCCCTCAGGCCCTCTACGTCAATGAGCAAAGTGGCAGAATTGGAATGAAGAAGGACTGTGTCAGAGACCTTTTAGGCTAATTGTTTTTATTCAGACCCATGGTACTAGATGGTTTCTATCCAAGGGTATTCAAGAAACCAGCTAATATAATTTAAAGACTGTTCTCTATGGTCTTTGAAAGATCTTGTTTTTCAAGAGAAGGTTCATGATGACATGGAAAAGGAAAACTTCATACCCATCTTCAAGCAGGGGAAGAAAGAGGACTTGGGGAAGAGGCTTGTCTTTGGCTCAGTCTGCTAAACAGTTATGGAGCAACTGTTCTACATATATGAAAGACAAGGAGGTGATTTGGAATAGCCAGCACAGATTTACTGTGACTGTAAGACTGTGCCTAAATGATTTGATTGCTTTCTATGATCAAAATATTGACTCCATGGACAAGGGTGAAACCAGTACAGTTGTGAGTAGAAGTGTTTAGTTGGACTTTAGCTGGGCTTTTGACATTATCTTCTATGCTATCAACAACTGGGATACAGTTTGCGTGCATGAGTGCTAAGGTGGGTGTACTGGGGGCAGCATAAATTATGCTGAAAGGGTTGTGATTATCTGTACAAACCCCAGTTTGCAGACAAGTATTGGTGGTTGGTGGTGTGCCTTAGGGGCTGTTGTGGTTTTTAATCCAGTCGGAAAATACGTACCATGCAGCTGCTCACTCACTGCCCACCACTCCACTCCCCAGTGGAGAGGAAAATCAGAAAGAAAAGGTAAATCTTGTTGGTTGAGATATTAAGTTTTTAATACTTGAATCAAAACAAAATGTAATACTAATGATATTAACGATAATGATAGTGATGAAACAAGAGAGAAGGAGAATAAAACGCAAGAGAAACAAGTGATCCACAATACAATTGCTCACCACCTGCAGGCCAATGCCCAGCCCATCCCCCAGCAACATGGTCAACATGAAAGACTAGTCTGCAAAAGCACTTGAACACATAATTCCCATTGTTTTCTGTAGGATTTTTTTTATATTTTGTGGTGCTGGTCTTTACATTCTAGGAGATCCTTTTGAGAAAGAAATATTCTTTCTTTCTCTAGTGAGTCTTGTTGAGTATAATTTAAACACTTCTATTTTCATAAAATCATAGCATGGTTGGGGTGGAAAAAGACTAATAAAAATCATCTAGTCCAACCTCTCTGCCATGGGCAGGGACGTCTTTCACTACATCAGGTTGCTCAGAGTCCCCTCCAACCTGGCCTTTGAACAGTTGCAGTGATGGGACATCCGTAGCTTCTTTGGGCAGCCTCTTCCAGTGCCTCACCAGCCTTACTGGAAAGGATTTCTTCACTGTAAAGAATTTCTTTCTTCTATCCAACCTAATTCTACCCTCTTTCATTTTAAAACCATTGTCCTTTGTCCTGCCACTACAGGCCCTGGCAAGAAGTCTGTCTCCATCTTTCTTACAAGCCCACTTTATATATTGAAAGGATGTAATAAGGTCTTCCCAGAGTCTTGTCTTCTCTAGACTTAGCAACCTCAGCTCTCTCTATCTCTGACTGTTCCAGCCCCCTGACCATTTTTGTGGCAATCTTCTGGATTTGTTCTAACATATCCATTCTTTCTTGTACTGGGTCCCAGAGCAGGACATCTAGTCCAGGTTAGATCTCAGGAAAGCAGAGAGTAGATGGGAAAAATCATCTCCCTCCATGTGTTTGCCATGTTGCTTTTGGTACAGCTCAGGATATGGTTGGCTTTCTGGGCTGCAAGCACACATTGCCAGATCATGTCCCATTTTTCCTCCACTAATGCTTCCAAGCCTTTCGCATCAGAGCTGTCCTCAATCCATTCATCCCCCCAGTTTGTACTGATACTGAGACTGCCCTGACCCAGGTTCGGGACCACACACTTGACCTTGATGAACTTCTTGAGTTTTTCATGGGTTCACTTCTCAAGTCTTCAAAGTTCCTCTGGATGGCACCATATCCATCTACCAAATCAGCTCAGCTTGATGTGATGTGCAAGCTTGCTGAGCATGCACTCAGTCCCATTGCCTATGTTATTAGTGAAGATATTAAATATTATTGGTCCTAACATGAACCCTTGAGGAAGACTGCTCACGGTGTCCATTTGGGCATTGAGCCATTGACAATATATTTTTGGCCAGTGCAGACAGACAGACATTTCCTTATCCTCCTAACACTTCAGGCATCAAATGTGTATCTCTCAAATTTAGAGATGAGAATACTGGGGAGGATGATAGCAAAGGATTTGGAGAATTTAATGTAATTTTTACCTCTTTTAGCATTTAGAACTTGAGAGACAGAGAAAGGGACACATTAAGTACTGGTAATGATGTGTACTATAAGCATTAGTGTTTTTATTCCTCTTCTTCCCCAGAGAAATGTGTTAGAAAGACCGGAATAGTTTACATTAAGGCACTTAAAATATTTTTATGTCTTTTAATTAATCTCTAAATTTACACACGTGTGCATTTTTCTTTTTAAATCTCTTTAAGAATTGCTTTTACAATTCATTGCCATTTTCATGCCTTTTGCTCTTTTTTCCTCAAAACATGAATGACGAAGTAATGTTTTTGGCAATTATAGGTTCTTACCACATCTGTATATATTACTTAGGGGAGGAAAAAAATTGTATTTCTTCATCCTTAATGTTTACAATATATATCATGATGGCTTCTTAAAAAGCAACATTGAAGACGTGACAGGCATGTGAAACTATTTCCCATGCATGAGTTGTACCTTTCCCTCCCCCCACCAAAAAGGCTGCCTAAATGGATTTTTTTAACCACTCATCTTTATTAGTACACATTCAAAGAGTAGCAGATTACTGTGCGTAACTCACGATGTTCATTGATTCATTGGAAACCACTGTTCTGCTCTCTGAGCTCCATATTTCATCTGCCTTCGTCTTAAGTATCAGGGGTTTTTTGCATATTAAAGATTTTTCAAACAGCCCTGAGACAAACGTCAGGGAAATTAGATTATCATACCTCTGGAGAACTGAATTTACTTGGATACCACTCTTCAAGGTGCTGTAGTATTCAATTATCTCCTGAGATTTCATGCTGAGTTATGTTAAATAGTCTGTGTGCTTCCTAACATTTCTTAATGGTTTTTTTTATTTCTTTCCAAACTCAAAACAAATAAATGGTTTGTGCTTTGAATGGATGATTGTTAGCTTTCATGTGCATAATGCTGTTCAGGATGAATATTTTTTTTTAATTATTATTTGGTGCTGAAGACTTTTAGCCAGTTAATTCTTATGGCATCTCTTGGAGAAAGAGGGATTCTGAGGAGAACTGCTAGGACGATCATCACTATGCACCATTTGTGTCATGAAATAAAGATGCTTGTCTGTAGATGAAAAATTACTGGGTTTCATCATTATATTAGGAGAATAAAAGTAATGGAAGAAATAAAACTTCTTAAACTAAAGAACAGTGTTGAGTCAAACACAAAGTAATGTAGTAATGGCCAAAAAAGCTAATCTATATTGGAAATAATTTTATCTAGTAAAAATGGAAGAAGGTTGTGGAAGAAGCACCACATGAGCTTTATAGAGAAAAGATTGTGAAGTACTTTTGAAAGGTAGAGTGATGATTCTTGTCTTAAGGTTAGATTTTGTCCAGGTGTTTTATCACAGAATGACTTTTAATGTTTGAAAAAAGAAATGTGTGTTGTTCTGATACCACGTGCTTCTAGTATTGTGTTTCTGTATCAACTGTTGAAAATGGCATACATACACTTTCGGGGAACATACCGTATTCAGCAGTGCAGAGATAGGGAGCAAAGATATTTGGCGATTTCTAAGTAATAGTGGTAGTTTTGTATGAATACAACCCACTTTTCAGATTCAAAAATACAGTAGTGATAACTACTGCAGAAGACTTTAAAAATACTATATGCACTATAAATCACCCATTATCAATAACCAATCAACGAACTTATAGTAGAAAATCAGAAATTCTGCTGGTTTACTTTCTGTAAAATTGTTTTCCCCAATCTTGGGCTTTGTATTGTCTTACTTTTGCAAATGTCTGTGCCATTAGGAAAAATCAACATCATCTGAATAAACCGAGAAGAGTCCAAAATAAATAGAAAATGATCCTGTTCAAATTCTTCATGAAATATAGGATTTAGTTTTGTAAACTAAGGGTCAGAAACACCACTATGGTAAAAGAAAGATCAGGCTTCTAAGAAGATAAAAAACCAAGAACTGTCAGGATTTTATTTACTTCTCAAGAAAAAGTAAGTTTTTGAAAATGAGATGCCTGACCCTTTCATACACTTTGCCTCTCTATTTCTTATTGTGTCTCACTGGCTGGAGGGGAGTTCTTCTTCTGACTGTTTGGGTCAAGTAACTCTTCTCTTTTATTAGATACACTGGTCTTTGGCAGGGCTTTTAGGAAATTAATTCACTTCCTTTTGGACTTTATCCTATGCCCCATACCTAAGCAATATTTTCAGGAAGGCCTTTTCTTCTCTTGCTGTTCACTGGGGTGTTATGTCTACTTGTCAGATTAAAAAAAAAAAAAACAAAAAAAAAAACCTCAGATTTTGACCAGTCAAATGAAGGAGACTCTTGAACTAAAAAAAAAAAAAAAAACAAACAAAACCAAAAAACCACCACCACAAAAAAAAATCCAAAACCCAAAAAACTAACCCTCAAAAACAAACAAACAAACAAACAAAAAAACTGTTAATTGGCAAAAGCCCCTAGAAAAGCATTTTCTATCTTGCTGACTGTATTTTGCCTATGTTGACATATAATGAACTGCATCCCCTCTGTAATTACTGGAAGGACGTTGAGTTTCACTGGGACTGTACTAACACAACACACACTAACACAAATTAATCTGGTTTTAGGTTAATTTTTTTCTTCCACAGTGTGTAGAAGACGCATACATCCTGTTGGGATAATGAATTGGTACAAAGACCTGCTTGTGGGGAAAGAAGATGATTCAGCAGGCATCCAGGATTAGGTCCAGCTGCTTCCTGATGCCAAAAACAAGCCCTCTGTGTTTTATCAGATTGCAAGCAAAAGCACCAGATGAAATTCTCTATTGAATTATTAGAGGTGAGATGGGACTAAATAGCATAGAAAGGTTTAATTCCCTTTTCCTGATTCAGCATATTTGAGTGTGGGCAAGAGTGGCAATAATGAACGCTCCAGAGAATTGGAGGAGGTTTTAACTCAAGGTAATATGCCCATGCTACGTAATGCAGAACAGTCATGGGTTTCATATGATTATCACCAGTATCTTTGAACTTGATTACTTCAGTCTTTCACCAATCCTTAATTTCAGCCTTGGAGTGGCTAGACACTTAGAGTAGCTTGGCACTCTGCTTTCTAAAAATAAATGAGGAATAAGTTACTGAATGGGATTTTATTGCACTAAGATAGAATGTAGGGTTTTTTCCCAGGCTGTTGGGCACTTTCCACAGTCTTTTTACCTTCTTTGGGTGAATACATTACATTTGTGGATTAAGTCTTTGTATTTGTTGAAAAGAAGCATTTATATTAAAAAAGCACCATAAAACAAATACTCAGATCCACACAAAATCTGTGGATCTGGACTTATGCAAATTTACTCAGGTGCCTACTCAGGTCCCTTTAAGTGCAATGAAGTACTCTAATGAAGCATGGATTTAATCTTCAGGGAGAGTCTAAGATGAAGATAGCTCACAAATCCTGAAGAGACCAATATCGGGAGCAATATCAGGCAAAGAAAATCCCAGGGTGCTAATTTATCAGATGTGCCCATTCTATTGTCTTCTCTTTCAGATGCCTGGTTTCCTGCTAAATATTCTCCTTCCACTTTGTTGGAAAATAAAGACATTTTGCAAACTCTGAAAGAGCCAATCCAGTATAAAATTTGATTTTTAAATGTATTTTTCAATCCCAAGTGATTGACAGTTCCTTCTAGGTTCATTCTTTCTTAAATCACTCTTCATAAGTTTATCCCATTCATGTAGCTTGTACTGCAAGTTGTATTACTTTGAAATTTGGCCTGTGACATTTATGAGAACTATTTGTTTGGACATGTCTGCTGTTATTAGGGTTAGTGTATAAAAGCAGGTTCTTGGGCACCTTTCCAGAACACAGGTGGAAGTTCCCAAGGATAAAGGTTAGGCATTGGCATAAGCCTTCCTAATATATGAAAGTTAGGTATTTTGCCATGTTTCAATCATGTATCTTAAAAGCATCAAGTCAGAATATATGTGTAGCTTTTTTAAACCTGAATTGTAATAAACCTGCCAGATAGAAAACCCTTGGAGCGTCAGAGTGTGATGGAAAAGTGTGGTGCGAACGTGCAGGATATGATGAGGTACCTAAAGACAAGGTAGCTTTCAGATTTGAATATTACTGTGTTGCAGCATAAATGCCTTTCCAGTACCAGTTTTGAGTGGCATGAGACCACAAGTTCAGTTCCTCTTGGGTTTCAGTTGACATGCAAGCCTGGAGCATGCCTGGAGCAAGTTACTGTGCCAACAATGGAAGTTGCTTTTCGAACTGAATGGTGAAATACCAGTTTGCTGCAAATTACCTCCCTGGTAAATGTTCTGTAGCGTTTGTTAGCATGGGAGGCTGGGGTTTTTTTAAAGTTTCTTTCTTAGCCAGCTATTAACTAACCTGGGTATGAATCAACTGAGTACGTTCCAGGGTAGAAGGCTGCTTTGGCTACTGCAATCCATGGAATATTTCATACATTTCACCTGCACAGCTCTACTCAGCCATGAAACAGCTAATATTGACATACTGGCATGCTGACAATGAACTGTCAAAAATGTCATGAATTCTAAAGAAAACAAGTATGCTTATCTATAGTAGGCATGTTTAGCCCTGTTTTAATTGTTCTGTTTCTAAATAAGGCATGTCATTTAAAAATCAGAACCTGTCGCTTTATATCTTTTTGAAACAATCATAAAACATATGCAGAAGCTTTTTAAACCATGTGCCAAAATTGTGCCACATATGTTGTGACCACCCTGAAGTTGTAAAACTGTATGTATATGGAGGATATATTACAGAAGGTTGCACAGAACAGGTGAACATTGTTTAAAAAATGAATAATCTATTTCGTGGGAAAGAAAGTATATCATGACAATATTTTACACAAGAATAAATCAGTTCCAGTCCAGACCATGATTTTTCTGTTTACTACTCAAATTCACCTATAACATTTAATATGCTTTGTGACAGGACAACAGTTTTAGTGTCCAGTCCTAGTCCTTCAAAGGAGGGTCCCCTTCCTGCCTGCCTTCCCTCCAGCTGTAAAGTTTTGCCAGCATACAGGGATTCCATTTTCATATCTGGTTCTTTGTTATCTTTAACTTCTTTTTGTCAATTACATTTTCACCTGGCACAAAAATAGTTGTTATACAGTTAAAACTCAGTGAATGTATTAAATGGGTTTTGGAATTAAATGCTCTCAAATTTTAATTATATCAGATTTCAAATATTGAACCAGCTTCTTCTTCTGTGAGTAGTTCCAGCTAAAGTCAATACGAATATTTTATGAGTTATGCAACGGGATTTGTCCTGCCTTTTATAAGTAATCCTGACTTCCACACACCAAGTATTTCTCGAGTTCTTATTCTGTGAAAATGCAAGTTAGAATGCAAGTTAGAATATGGACTGTGTAGTGACTTATCTGTTATGCTGAAAAAGAATGATAGAAAGGAAAATGCAAAGTAAATTATTTAAGTTATTTGCTCTTAAGCATATTTTAAAAGAAAAAATATAAATAAAAATAAGAATATATGTGTATCCAATATGTGTCTAATTTGTATTGTGTATTTTTGATCATCCTACTTCTAAATGAATTATTGAATATCCATTTAGAAGCAGGTTGTTTTATTTTCAGACTGATAAGTATGAAAAATGCCTGAAATGTCTTGTTCACCCATTTAAAAATAAAAGTAGGAATAAACAATTTGTCCTACCTCTGAGTCTATTTGGTTTCCAAAGTCATCTTTTTTGAGACCTTTTCCTGCAAATGTACTTGGTACAACACCTGGAACAATGAAGCCTTTGAGCGCAACATTGCTTATGTAAATACAATTATTCCTATCAACATGCCTAAAATTTTATCCACATTTTCTACCACAGGCTGTATTGTGCAGGCCTGTATTTCAGATAGTTGTCTCAGGATCAGAATAACCTTTTTAATCATAAAAATGCATTAACACCAGACTCTTTCACTGGAAAAAGACTTGTTCGTTTTAACTACCACAGAGAGGAAAGCTAAATCGTGAATATTAACATTCTCAGGCAGAGATAAAACCTTAAATAAATATCTATTAAGTAGTTACAACTCTTTTACATGTACAAATATGTTTCTAAATGAAGACATTAAGGGTTTTTTCTTAAGTCTTCATTTAGTGATGCACAAGTCATGATGACATCAGCAATAGAATGCTAAATGTATGCTGAAACTGGTAACTTGTATTCTTCCATGAATAGATGCTTTACGTTTTCTTCATTATATTAAGGAGAAATCTCTCCTATGTGTCTGTCATGAGCAGCCCCAGAAGACACAACATGATGCTTCAGAGTAGCTCCAGGCCATGGAAGCAGCCTGGCTCCAGGAGAGAGGTCCTTGGAGGGGACATGAGGACCAACACCACACACGACATCTTTGCAAATGCACACAGTCCTCCCAGCTGCAGCAAGGTTGTTTGGTGTAAATGTCCTGCAGCATGTCAATATTGAGATTTTTGTCCTCCTATCATCTCCAGTGTTAACAGCTCAGCAGGGAAGCGCCTGCTGCTGCTGCTTATATCTGTGCAAATTTTCTCTTATGAAACTGTCTCATAAGGGACGTAGGCAAATGTCCAGTTTCTGTAATGGTGATGTTTGTTTATTTGCAATTAATTAGCCTGAGATTTGGCTCAATGATTTGGAACCTCCGTTAGCAGGTAACTTTAGCAGGAGGAATGAGGTCACCCTGTCTTTTGTACTTTGGGACATTGTACCACGTACATCCCAGCCTGGAGTCCCGGCACAAAGCTGCCATGTGAGAGCTGCTTCAGGCTGCCACTGGGCATAATTCAATATCACAAGCAAAACACAATGTGCTTAAGGAATTCTGTGAAATTCTACAGCTGTAGCCTGGTCTCCTGGTGACACTTTAGGATCCCCAGCAAGGGAGCCAGGGGTGATGCCCGCTTCCTTCCACTCTGCTTCCAGAGAAAATGCCCTCAAGGAATATTTGTGGCCCGCTGCTCTTTCTGGAATAATGCTTCAGGGCTCAAGTTGAAAAGGTTGGATGTCACTGCTTTAAGCAAATTGGAAAATTCAAATCTACATTGGATCTCTTTAGGAAAAGATGACAGTTGAGGTAATTTATAGCATTTAAGATACTATACTGTGAAATAATATCTTGTCAGTCACATTGAATAGAGCAATGGAAGCACAAGCCAAAATACACAAAGAGTTATTAGCGGGCACCAGATTTTTCTACAGTGGTTTTTGAGCTACAAGCATAGATAGTGTTGTTCCTGGCAGCAGTGTGTAAAGAAAATTAAACAACACTGGTTTTTTTAATGGATTATCATCTGCTGTAGATTTTTAGAAATAGATTTTAATTTCCAAGTACAGAAGTGGAGACATCCAAAAAAATGGTCAAAGTGGGATTTTTCTGTTTTTGCACTACTACAACTGAAATTCGACCTTATTTATTATTTTATTTTCAACTTAAATTAAAGTCTAAAATGCCAAATACATGTTCTAGGACTTAAAAAGTATCTTATATCCACTGAGCAGTTCCTGTGTTCTCACTTCTCATGCCTCTCAGATGCAGAAAGTCCCTCTGTAATGTCTTATTTTTCACCTCCTTAAGTTTTTGCAGCCAATTCTCACATGCTCTGCAACTTTTTCAGATATTCTTTTAAAAACTAATTAGCTGCTGAAGACAAGACTGCATTAAATGTTTCCCACCTTTCTGATAAATAGTCTTTGTACCATGCTGCAGAGTAATTTTCACTGTCTTTTTCTGCCTTGGTGACTATTTTAGCATTGTTTTCATACTGTGGGTTTGCTGGAGAGGTTTAGACTAAACCACCCAGGATGTGCTCAGTCCTAATGATCATGACACGGTGTACTCAGGGGCATTCAGTGACACTTGCAGAATTCCATGCTTTCTTGACCAGGAATACCGAGCAGGTGTCTTGCTGCCACTGTTCTCCTGGATAAGTTATGCAGATACCAAATTGTGCCTATTGTTTCTATTTGTGGAGATGCCCTAAATGGAAATATTTAAGCGACATCCATTTTTATTAAAGAGATGTTTCCACTCTTTTGAAACCTTAGTAATTTTTTTCTCCTGGCAAGTCCAAGGCAGAAATGCTCACTTTGCTCATTAAGACTTGGGATTACACCAGAGTGTGCTTTTCTGTGAATAAACAGCTGTTCAGGGGAAGGAAAATACCCAGCTCTAAAATGAACAAAGTTCTTAAGATAATTTGCTTTCAAAATGGTCAGTGCAAGTGCCATTGTATAATGAAACGTCACAGGCACTTAACTTTTATAGAGCAGTTATTGACTGGTCACTGTATTCATTTTCAGACATTAATGCCAAGGTCAGTTAAAACTAACCAAAGTCCAGATCAACATATATTTCATACTAGAAACTTGCCAGGATTTTATTCACAATTTTCTTTCCTGGTCTGTTTTCAGACAGGCCAGTCACATCTTTCAATATTTGTATTCTTTTACCTGTTACCTTTGCATTTTACCTTGCCCATTTCCATGTTTCCCACTAAATGTCACTTCCTACAGCTGGAATTTAATTTGAATTATTAAATATATTCATTCTACCAGAGCTTTGAACATGAGTTTATTACTTCTTGGCATATAGCTTGCCTTAGTGGGATGCAATAAATTAGTCTAATCATGTGGTGAGTACTTACTTCATTCTGTGTTTGTTCCTGCTAGGAACTGAAATTGTCTCTGTAATTGTATGCAAATCCCTTCACCAGAATAATCAAAGGAAACCTACGTGTAGCTGTCCATCCTCCACAAGAGAAGCATAAAAGTAACCTAACTTTTAATTCTACTTAAATGAAATGCTGTATCTTATGTGAAATGTAGATACAAAATAGAAGAACAAATTTAAAGCATGTCAGTAGCAGATACTGGGATAATATTGCTGGTTGCTTTTAGTTCTGCTCTTTCCATATGCATAACATTAGGTTAATAGTGTTCATGGCATTGTACCTGAGAAATAATAATATTGGGATTTTTCATTTTAAACATGGAGGAGTGTCTTCTCCTCCGGAAAGTACATGAGACATATGATGGAGGGTTTTATGAGCTTCCTTCAAGAAGGTGCCTGTTTCCTTCTGCTGTGTGACGAAAGATACTGGATAAGCTATCTCAGAATTAGCCAAATTCAAATTAGGCAAAATTTCAGTTGAGATAAATTCTCCTGTAATTCTCTTATTCTGAGGCATGTTTTATATATTGGCCTCAAATCATCTTGATTTGCTTCTTTGACCTCTGTCAAATATTTTAGCATTAATTTTTTACATGTGGACACCAAAAGAAGATTCAGCCATGTAGGAGTAGTCCAGTATTCTCTGTGAAGATCATATCATTTTCTTCCCTGATTCTCTGTATAAGTATCTAGATGTTACATTAGCTGTCTTACAGCATTGATGGAATAGATCAGTTCTGTATATCAATGACTGCAATGGTAGTGTTTGTGAAGACACTCAAATGATGCAAGGTTACTAAGAGCCTTTTGTTCTGCCCGTTCTTTTCAGAGGAGTACTGAAAAGAACGAGAAGAGAGGAAGAAGCCAAAACAATCAACAGTCTCTGTTCATTTCCCTTCTTTGAAATTTTTATTATTTCTTTGCATACTGGTTTGCAGATTCATAGACAGCAGTTACAGATATACATACATATAGATGTATTTACTTGTTATACACATATATATATGTACACTTGTAATGTCTTGGAACATTCAGTGGAACTTATTAAAATGTTTTCTCACTTTTTTTTCTTTTCCTTTCTTTCTTTTTTTTTAATTGTAAGATTTGGGTGTGTTTTTTTTTAAGAAATTCAGATTCTGAGCCCTTTTCAAGGTTTAGTTGAGAGTGATATTTGCAGTCCCTAAAATGAAGTGCCTGGTAGGTGCATTATTCAATGTCATAGAATCGTAGAATCATTTAGGTTGGAAAAAGATCAAGTCCAAACATTAACCCAGCACTGCTGTGCTCACCCCTAAGTCATCTACTTCACTACAATTCTACATGCCTTTTAAATGCTTTCCAGGATAGTGACTCAACTCCTTCCCTGGGCAGCCTATTCCAGGGCTTGAAAACCCTTTTCATGAAGGAATATTTCCTAATATCCAGTCTAAACCTCCCCTGGTGCAACTTGAGGTCTTTTCCTCTTGTCTCTGTCATTACTTACTTGGGAGAAGAGATCGACCCTCATCTGGCTGCACCCTCCTTTCAGGTGGTTATACAGAGCAATAAGGCTCCCCCCAAGCCTCCTTTTCTCCAGGCTGAACACCCCCAGCTCCCTCAGCTGCTCCTCACAGGACTTGTGCTCCAGACCTTTCCCCAGCTCCGTTGCCCTTCTCTGGACACGCTCCAGCCCCTCAATGTCTTTCTTGCAGTGAGGGGCCCAGAACTGAATTTGAAGCCAGGTAAGCGGAATGATCGTTGTCATTACACTTCAATAAAAGCCAAACATCTTCAGATGTTTCACAAGTTGCTGCTCCAGTTCAAAAAGAAGGAACCTCATCTTAACGCTGGTCTACATATGAAAAGCACTGAATTAATTTTAGGAACTGGAAGAAAATCATAGATCTTTAGGATTATCTCCAAAATGTTAGTTGTTGGGGGAGCAAGTAACTTCTAATAAATATGTGGTCCATATGTCAGTTTAAAAAATACAGTAAGACTTATTTCAAACTCACTTCAAACAAGTGGTAGCCATAATCGTAGCGTTCAGATTTTAAGTCCTGTTTCCCAGGGCTTATTACATTTTTCTGAAAAAGGAAAATACTTCAAAATGTAGATTTCAAAAACGTCTTAAATGAAATTTAAAATCAGAAATAATGTGCCTGGGATCTACAAATAGAACTTATGGGAGGTATAAGGTCCTAAAGATTATGTGCTGTGTAGCTACCAGTAAGTATGGACATGGCGACAAGTCCATAGAGACAGAATAAAGGTTGTGACTTCCTTCAAAAGAATGCTTGTTAATGTGAATGCCTGTTATTTCAGTCTGAAGACTGTTCTTTCTATTTTCTCTCAGGAAGGTATTAAAAATGACACAGCCAATAGGCAGAGACTGACAGACATTTTATAATAAAACACTACTTTTCTAAGAAATCCCTATAGAAAGGAGGCAGAAGATCTGACTTCAAGAAGATCTTCATTTAGTACCCACAGTCAGTTCTGTCTTAGGGCACAGGTATCTTATGGAGGCAGATGCCTTATGGGGAAAAGTAGTACGTGACAATATAAAGACAGCAGCACAATATATTAACCAGAACACATTAAGGTACTGCTAATTTGAAGATACACCATCTCTTGAGAGCTTTAGCTCACAGTGCTAATATCCTTTGACATGGTTGTTTAGGATGTTATTTACACAAACCTCCGTGTACATTTGTATACCATCACAGGGCAAAGTAAATCCTGTTAAATTGAGACTAGAGAGGTGAATTATTGGCAAGTTTGCAATTTCTGGAAAATAATTATGCCTGAATGAAGATTGTGCAAGAAGGATAATTTATTAATATCAGTCTTACAAACTATAGGTTTTAGCAAAAGGAAGAATTTTGGCAGAAGGTAATAAGGCAAATATTTGAACTTATTTTCGTCCAAAGTGGAGTAAGTTTTTCATCTTTTCTGCCTCTTCATTAAAAATACTGATACACATTAGCCCTAATGGTTGTCCCAAGGTGACGGATAACTGGTTATTTATAGAGACTACACAGATCGTCTGACAGAGGGTTAGCATAACACATGCTTCTCTTTTTTTCCCTCTTTTGTTCCACTTGTTAGCTCAATTGCTGGGGCTTTTTAGGTAATAGTTTGTAAAGTTTTGGTAACACTGTGATTACTTGCAGTTTCTAATTTAGCATTTAAAGTTCTGTAATTAAAATTTACTAAGAAAGTGTCTTCTTTCTGCTTGTAAATTACAGAGGAACCAATGACCTCTCACCTGAACCAGTTGTAGCTGAAGCCTATGGCATAACTAAAAATAGACAAATAAAAGCAAATAATACATAAAATGCTAACAAGGTATAAAAATTTGGTTTTGGCGTTTATCTGTAAGTACCTTCAGATGTTTTCATCTCCATGCATGCTTGTCATAAGAAAGATTATGGGACTGCAATGTTATTTTGAAGGCATTTAGTGAAATGTCATCTGAAAACTGTGAAAGTCCAACCAAAACTATTAGACTGGCTTCAAAACCAGGGCTTTTCTTCAGTCCTTCTCAAGTTCCCAGTTATCTCTATCACTTGGCACTTTGATGAGACACCTTTACAGTGTTTTTCATATGAAGGCTGCGGACTCTGAAATGCAAAGAAGGGGGAAAATCTTGCTGCTGAGTGGGTGTAGCATTAATGGGACCTGACACAGCTTGAATCTTTGATCATGAATTCCCATTGTGGTGTAATCCAAACCTCCTCCCATATGCTCCCTGAAAGCACATTTCTTAGGCTATGTTGTTCCACTTAAGATTTTTTTTTTTTAAAGAAGTAATGGTTGTAATATATTGCCAGCATTTTCTTGTAGCTTTGAGTTGTCCTCAGGATAGAAGGATTATTAAATACTGCAGATGTAGGTGCACAGGTACCAGTCTCAAAAGGATTAAGGGAGAGAATAGCAGAAAGTCTGACCATACACTATTGCAGGATCTTGTTTTGAAGGTGTATCTCAAACACCAAGAAAATATTCAAGGTCACAGTTGTCAGGGAGGCAAGAGACATGATCTCAAAGGTAGTTTCCTTTATCATCAAATATTCCGAAGTATTTGAAACAAAAATACAATAGAAGAGATTGCTAAATTTGATCTATTATTTCCTCAGTTTCAGTTCAGAACCATGTGTAGTAAAATTGCCCTTATCATTGATGGTATAGGTGGCTTAATTCACAATCTACATCATAGTCAATCTCTTTGAAAGTAGAAAGAATTTGGAAAGCTAAGTAAGCCCAAACATGGATTTCTCAAAAACAAATTATGTGAGATAAAGCAATTTTCATTCTATTACAAAACATTGGAAAAAAAAAAAATGTATCTCATCCTAAGGCAAGTTTTTACATTTCCATGAAATTTTGCTAGATCAATGCATTGGGTTTGCATGGCAGGGGTTTGGTAATAGGGGTCTCCAGGGGTGGCTTCTGTGAGAAGCTGCCAGAAGTTTTCCCCATGTCTGATAGAGCTAAAGCCAGCTGGCTGCAAGATGAACCTTCTACAGGCCAAAGCCAAGCCAGTCACTGATAGTGGTGGCACCTCTAGGATATTGTGTTCAAGAAGAGGAAAAAGCTGTGCAACAGAGATAGAAGTGAGAATATGAGAGATAGAGCTCTGCAGACGCCAGTGTCAGTGCAGAAGAAGGAGTAAGATGCTCTCCAGGCCCCAGAGCTGAAGTTCCCCTGCAGCCCTTGGTGCAGACCATGGTGAGGCAACTGTGTCCCTGCAGCCCATGGAGGTCCACAGTCGAGCAGATTACAGAATTACAGATGGTTTGGGTTGGAAGAGACCTTAAATGTCACCTAGTTCAAACATCCCTGCCACAGACAGGGAACCTTCCACTAGACCAGGTTGCTCAGAGCCCTGTCCAGCCTGGCGTTGAGCACTGCCAGGGGTGGGGCATCCATAGCTTCTTTGGGTAAGAATGACCTTCTACAGCCATATGCATAGTTGAAGAAAGGGGAGATGGAGGGAAGATATTAAGAAATTTTTTTCCACATTATTCTACTCTGATTTGATTTGCAATAAATTCATTTTCCCAAGTTGAGACTGTTTTGCCCACAACAGTAATTGCTGATTGATGTCTCCCTTTCTTTGTCTTGACCCATATTTTCCCTCATCCCATCCAGCTGAGAAGTAAGAGTGATAAAAGGCTTGGTGAGCACCCAGCATCCAGGCAAGGTCAACCCGTGGCAATGAGCTAAAGAAATTTTTTCTTGATGCCATTTCTAGAAGACCTATCAAACAGTGATCACACTCAAAGTCAGAAAGAAGTATATGAGATTCACTATCAAATAAAGAAGTATGAAGTATTGATC
The DNA here is from genome assembly GCF_024509145.1 of Vidua macroura. Taxonomy (NCBI): domain Eukaryota; kingdom Metazoa; phylum Chordata; class Aves; order Passeriformes; family Viduidae; genus Vidua; species Vidua macroura. The sequence continues at coordinate 87,553,148 of NC_071572.1, forward strand.
CATTCTGGTTGCAGGTTTTTTTTCCCAGTGTCTTTGTTAATGATTTGTACGAAGAAATACAAAACGCATTTGTTAAGCTTGCAGAGGATAAAAATTTAAGAGGACTGTGTGTACTCTGGAATACATATTTTAAATACATCACATTTTCACCAATGCACTTCAGGAAAAACTTGGATCAATTGCCACATATCCAGAGGAAAGCAAGGAAAATTGTCAGAATTGAGACTAAAACATTTTCCACATGGAAAAGCTGAGAGAATCATATTTCAGAAACAGAAGTGCAGGTAAAAAAGAAATGTAACAGTCTTCAGTTACATAAAGGATTGCTTTAAGGAAGAAGGGAACAAACTGTTCTCCAGGCCTACTAGAGCTAGGACAAGAATGAATGGCGTTAAATTATGCCAGGGGAGACTTAGGTTACACTTTAGAAAACATCTCCTAATGATAAGGATAATTAAGCAATGAATATATTACCTAGGATGTGACTGAATCCTCTTTAGAGGTTTTTAAGGACAAAGAAAAATATCTGTCTAGAATTTTTAAAATATAATTTATATGTCTTGGGGGATGGAGGGTTAGAGAGGAATAGATGGAACTATTTCTTGAGTTCCCTATCTTACTTTCCAATCTCTGTATCATTTCTGTGAATCAGACCCGAGAAGGACTCTGAACACAACTGTAGTTCTAGCTTCCACTCTGCCAATTTGTATGTACTTTTTGTTGAAAATTCTGGCTCCGGCTCACACTGTAGAAAAAATCAGGGGTGCAAGTGATTTTGTTTAAAATCTGGAAGTTCTATGCTGACCAAAATTTGAAACAAAACTGTACATTAATAAAAAGGTAATTAAAAAAACAATGAAAAATGAAATATGCATGAATTTGAGTGCCTGTAGTTATTGGTGGAATGTATGGTCATGCATCACTCATACTGTAAATTTCTTGTATGGTTTTCATCACTGTATTTTCTGGATTCATCTTGACAAGATTTGGCCAGATAAAATAAATGGTAGATATTTTCACTAAGCCTCATGCCCAGACTCCTTCAGCATTCATTGAAGAAAAAGCACCTTTGAGATAGATATCCAAGACCCAAAAAATTGGGTTTTTTTATGGATCACATGTCTCTCCTTTGAAAGCTTGGATGATTAACTTAGACAAGTACTCTATAAACAGCTAGAATTAAGCAACATGAATCCAGTCCTGAATTGTAAATATATTGGCTTATCCTTACCAAATGATTTATTGTTCATTCTTCACTTCTGTTTTGTGTTGGATTTATAAAAAACTCACCCTAATATTAATTCCTGTAGTTGGAAGTAGCTTTCGTAAAGTAGCTCCACCAGGGTATGGGGCTTTTGGAATCATAGTAAATCTTGGGAATGAGATTTATTCCTATTTGAAAATTAACTGGCCCTGAAAGAGAAATAAATTAATTTGCAGTTCAGTAATGTGCAGCATATGAGCCCATGTAAGCTCATCTTTGGAAAAGACCCATATTTGTCAGATATGTTTTCTATGCCTGGGATCATAACAAATATATTGCTTATGCTGTTTCCAAGTTTATTAACCTGTTAACTTACTAATTCAGTATTGTTAGTCTGCTAACCATAGTAAAACACAGTAATAATATGTAAATATTGCATCTTCTTAACTGTAGAAAATTACTAATAGGTTACTGGACAAAAGCTCCAAAATAAGAATTATTACTGGGGGTGCTACTGTTTGGAGCAAACAGCCACTTTGCTGTCTGTGTCCTGGCAAGCCCATCAGGAATTCAGGAATGATTGCTTGTGCTTAGAGGGTTGGGGAAATGGTTTCCCAGAATGAAAAGGCTGCTGGAAGATGAACGTTATTGAAATTTATTACATCACTGCAATTGATCACTGAACTATTTTCTGGTGAAAGTAAGTAAGCAAGCAAGGAAAAAAAAAAAAAAAAAAAAAGAAGAAAAAGAAACAAAAGTAAGAAGAAAAGAAAGGAAATATGTGCATTCCAGCAGAAAAAAAAAGTCAAGATGGTACTCCTATATCTCTTCAGTTTATAGTTTATTCTGAACATGCTAAAGAGATTTAGATATCAAATTTTACTTTTTAATTAAATTGAAATAAATTAAATCAGATCATTGCCTGCTGAAATGAAATTGGTTAGGGGAAAGCCTAGCTGAAGACAAATAAAAAAGCCTGAAAGATAACTTAAATTTTGAAATCAAAAAGATTTCTCATTATTTCAGCTACTTGGGTGGAGGAAGGTTGTGTATAGGTTCCAATTACAGTGAGTAGGAGGAATCCTGGACTACAAACTTGCCCATTTTACACACTTTGGCCTCCAGAAGACATCTGACTCTGAAGAAGTACTAATACCTCAAAGCACCAGGTGCATATATGCTATTATTTTTCTATGACTGATCCATTTTTTTAAGAAAAAATGCCAATGGGTTGTGGAATGAGGGAAAAAGGCTTAAAAAATCTGAGATTTTAGTTTATAATATATTTAACTGTAGTATCAACCCCAATGCATGGATTTCTTGCAGTAGGCATCTCCAGCTTTCATTTTACTGGAAACAAATAGAGTAACATTTAATTTTCATGAAGGAGGGTGGTGGGGTGGGTGGGGTCATGGGTTTTTTTCCCCAACATTATGACTGTGTGTTATCTTCTGGGACAAAAAAAAAAAAAGATAAAATAGCAGTATGGTAGGTCATCACAATTCTACCTGACCAGAGAACAGAAAAGCAAAGAGAACAAAATCTTTGCAGACTTGCCCTGTTGCTGTTTTGGTTCCAGTATATTGAGGTGGAATTGGTATTACTAGTCCCTAAGCAGTTGTTAATAGTATCTACATTTAAGCAATGACCTATAAAAATCAGTTGGCAGACTTCTCATCACAGGTCATTTGAGGAAAACTCCTCAGAATACAGTCCCATAAAGAGGAAAAATAAGTCCTTCTTGCATATAATGTCCTTGCATTTGGAAAGGACTTCAGTTGAGCTTTCAGGAAGTTCTGTTGGTGTTTTATTTAGTTCATAGATTTGTTAATTGAAAAAAAAAAAAAAAAAAAAAAAAAAAAAAAAAAAAAAAAAAGAAAAGGCAAGCTCCATAAAGGACCAGGAACTTCCTGATACACATTTCCAGGCTTCAAAGTTATGCTTGGGCACAACAATTTGTCTTTTTTAATAAATGAGTTGTCTGCATTTCAAGGTTGAATTAGTTGATGAGGAAGGGTTACTATTAAATTTTGTGAGAGAACTTAGCTTACTTTTATATATTGGCATAGTCCTAAACATTTTGTTAAATAATAGCGTTTAGAAAAAACATGGATTATGCAGCTCAGCTGATATGAGCCAGCCTAGGGATTTTTTTTGTTTGCATGTATGTAACAAATAGTATTTCACAATAAATGGGAGGGAAGGTATTCCAGAAAATAAATCATTCATCTGTCTGTAGCATAACTGAGGATAAACAGCCGATAAACAGAAAATAAATACCTTTTAGATGACAGCTATAATATTCATGTCTGATGTCTTTACTTGGGCAAATATCTTTCTAAAGATTCGGAATTTTGCTTGAATAGAAATGCAGCATTCAGTTTCTGAGAATTATCCTAGGTTAGTTTCAGAGGTTTATGCCTTATAAAATGTTTGCAGAAGCCATTTTTTTCCTTGTCAGCTGTAGCCAATTATTTTTGACAAATAAGCATTCTCCGCAGCATGTCTAATTTTTATCCAACTGAGCCTGTGAATGCCTTTATTCATTCTGTGTAAACTTCATCCTTGTCAGTCTGTTATAGTAAAAATTGTTCCTGCACACTGAACAGATGACCATGCCACTGAAGACTTGCACAGGGATTCTGAACTCTTCTGATGGAGAGAATATTGCACGATATCCACTTAGTGCTGTTTAGCTGTGTTGTGCCTACATGTGAAAACCCTCATCTAATTGCCAGCTGGTAGCTGCAGAAGCTTCAAATACCTAAATGAAGGCTAATGAAATGTGGCAAGTGAAACCTTGATCCAAGATAGAAGAAAAGGTTTTCTGTGTGTTTGTCTGAAATTTGTCATGCTTTGTGCTGGGATAAATTACCAGTTTGATCAAAACGCATCTTAGTGAAGTTGTCCAAATGAACTAAGAAAGGAAGGAGGGAATATCAGTTGCTGTTTCAAACACCATTCATTCTTAGCAAAGAAAATGTTAATTAGTGTCAGGAAGCTGAATTAAGTAAATGTTGACTGCCTTGGTAGCAAAGATCAAGTCAAAGTTACAGTGCTAAGTGAAGCAGGAATCCCTGTAACATTGGAGTGGTTTTAATATATGTCTATATATGGAAATGAATAGGAAATGCAGCAAGAAATACAATGCTTGGGAAAGAATCTCGTCATGATTTGCAGAGATAATTACAGGCAAAAAGGAGATTGAATATAGCAACAGGAAAAGCAGAATAATTATGCAGCAATTAACAGGAAAGCTGATGGTTCTTTGAAAAAAAATAACAGTCATCAGGTTAAAAATATATGCTGAGTGCAGAAATGTTTTAATACTTGATACATTGAGTATTTGAATTCATTTCCTGCAATAAAATTCTGTTTCATAAAATAAATGTCTCATTTATGTAAAAAAATATGTTCTGCATTTTATGTATTTATTATAATTGTCAGTATTTTTATCTAAAACATGTCATCTGAATTAGAGGGAAAAAACCATGTTCATTTTGGAGTGCTGGTGCATAAAGTCATAAAGATAAGAAAAGTTATATTTTAAGTTAATATTTCAAAGACTGCAAATGTTATAGAAGCCAGTAGACAAATGGCTTCTCCTGATTTGCAAAAAGATTAATTTCTCATGTGTCCAAAAAAGTCACATTCTAATAACACTGTCATCTAGTTTGATTTGAGGCAAACTCAGATTTCCGTTGTGTTGTAGGTCTTCTGCTAATTAGTTAGTTAGCAACCACACACTCAAAAGCGCTCTTTCTGAAATGTAACTTACTAAGATTCCTCTTGAAGTCTGTGGGGATAGCTCATAGTTCTTCTACAGGGAACCTGCCATGCAGTGGCATCTTTAAGTGCATTAAAATGACACCTGAGGGTCACTGCACTCAGGCATGGGACACTCTTGTTGAAGAGAGAAAGATCCTACCACTGGGTAACCAGACCACTAAAGAAGATTTTTAAGAGGTGAAATCTTTCATTTAAAGCTAGGGGGGGAAATTCTGTCAGCTAATGAGTTAAAAGCCACAATCCTGTTGTGGTTCTGGACAGGAGGAGCTTCTCTGAATTGCATCATTTTATGAATCTGCTATTGAAAAACATATCTGTCATTTTGTTCTTTTTGTCTTTTTTAAAAATCAGCTCTGGGTGTGAGGTGTACAATCTTCATTGCTTCAAACAAATTCCCTACTTATCCGGGTTGGAAAATAGAATAATACATGCTTTCTTCTTCATGGGTTGGTTGTGCAAGTCAAGATGAGGTTTGCAAACTGTCCTAAGTCATGTCATAAGCTCCCCTGCTGCCTCCTCCCATTGCACATCCCCAGTGAAAAAATTAAAAAATAGCAGGAAGAAGGTGAAGGGCTGGTGGTCCAGGGCAGCCTGAGACTGCCCTGCAGGTTTAGGGGAGACCTCTGACAGGACACTGCCTTTCCCTTTTGTGAACAGCCTCAAAGACAACACGGGGCAACAAATACTGGTACTGGTAAAGAGCAATAATCCTGCCAGTGGTAACAGTTAATGCTTCTCTGGTGCCCTTCATTCATTGACCTCTAATCTCTCTGCATACATTGATTTCAAGCTATATGGAAGCTCTGAAATAGTTCAATATAATTTCTATTAATACATCTACATTGGCATATAATTTATATGTATAATTAAATTAAACAAAGAATTCTCAATAGGATGCATTAGAAGCTGCTTGGATTAAGTGTTGTTATTGAAAAAAGAAACCCAAACCAAAGCATTTGAATGCTTTTGTGGTATGCAAATACTTCTGCTGAATGAGTAGGCTCAGATTTTTCCTTTGCTGTGTCCAGATACAGAAACTGTACAAAACTAATCTGGGAAGCTGAATGCTTGAGTGGAAGAGTTTGTGTGTATGAATCATATGAAGATTATCCATAATGCTCTGCATTCTGATCACTCCCAACGATTGTAATTTTTTTTAATTGCATACTGTATGCTGATCATGACAAGCAGCATAGGTATGATTCAAATATCCTCTTATTCCTTTCCCTGCAGGAGCATATGTTAAGAGACATAGTATTGATTAAGGACAATTCCTATTCAAAAAACGCAATGATTGTGTTACTAGTGTATTGTATCCTTCTCTTTTAGGTTATTCAATACTTCAAGCAATTATGGAAAAAGCAGGACAAAATAGCTGGCAAGTCAGTGCCATCTGTGTGGAGAATTTTAATGATGCCAGCTACAGGCGGCTTTTAGAAGATCTGGACCGAAGGCAAGAAAAGAAATTTGTAATAGACTGTGAAATAGAGAGGCTTCAGAATCTCTTAGAACAGGTAACAACTGCTTTTAATGTTACTGAAACTCCAGATGAGATTGCATTTTGTTTATTTTGTCAATGGAAATGAAATTGATTCTTTTATTTATTTTTTTTTATTATTTCATCAGCCTATATTTGTATGTCCACTTGCCTGTTCTGCTCTCTTTTTATCTACAATACTTGTCTTAGCAGCTGGCATGTCAGGGCAGGGAGCCTCTCCTTTCCCCCTCAGGACCTTGGTGGTGAAAGGTGCCAGCAGTCAGGGCAGCTGCACATTTGGTCCCACTTTCCAGCCCCTCTTTGCCTGATGCCTCCTGCATCAGGGTCAGAGAGTTGCTGGAAAAACATGGTGTTGTTGAATTGCCAGTGTGCTCTTAGTCTGTACCTTCATGGGGGTAAAGCTCTGCTTTGTTTGAGGGGGGAAAAAATCTATTTTAAATTCATGTTTCCCAAATAGCATAGGTCACGTATTTCTAGCATAAAAAGCTTTAAAATTATTGCTACAAATATTTAAACTGATATTTTTATCACCTTAGCAGGGTATTTAGGAACACAAAGAGCAGTGAATAAAAGTGCTATTGAACTGGAAAGAGAAGTCAGGTTCTTCCATCAGTTATCCATGGAAACATGCTGGTGGGGAAAGAAAATACTGGGTCAGACAGAGTGGCTTCCACTAGGTATTAACTATACCAGTGTGTGAAGTGAATATCAAACCATGCTGCTCTGATGTGGCAAATCTATCTCTATATAGTGTTTATGTGTAAGCTGTTTCTTAAATAATGGAAAAAAAAATGAAATGATGCTTTAAAAGAAAAATTTTGCCAAATGACAAGAAAATAACTTAGGGTTAACTATTTGCATCTCTTATGATCCCACATATTACATTGCTGTGGTGCAAATTCACTGTTCAGTGCCTCCTGCTGCTGCAGGAATTGCAGGGAATGAATGCCATCTGCTGGTGCTGGACCCTCTGACACCACTTGGCTTCTCTTGGTTAATGCATTAGAGAATTTTGGAGATTTTGTTGCAAAACTGTTCATGATGCATCTGCCTCTGAAGTCACTGAAAAATTAAATGTCATTTTTCATACAGAAATTCATAAAATAGTACTCATAAATGCATAAAATAGTACTCAATATCATATATACATTAATTTTACTTTCACTGGCAGAAGGTAAAGAGAGAATTAATAGTGTGGCTGATATAACAAGAACTTTTTCTATGACTATTGCTAAAAAAAGAACAGACAATGCCATATTGCTACAGATACTCATTTGGCCATTATATCTTTCTTTATTCTGAATGCCATTATGTTTTGACACACACTTTCTACAACTTATAATGAAATCCTCCCCTGGTTTAGTCTACATTATAGTAAAACAGAAGACCCATGTGAGGGTCTTCTAAATTACATTCAGAAAAACAATTTCTCCCTCACTTCTGTGTGTGCACATGATATTATCTGATTTCTTTTACAAGGCATGCAAATGTGATATAGAAAAATATGTTCTGTTATCAGAAGTCTTGAAGTACACCCACCATCCTGATAGGTGTTCCTACTGAATATCCACTCAGTTGCAAAGGAAAATGAAGGCATTGAGTACATGTTTGGATCTCACTGATCTCACGTGTACTTTTTATTTTCATCCAGGAGCTGCTACTTATTTTCCTTCTAGATCAGCAGCTACATAGTCAGTTCATACAGGTCTGGATTTTGCATGCCTAAAATAGGGAGCTAATGCAAGCATGCTAAGAAATAAAAATGGAATTTGTGGCCACAACAGCCTGAATCAGACATGGTGAGTTTGTCTCACACCTCCACAAGACAAGTCTTAAAGTTAATTGAGTTTTTTCATTAACTGCGCAGGGAGACTTGAGGGTAGGAGTTAACACCTTACATGCAACATACTCGTATCATTTTTAGGAAGTGATTTTTCTGGCTACTGTCTAATTTTGGGTGGGACAAATTTTACCTAGGAAATGAGCTTTTTTTGTACTTTTGCTTATGTTATTTGCTCCTAAGTGTAAAATCTTTGCCCTAAACCCACACTACTGAAGTGAAAGAAACTGGCTCATGGGCTTACAGATTTTTTTTGTTCTCTAAGTAGTCACCATCTATACATATCTAACATATACTATCTATATTTGCATGATCTAATTAAATTGGGAATTATGTATCATGTTAATTCCCTTCTTTCCCAATATGCCTGGAGATTCTCTCCATCCTTCTAAAGTACCATCACTGTAAAAGCAGGAATGGCATTACAGCCAGGCTAGAGAAAGTATGCAGAAGAGCTGCAGCTTTACTCTCCCCTGTGAAGGTTCTGGTCTTCCTAGACAGGCTGACCTACAAATGAGCCTGGGGTGCTGGGTTAGATTTCCAATATGACCCTCAAAGACCAAATGCTGCTTTGAGGATGGGCAGTCAGAAGCAGTTTCAGACACAAAATATTTAGTTTTCAAAAAATAGGAATGAAGAAATTAGCAAGAAGAAAATAGCCCAATGTACAAAATGCAAAATGACAACTGTTTTCAAATATCAGCCATTGACTTTTTCCCTTTGCTTGAGGGCTTTAATAACCTGTAGCAGACAGGTAAGATGGCTTCACAGATGGACTAAAAGTTGGCATATTCTTCCCTGCATACACTGAGGAATTGATTAAGCTTCAGTGAGTCTAATTAACTCAACTTCTTTCTTGCCTAGTTCTCCTGTAATTGAGAGCCTAAGTTGTGACTATACTGTAATACTTTGCAATGTACAAGTAAATGTTCTGCAGAACATTTAGGAAAAGTAATTAAATCTCAGTAATGAGACCATAACTCAAAGTGCTTTGCCCTTAAATCTACGCTAATGAAGGGAGGGAAACTGGCTTGTGGGCTTGTGGTTTTCTTCTCAACTGACTGCCCATGTACATACACATTCACACTTCTCATAACTGTGTATCTCAAGCAGTGAAGACTGGAGGCTTTTCCACTGGCTGTGCTGTAGAAGTGAGCTAATATGCTCCTCCTCTGCCCATGCCTGCTGCCCACTCATCTGACCTGATGTTTTCTGCTCGCTGCCCTCCTCACCTGCCAGCAGAGAAAAAAACACACCTTGCTGTTTCCTGACTTCTTGTATAACTTTATTGTAACTAAACTATTTCCCTTAGTTTATTAGATTTTCTCATTTATTTTCTCCTCTCCATGTACATTGGCGTGTGTGTGTGTAGAAGCTACCCCCCACACTCTCTATCTGGGTCTTCACAGAAGAGTTCTCTCCTGGAATCCAGTGATGTGTGTGAATTCCATACTCCCCCCATGCACAACCCAGGATGTGCATTTTTTATCATGAGATCTTCCTTTTAGGTTTTATGTAGCTGTAATGTTTTGGGCAGGGCCGAGTCTGTATTGCTTTTTATGGTGAAATACAGAGAAATGGGGTTTGATTTTCAGATTTCCATTCTAGAAAGGGACGGCAGAGCTGTCATTACATTAAATGCAGAAGATGGGTTCAGCCTGCACTTACGGGTTTATATCTGGTTTGTTTGGATTGCTCCCTCTTGTTTTCATCTCAGCAAAGGTTTCAGATCTTACCTCTCAAGGATATTCTGAGACTGTGATAGTTTTCTTAATATTGGAAACATTTTGCTTGGTTTTAATGTTAGTCCCCATTGGCATGGCTCAGCTCAAAGCCCTGTTTAAAACTGACACTGAAGCAAGACATCCATTTCTGCATGCATGAAACACTTGCTGCCTCTATGATCAGTAAGAGAGAGTGTCTTCAGCCTGAGTCAGCAGATCTCCACCTACACTTAATAATCTGCGATAACTTAAGCCTACCAAGATAATTTTAGCTCCTTTTCATCCTTTATTCTCAGGATGGTGAAACACCTTACCTTCTTAACAGCTTACAACAACCATAACCAGGCAAACCTTTTTGTTACTTGGAAGTGAAATTCATCCTTTTTACGCTCCTCTGGCAGACCTTACCATCCTGCATCCTGGGCTCTGGAAGACACCACACAAACACCAAGATTATTGCCAGAAGTGTTTTGTTTACTTGCCCACTTTAAGTGATGCACATGATTTGCTTTTGAGAAGGGGAAGCAGGCCTGCACCCATTTTATTGACCATTGTAGTCCTGGTGTGTGGCTGGGGGTGCTGTGGCTCTAGGCATGGACTGCTCCCTCCCCGTGGCCTCTCAGGGCAGCCTTGGCAGTGCTGGTGCTTGGGGCAGACCCACAGTCTGTAACACAAGGGGATTCAGTGCTTGACATGACCACTGCTGCTCTCCTGCAGAAATAACCCAAATCTGGTGCATTTCACTGCTGAGCAGGAGCCCCCAGAGCAGTAAAATTAGATGGAAAGTAGGGGACAGGGGAGTTGGAACCCAATAATCTTTAAGGTCCCTTCCAATTCCAACCATTCTAGGATTCTGTTATCTTACAATGATCTATTCCATGTCAGCTTTCCACACATCTTTCAGAAAGTGTGTTTCCATTTTGGAGAAAGCACATCTGCACTTAACGGTTATAGAAAATGTCTTATGCTTAACAGAATGCCTTCTAGAACCTTGTAAGTGATGTCACTAAATCTGATTCACAGTTAATTTACCTAGTCCTTTGTTTCATCTGTTCATACACAGCCTTTAAAAAAAAAAGGTACAACAAGTTTTTAATTCAAAATATAAACAAGGATAGCCTTTTATTTGTGTTGTATAAGTGACTAGAAACAGAGGCAAAGCCCCATTTTCCTACAGGCATGAGATTAGAGATTTTTTTTGCCATTACCTTTACAGATTACAGGGAAAAGACAGAGAAAGGGAGCTAAAACAAAGACACGGAAAGATAAAATTATATTGCCACAGTTTTATGTAACAGCTATAGCTTATATAGCAGAATGCATTTCTAGTGATTCATTTTCTGTCAAGGACCATTGTGTCCTTGTTTACTAACATCCCTTTTTCCATAGCACTTTCAGCAGGTGGTCTTTTAAAAGCACAAAAATATTCTGTTTGAATGAAAGGATGAAAGTCAATGAAAGGGATGGAAAATTCTTTGCTTCTGTGTCTCTTCTTTACAAGCTGTGTTTCTAAAGTGTTCCCATGAATTTAATACAAACAACTTTCTGCTTAAGATGAAACAAATGCTTGAAGCCCATTGTAACATGATTTCCAGTTCCTTCCAACTAATCCACTAACACTGGCAACAAGCTGTACAGCATCTGAACAGTCCAGGCCAAAGGAGTCATTTGCCACATACAGCACAGCAAGAAACACACAACTGTTCATTGAGAGTTTTGTTTCTTCTCTTAGCCCTTCTTTTCATTTTATTTTTCTTCCTGCCTTTTAAAACTAGTGTATTTGCATTTTTTTGCTCATTCAGTGAAAATCAGAAGTAAAGTCAGCCTAGGGCTGAAGGGTATATCTACTAAAATTATAAAATCATTACTTTAAACTTAAATGTATTTACTGAATTTCTGTCTGAAATGCAGAATCTATGTTCCAAAATAAAGATGCTAACAAAAGTAATGTGGGTTTATTTATTACAGAGAAAGGTCAAACTCATACCACAAATCTATTTAAGCTGAAGTTATGAAACCCCAAGTCAGGCTTCCCAGTCTAACAAAATCATTATTTTAAAATTATTTCTCCCACAGAATTTTATTTACATTAGCATTTATTTATCTCTTAATTTGTATAAGTCAAATCTGAAACAATACAGAAACTACATACAGCAGATGGAAATGGTGTTCAGAAGTACTAAAACAAGTGACATCTCCTTGTTTTTTTGTGGGTTTTGGTTTTCTCCTAGACCACCTCTTCAACAAGCACCATAAAATTTTTCTTCCCAAAAGTGTGCTGAGCAAGAAAGAAAAGGCAATTCCTATGGCTCATCAAGAAATGTGTGGAAGGTGTCAGGACCCATGTGCTAACTGGAGCTGTCAGACAGGAAGTGTAGTGTCCGGGTGCTTCCTGTCCTTTTGGTGGCTAAAACAGTTCTGTTCAGTCAGAACAGTCTCTGTTCTCCACCCAGCAGCCAGTATTAATAAGGACTGCACTGACTTGACACCTTAGATGTGTCTTAAAGATATTGTATTCCTTTCAAATATAGCTGAAATTGTCATATGTGTTAAAAAATATTTTACAGACCCAGAGACAGCTCAGTAGCAGAAAAAATATTTCCTTAGGAAAGATGACAGAAAATATATAGCTAAAACCACACATTTAAGGAAATGTCATGGTGCTTTCTCCTAGGTTGTACTTGCATTTAATTAGTTGGGATACCTTACCTTCACTAAATACACATCACAGATTTCTTCCATTATGTCTTTGTTTGCTGTTCTGCAAGCAATGCTGAACAATAAATAAACAAAACAATGTGGTCAGATTTGAAGACTATCACAGAAAATAATTTTGAAGATTTCAGTGAAAGCATATTTTATTTGTTCAACCACTGTATTTGTTCTTTTTACTTCTTCAGAGACTAATAACCCTTATTATTGGAGAAGCAGACTGTCATTTGCTCAGCCATAGTTGATCTCACAGCTATTTCTTATACTTTCTTCACTGCTCAGAAATATGTTCAGGTATACAATGCAGTCAATACTCCAAACATATTTGATAATTACACTGAAAAGTGTAAGCTAAGAGTCATTTAGGTCATGAGGAATAATGTTATTAACTCTAAATATTTTAGCCCTTTTCTTCTGGTCTTTCAATATTTTTTTTCTTTTTGCTGTTAATCTATACCAAAAGGACATGTAAAATTATGTAAGCAAGCTTTCAAAGGCATGAAGTGCTGAAATAGGAAGTTAACAGTTTTGTTTGCTTGTCCCTTTTTCTGACAGAATTCCCATTGTCATCGCATATTAAGCATTGCAGAACAAATAAGTTACCAGAAGAAAAAAAAAAAAAAAAAAGCTGGACTCTCAAATTGGTGGTATTTGTTTTCAGATAGATTTCGGAGCTGGTTTTGAAAGTTTTGACTGTGAAGTACTGACAAGAGTAGTTCTATTTCACAAGCAAAGAGAATAACTGGGATTGAAAGTCACCTCTGAAGACCACTCCTGGTGCTCAAGGGGGCAACCATACATCAGGTTACTCATTTGGCCTAATTTTGAATGCATCCAAGGATGGAGATCCCATAACACTTCTATTTCCTGTTTCACTACTTGACTACCTGATAGAAAAAAAAAATTCCTCATATCTAGCTGGAATTTCTTGTGTTGCAACCTGTGTCCCTTGCCTGTTGTCCTGTTGTTGTACACCTCAAGGGAGAGTCAGGTACCCTCTTCCCTACACCATCCCATTGGGTATTTATAGATCATTGCTAAGATCTGCCTGAGGTATTTGTTGTCCAGGCTGCTCCAGTCACAGCTCTCTCAGCTTCTCCTCATATGACAGATGCTTCAATAACCTTTTTGATGTTTCTCTGGACTGATCAAGTATGTCCTTGTTTCTTTTGTACTGGGGGGCCCAGCAGTGGGCACACCATTGACAGTGTGCCTCAGCAGAGCTGAGCAGAGGGGCAGGATCACCTCCCTCGCCATGATGGCAGTGCAGTCCAAGAGGCTGTTGGCTTTCTCTGCCATGAGGGTGCATGACTGGCCCATGGGAAACTCAAACCAGAAGCCCAGGAGCCTTATGGCAAGGCCTCTTCCTCTCCAGTGTGTACCCAGCTTGTCTTGCTGTGCTTGGTGAGTCAGGCTGAGAGTCAGGCCATGAAATAAGGCACAGATGTACACAGATGAGCTCCTTTGATTCACAGTACTCTTTTTACACACTTATAGACAGCTCTTGAGGTAGAAATACCTTATGAGTGAGTGAACTGTGTATCATCTTGTACTGAATCTTGCAAACCCGTAATGTGTTTGCATCAGAAACAGCCAGAAGGGATACCAGGGTGATCAGATCAACCTCTGTGCTATATTGTGTGACTGCATCTAAAATGTCCTTCACTAAACAGATGCTTCTTCAGCATTTTGGTTCCTCATTCTCTGCTACTGAGTAGTCTGCTACTTCTTCCTTATTTCTGATAGCCCTCTCAGATTTTTACCAGAAATTCGATTTAATTTCTCCATAATGACCTTCATGTGCAACTCAGCAGAGCGAGCTGAAAACACAAGCTAACTGTAATTGCATTTGCCTAGGACCTTTATGTTTATTCCTTTCTGAAAGAGAATATTGCTACTCCTCATTTCTGTTTTCTAGGGCTTTTCACATGCAGTAATATGACAGTGATTATTTCTATATTTATACAGATATGTCCATAAACACATCCACATGATGAGGACTATATTCAGAAAAGAAATGTTTCTCCTTTCTGCATGAATGGCAATGGATTTCCTTTCTTCTTCCATCTGTAGCAGCTCCATCCTCTCCCACCGTCTCCATCTGACAAAGTTGAAACCTCAGTTTTCTGTGTGTTCAGAGCCTTCCAATGTCCACTGTGAACAGCATTTTCTTCTGAATTTTGCATACTGAATCAGTTTTGCTGTCAGAGATCAGCAGTCTAGCTCCTGGTGTACCAAACAGGCTGATTCCAGTCAGTTTTTTCCTGCACCCTGCTCTCCCCAGACCATAAGAATTAAATAGGATGTTTCCCAGTAGATGAGCACTTTTCTCAGCTCTGTTAGTGCTTTGTATCATCAAGATTAAGCCTCATTGCTCATCCAGGGCTTATTTGCCTTTAAACACAGAAGTGAAAACTGTTATGGAGCATCTGGCACAGATTTAATGCTTCAATGTATGCAGCTGAACCGACACTTAATCATAAAAAGAATTACTTTGTCCATGTAATATTAAAATTTACACATGGATGTAAAGTTGCCACAAAATACTAGTATCATTAATCTTGTAAAAACTGCAAGTCAATAAGGTCTAATTAATAACAGCTAATGATTGTTATTAACAAGCATAATAGGGAAGTAGCTGCCCAGTGTCTTGAGTGCTGTTCACAGCTGTCTAACTAAATCAGTTGTTCAATGCATTGTTTGACACCACTGATTCCTCAGCCTTAAAAAGCCTTGAGATATGTTGTTGAGAAATATCATGTATGTGTTTGCACTGAAAACCAAATCTCTCTGATAGGTAAAATGGAGCAGGTTGTCACAGCAAGAATTAGTAGTAGTAGTCATAGGAGAAGAATTAGTAGCAGCGGTAGTAATAGTAGTAGTAGCAGTAGTATTAGTAGTTAGTATTACCATCAAAATGAGAGCAAGTAAATGTGTGTGTGGAGAAAAGTACAGAAGCCAAAATATTCCCTTCCTTCTTCATCTCCTCTCAATCTAGCACTCCTCAGGAGTGCTAAACTTGAAAAAGTAATGTTTGACTGCTGAATTTCTCTAAATTGATTGAGTTGTCAATTTGGCTGGTTTTAAAAACATTTTTTTTTCTCGTCTTAGTTTCTAGTGTGTCTGCTAACTGAAGATAGCACTTGGCACTTTTGCAAATCATATTTACATAACTAGCATGCATAATTTAATATAGTAATAAATTTAAACATGATACTTTGCAATAAATTGCAACATAATACAGGAAGGCAAAAATTAACCAGACACATGAGTTACATAGAATACTAGCTCCAACATTCCTGCTTCCCTGTTTTTCATCAGGACAGAGATGTGTTGGCACAAAGGATCACTACCACAACACAGATGAGTATTTATCAAGAGACAGTATGGCTTTTACATGTATTTTAGTGGTGTAATGTAGATTTCTTTATCTCTTATTTCAGAAACAGCATGGGGTGACTGCAGTTTTCCCCTATGTTTATTAGATTTGCATGAATAAAATGCAGGTTTAGTTATGCTTCCACAGAACCACAGGAGCAAATCATTAACCAAAGAATTTGGCATGTGCACAGCACACAGTAGTGTGGGCTAGTAGCAGCATTGTTGGACTTCATACATCTTCAGGGCCAGAGTAGCAGCTCTCTGCATATCTCAGTCCCAGAGGGAATGGAAGATTCATGAAGTGCCTTTTTTTCATCATTCTCTACTCTCCATGCCTTTTTTTTTTTTTTCCCTAGAGGTCTATGGAGTTGCTTGTAAGCAACACTGGAATGCCAATACAAACTGATAGTTCTTCTCCTTGAAGGAGCCAGCTGCCAGCACTACCACCAGTAGTTTCCTCACCCCGCAGAGCCAGGAGGATCTCTACACAGGCTCCTTTCTGTGGGGTGGCTGGGATTTTGCACACAGTCCCACACTGCCCAATAAGAATGCATTTTGTTACTGCAGCACACAACTGATGAGGTTTGGACATGAGAAATAAGTTATTTCAGTCACTGAAAGAGCAAATAGGCAGCAGGTGACAAAGGATGAATATGAATGATTCAAAGGATTGGTGAAGTGACCCTCTTCTTACACCCTTCATCTCTTTCCTCGCTTCCTTTTTCCTTACAAGTCTCCACATCCTATTTAGGATAGGAGTAGGCTTTGAAAGCAAACAACTTTAGCAGCAGAAGGAAGCAAATAGCTATGCTCCGGGCACTGGTTAATGACCTTTGAGCCACCTCTCCAGGTCTTCTTCCCCAGCAGCCTCCTGCACTGCGCAGGGCTCTCTGCTTTGCCAGCTGGCAGTAAGCATGGGGTCTGTGTGGGAAACATCGTTCTCTACCCAGCTGTGAGAGGGGCAGGTGTGCACAGCCCTGTTCCAGCCCAGCACCTGCCTTCACAAGAGAGACAGAGCCACATCTGCTTTGTTTTCTGCCTTCTTTAGCATCCTCTCTAATGACTGTCCATCCTTTCCCCAGTAAGAATGCCCTTTTCTGGGCACTAGTTATTAAAATTAGGCTTGTTTCTCAAATGCTTTTTTTATGGCTTTGTGAAAGATTTATCCTGGGTTCAGATATTGTGTAAAATCCCACTTCAGTTATGGTTTATATCATTGCCATTTCTGCTGCAATATTTCAGATCAGGTCTAAATCTTCTGTCTTTAACAAGTCTCCACTCTTTCTATATTGCATTAGACAGACTTCATTTTATTGCAGGTGTTCTTTTTCTTAAGGCAGTGTATTGTGACACAATACCAGAGAGGAAAACCTTTGTTAATGCACAGTTGTCACCCTTTGAAAAGATTTAACTGAAAATAAGTCCTTTTCGCTCCAGCTGTACTGACCTCCATCTTCTGTAAATCATAACGAGGGACATTTCATGCTACAGAAGTTAAGCATTATTTTAAAATGAGTTATGTGCAATATCCATTTCACAGTAGTAGAGAACAGAGGATGACCTGGGGCCAGATTCTCTGTTCAGATGCTGATGCAAGTTTGCAAATGGTTTTATCAAAGTCAGTGACCTTGCCACACACAGGAAAAAAAAAAAAAAAGAAAATAATCAAAGCAGACACTGGTAACCCTTCTTTCAAATAGTAGAATAGTTTCTGAATTTCCTAGACCAGGCTATTGTTCAGCTAAATTGAAAGAACAGTATTGTATCATAAAGTCACAGAGTTGTGTCAAGAGCCTGAGTTGGATCTCACTGGCCCTGCTTTTATCCAACTTTAAAGTCAATATAATTCTAGTTACTTTTGATTACTACTGGAATTCTGAAATCAGAATAAGGCATTTTCATAATTGTGTTATAGTAGATCAGCAACTAAAAATTCTTACAATGCACTGTTCCTTTTAGTTTCTTATATGTATATGCATTTTATAGTGGTAAAATTCATTTCAGTTAACATTAAGGATATAAAATGTAGGTGTCTGCATCAGAGCTAATCCCCATCAACTCTTTCTAGTCAATGCAGAAAAATACACACTTTCAGGGCACAAGCTGTCTAATTAGTTTTACACATGTCCTTTAGAATAAGCTGAATCATCTCTTCAGAGAGCCTGCTCTTTGCACTGACTATAAGGGAAGTTAAGACAACTCTGTGATACATAACTGTATACTTGTGTCACTTACCCAAAGAAACAATGAAAGAATATAATGAAAGAATATAATGAAAACATCAAATTTCAGGTTTTTCAAATATGTTATGTATTATTCACATCAAATCCAGGAATTCTGCAGTACTCTCTACATGCAGTTCCTAGGAACAAGCACAGAAATAAATCTCAAAAGGAGATTTGCCCAAGATGAGGGTGAATAGATTAAGAACAGATCCGAGGAGAAAGACTTGGGAGGTGTTGGAACTAGATGATCTTTAAAGTTTCTTCCAATTCAAACCAGTCTATGATTCTATGATCTTAAATTATGTGAGTCCACTTAATAACTTTCAGGTTGTGATGAGGTATTTATTTAAAAATGTAATTTTCTTACCTTATATCAGTTTCCCAGTAATGGGGAGGCAAATATTTTCATTACTGTGCACTGCTGAATGAGTACAGATGCATAAACTTTATAACTTTATTGGGATTAAGGATTATAATCCTTTTGAAGCCATTGACCCAGCCAGGACTTGAAACTTTTTATTCTATGGAAAAATTAATTACTTGAGAGTATCCTCCTCACATAAGTTGAGCTTATAATAGGGAAAGTTGTGACTTCTCCCTCTCTACCACTCCCAATAAAATGGTAGCCATGGTATTAAATCACTGATCTGGGAGTTGTATTAAGCCTAAAATTCATTTATACAAAGGGTAACAACCTGGTCATGGCTTGGGTGTTTAGTGTCTTTTAGGATATTTTAGGTTTATGTTTTGGTTTTTAAATACAAGCACTTTAGCTGTAGACTATTGTCCTGGTTTAGAGCACATTTAGGGAGGAAATCTCTGAAGGGGTCTCTCTAGAAAGCAAAATCAAGCGGCCCCTCCCCCACCTGTTCAGGAGACATAAACCTCTTCTGAGAGAAGTGGAAAAAACTGTTTATTTAACAAGCAAAGTATTCACAAACATTAGAAAATGAGTAATATTAAACAATGGAACCTCTCGCTGTTCTGAAGAGATGGCAAATTCAGAGAGAGTCCTTTTCATGGGCTGCAGCTCAGCTCACTCAGTCTCTTATCAGTCCCTCTTGCACTGGAAAATGCCACATCCTGGGCCTTGGTGGGCCACAGGTATGAGCCCCTGGTGTTCTTCTGGGTTTTTGGCCCAGAGCAGGTTTGAAAAGTTCCAGGAAAAAATGACACAGTCTTGGGAAAGCTTTCCTTGCTGTAGCTAATGAGGAAAACCAGCAAAAAAAGCAAAAAAAAAAGCTCCCTGTCTCTTTCTCTCTCGCTGTCCATGCTGCAGACAACACAGTCCATGAGGGAGAATGGTGAGGGAGAATGCAGGGGAGTGAGCGCAGTTTCTGAAAACGACTGCGCTTCTTTTCCCCGCCTTCACTCTCAAAACCAGTTTTGAAGATGCAGAACTTAATATCCAGCATGAACAGAACAGACGACTGGGGAGAGAAGCATCATAAAGTCAACCTAGTACATCTATACATATGAAGCAAAGTTTGAGATAGAGCAAAAGGATGAATGAAAAATTGCTTATTTAGTTTATTACTTAAGGTAATAAAATTAGAACAAGTTTGACCACATACTTATGCCACATCCCTTGGATTTTCCCATCCATTCTGCTGCAAAAGGGAATTGATTTACTGGAATGATAGAGTCCAGAATAAAGCATTTCCAAATCTTAATCTATTTAGCATGTCTTTGGTCAAAATATTTAGTCCTTTGTCAGCTTTTCTTCATCTCTAAAATGTGTTTTTACTCACTTTTTACAGCACTAGGAAAAAGGGCTGCAAGGCCTAGTCAGTGTTTCTTGTCTTTTGAACGTGAGGTGTTCCTAAAGGCAGGAAGTTGTCAATTCTTCAGGGAGAGTCTAGAGCTAAGATTTCAAAGCAGGAAAGGAAACAGATCCACCAGCTTCCTGTTACTTAACTGAGCAACCTGCACTTCATGGAAAACCTTTGCTTGTGTCTTATTCATTTGGAGGGAAGCTAAATTGCTTTCTGGGGAGGTAAAAATTTGAGCTGCATGCAGACCTCTAAATGAGTGGTGGACTATCAAAAATAAGAGCTCAAAGGACTGTACTGTTAACTACAAGCTGCATGTTACTGGCGGTACTTTAGTTGCTAGTTATTGGTTATTAGTACTGGTTAGTTTCTTTAGTGAAAGCAGCTTTAATCTGCAATGCATCTATTATCACCATTTTCTACTGACAAAATACTACCTCATTTTCTTTTTTCTGCTCATTAAATGAGAGTCATTCCACCACAGAAGTTACAATAATATTGATGCAACATGCAGGTGGACGTAGTTTTTGTTTAAACCCTCTGGCTGATCTTGTCATATCGTGGTTGTTGCCTTTTCTGCATCACTCGATGCTACATTTTGGTTAAACGCTCAGGCAACCTTGCTCTGTCCTTGTCCATGCCCATTCCCAAAATCTTTAGCATTTTACTAAGATCTAAATAACACTCTTAGTATTTGACCATGTCAAGAGCAAACAGCTTTGATCCCAAGAGATGAGCCCCCAGTTTCATTCTTAAATTCTGCACTTATTTCAAACGAAAAAGTAAATCAGTGGGTAGACTTTCTAGCTAGTGTGACATCTCCTCCTTTTGAATTTGTATCCCATAGATAATTGCTCTATTTGGTAAAATAGTATACTACAGTAACATTTTCAATATAGAAGGCACTCAGATTCATACCAGTTCATTACTTCACTCATTGTAATTTTAACCTTTTCCCATTTTAAGCCCCTGGAAAGTTATAGGTATGTTATTGCAAAAAGACTCCCAGCTTTATATTACCAGTGCTATATATTTCAGTTTATATCTAGCTTTCTATGAAAACACCTTTATAGAGAAAACAGTATGACATTGTTTTTCCTTTTATGTCTTATTTCTCTCCCACAGATTGTGAGCGTGGGAAAGCATGTTAAAGGATACCATTATATTGTTGCCAACCTGGTAAGATACTTTTCTAGAATTATACCCCTGCTTGGTAAGTGAAACACTCAGTTTTACTTTGAAGTTATAGCACTTCACACAGCATTTCCCATTTGTCTCTAATATGTGTTTGTACATAATACATTCTTGATGATGTGTAAAAGAACTTGAGTTTCTTATTGCAGCTATCTAGATATGAAATGCACAGTAATATAGTAAGTAATATTCCAAAATTTTATCAAAATCAAGGTAGGAGGAAGAACTGATACATGTATCTTGAAGCTGAATTAAAATTTACAGAACTACAATGATTTTTTACTTGTCTTTTTATTATTAGTAACTTAAGAATTCTAGAGGTAACTTTTATACATTCCCCAAGGAACATGTATTTTCCGGTAAGATCAGCTATTTCCAGTCAAATTACTGCTTCAGTATTTTTACTTTAAGGCTAAATTAGACGTTCACACAGCTAATGTTCAGAAGAGGGCAAAGAAAGAGCAAATGCAGTATTTTATTATTTAAATGACTCATTCTTTAAGTCAAAATACCTGCCTGGCAAAGCACAGTGAATGTAGGACAGAGTCTAATGCATGCTTTAAACTGTTTTCTTTCTACTCACCCTCAAGGAATTTTAGTTGATGTGAAATATTTTATTGTGCTTTGCTGCACTTGAACCTTCACTTAGTACCACTTCAGATTATATTTGAAGCCTCAGGTGTTTCAAATGAGATGTCTGTACTCTTAGGTCTTATAAATTAGATTTTCCAGCATTACAATTTTATAGTTCCACAAGTAATTTTTCTCATGCAAAATAGTTGCTGTAAACAAGGAACTGGATGTTGCAGTGATCTCCTAGTGAGGTATGCAGTGGAGATGGGCACATCTGATCTACTTCAGCAGGGGCACACTTTGTTATCTACTGTCTCTTCAATGATGTGGGTAATATAACTTTCTGATGTGTCACCTTTTATATTTACTGTCAATATCCCTTAGGATATGAATCAAATCTCTGTCCTTAACAAGTGTTTTTCCCCTGGCATATTAGGTCAGTACCCCAGTACCCCACAAAATTTTTTTTTTCCTAAATATTTCTAAATTTGTCTTTTCACTGATAAATACCAATCAGAGGAACTTAAGAAAATTAATATAAGATGCCTCTTGAGCTAGCCTTTTACATAGCAGCTAGGAAAGGAGAAATATTTATGCTTGCTTCTTAGTGCTTTAGCAATTTGTGTTATGCAGTTTATTGAAGTTCAGTTCTGTCTCTAAAGGCAAATTCCAATAAAGAGTTGTGCTGAACAAGTTAGCCAGAGAAACCAATAGGTCAGGAAATATATGTGCTTTATCTTCTCTTTCAGTGTTGGGATTCACTCTAGATTTTCAATATATAACAGATCTAAGAGCTACCACAATCCTATTTAACAGAAGTGTTACTCTGATGTCGTTTTCCTTGCACTAACAATGAGATCCTCATGCGCTGTCTCTACCTTCTAATGTCTATTATATTATTTCATTTTCAGCCTAAACAATGAATCCTGGAGTAAATGTATTTACGGAATAGGATTGTTCATTTTTTAAACATGCAAAAAAAGAGGGATGCATTTTTTAAATCACTACTGCAGTGCTTATTCCAATCTGACAACTTTGATGGAAATTGGATTAAGCCTTTAATATTCTGCAGGCATTTTTCAGTTGATTTGCCAAAGGCAGTTCTTCCAAAACTGTCTGCCATTCCCAACAATGTGTTGCTTAGCTGTCAAGACCACCCTAGCAATAATGTGGCAAATCTATTTCTTGGCTTTTTTTCTTTATTACACAAATGGAAGTTATGAATGAAAGTTCAACACTATTCCCTGGTTTGAAATTTTGCCTTCTAATGGAATCCTGCTGTTGTGCATTCTTTATTCTGCCATTATCTGCTGACCTAGAACAGATTGGACCCACAGTGGTGTAGGAAGGCAAACAAAATCTTAAATTGATTTTCTAGGGATTCAAAGACATTTCTCTGGAGAGGTTTATGCATGGGGGAGCCAATGTGACTGGATTTCAGCTAGTGGATTTCAGTACCCCAATGGTAACTAAGCTGATGCAGCGCTGGAAGAAACTGGACCAGAGAGAATACCCAGGATCTGAGACCCCACCAAAGGTACTCCCCAGTCTGAAACATTACCACAGATATCACTCCAGTGTTCTAATTTCTAATTAACATTGCTGAATATATGATTGAAGACTTTAATATTTAGGCAGAGGAGAAGGCAATTGATCTTACTATTACTGGCCATTCATCATGCCTATCTTTACATTTGTATGGTGGAAATGAAAACTGCAACACATTTTGCTGATGTACTTAAATGTCTGTTGTCACTTATTCTCCAACTTCATCCCTCTACCGACAGCAGATAAAGGTCAAATGCTTAACTGACAACTTAATTTCAATAAAATTTACATTAATTAGTCTAATTATCTAGGTTTCTTTGGAGTGCAGATCTTTCCTGGCAGATGAATTCTTCTGGATGAGATATTATTTAACTGTAAATCTGCTACCTTTAAATTTTCATATAGGGTTTCCTTTGGAAATCACAGAAATCACATTCAGGCATGATTTTAAAGTTAAATGGCATCCCAGAGTTCCTCTACCCTAATCCTTCACAGATTGATAAGAAAATATTTCTTTGACATATAATTTTCCTGGCAGGCAAATCACAGCACAGCTATAAATATGACTTCAACTAAGTAGTTCTGTTATTATATGCACTAATGCATACCAGAGGTGCTTGAAAATAGGCTCCTTTATGCTGGGCCCTATGCAAAGATAAGCAACCAGCCCTCCCTTGGCTGGAACACTGGTAGCTTGGCAAAGTCTAGAGAGAGCATCAACATGGTTATTACAAAACACAGCTACAGAATTCAGTGACACTCCAAAAATTTATGTTAAAAAAAAAACACCAAAAGAAAAAACACCAAAAACAAAAAGAAACAAATCAAAACCAAGGACTTGGAATGCAGACATCCCCAGTTACTGGTGACAGGAAAGATTCCACCTATAGGACTCCTTGCGACAAAACCAAGATTATTCTGTCTGCTTCTGAGAAGTCAGCATGATTAATTGGAATCACACATAATTCATCTCGGGATAACCAAAATTTGAGGCGATATAGATAAACCATGTGTCAAAGACCTTATAATCTGCAAGACAAAGGAAAGGAAGGAAATTAGATTTGAATAATAGAATTTGAATTTTGGAAGTTAGAGAGCATATCAATATCAGCCCTGGGCATGTGAACAACTTTCCCTGATGCATTGTTTTTGTCAGAGGACCATACTGAGAAAACACCTCTTTGTTTATGTGGCTCC
This sequence comes from Vidua macroura, assembly GCF_024509145.1. Classification (NCBI taxonomy): domain Eukaryota; kingdom Metazoa; phylum Chordata; class Aves; order Passeriformes; family Viduidae; genus Vidua; species Vidua macroura. Next base: position 87,577,805 of record NC_071572.1, read on the forward strand.
AGGCTAACATCTGCCAAAGACTTGTTCTAAACGTTTCATTTGGCGTGTTATCAACCTATAGCAATTGCTGTAGTTAGTGTAGAAACACAGACTGCTCAGGGTACCTATCAGACAGAGATCCAACACAGGTTTTCCAGTAGGAAGAATCTACTCTTGATCATTCTTAACAGTTCTAGTAGCCTGGATGTCTGCTCATCAGCTGTGCATTTTTTCAGGTTTTTTTTTTTTTTTTTCTCAGTGAGTTACTGTTTCCTTCTTTTCTTTTGAGTAAGTTGAGTGGATGGGGTCGTTTCCTATTGTATAAGTCAAGTGGGAAAAAAAAAAAAAGAAAAGGAAAAATATTTGAATATTTCAAGTTTAATTTGTTTTCTTTTTAATTAATTCTTAATATGCAGATTTTTCTACCCTTAGGAAATACAAATTTAAAGCTGTACCTACTGAAATGTCCTACATTTGTCCCTTAGACATAATTGCTTTTGATTTTGAGGAGAGCTGTTTTCTAAATGTAGGTATAGAAACTGCTGCATAATGAATCAAACTAGAATTATCTTGAAACAGCAGATTTTTTTTTGTCAACTCTGAAGGGCTGTGTTTGTCTGTCTATTTAGTATACATCTGCATTGACATATGATGGAGTACTTGTGATGGCTGAAACTTTCCGTAATCTTAGAAGACAGAAAATTGATATTTCAAGGAGAGGAAATGCTGGGGATTGTCTTGCCAACCCTGCAGCCCCATGGGGTCAAGGAATTGATATGGAGAGGACATTAAAACAGGTAAGGGGAGGCTTTATTCTAGGGATCTTTTAGAATTTTGTATACTAGTTGCACTCTATATGACTTCCCAAACAGTATGCACAAGGGTAGTAATAGGAGAGGGAAAATTATTTTCTGCTTGTAAATTGGAAGCAGCTTGGGCTGTTGCTCTGATTTGTAACTTGGAATGAAGGCAGAAAGGAACTACTACTATTTGAAGCTACTGTTAGATCTTTTGAGAGAGTTGGAACTTCCTCCACTGCACTGCTAAATTCAATTGTTACTATTGTAAATAACCTGGCTGTACAGATATTGTCATTTAAGAAAAAAGGCATAACCACATAATATAACCTTTCAAATATGTTTCTGTCATCTTCAATAAAAGTAGAGTTCTCCCAGGGAAATTACATAGGTAGTTTTGGGGTTTTTTTCTCTTTAAAAAAAAATAACCCAGAGCTATGGGTTATTTCAGGATTTTGAATTCCTGATGAATATGGATGCCTAGAAAGTTCCAGATCTCTGTCAAGATGATTTAGCCTTTCCTTTGAATGGGACAATAACAAAAATAAAAATCCTGCAGTAGAATTTAAATCATTGCAAATGAGCAGACTCCACTCAGGAGAAACTGCTGAGGAGAAGTGACTGCTGACAGAGCTGGCAGCTCTGTGCCTGGAAGACAAGGTTTCGGTCCTGGAGAAAAATCAGCAGATAGAAATGGACAGAGGGAAAGAGTAAGTGATTTCAAGCCACATCCTGACTCTTAGGGAGAGAAATAAAGCATTTTGTATGCTTCACATATTCTGTGCAGATGCACAGATCTGTTACAATTGAGAGAAACAGTAAGTCAGTCTTCTGTGTTCAGGCAGACAGCATGAGACTTCAAATTCTGCCAAAGAGGTTTTCATGGCCAGATCCTGATAAAATCAAAGCCATCAGCAATATGGCCACAGCTTCTCTGGGACAAGGACAACAGCTGGGGTATCCTTCAGTGACACAATAAAGTGCTGAAAGAAAGAAAAAGTGTTCTGGTTTCAGCTGAGGCATGGGTGCTGGGAACCTGCCACAGACAATTGTAAGGCTTCACATCTGGCCTTCTTCATTATAATGCTTTGAAAACACCCTTTTCAAGCCCTATCCATATCAGCCCTGTATCATCTTCCCTGATAGTAAACTGCTTTGTTGGAGCTAAGGTTATTGTCAAGTGGGAGTGTGAGCTAAAAAGACACATGAGTTCAGGCCAAACTTCCTTTAGGTTTTTTATATGACCACAGGAGTGATGAGAATATTAAAAAATGTATTTCTTTTTAGAACCTGCAGCTGGAAGGTGTTGATCTGCACAGCATGAAAGAAGGGAAGGTCCACTGTGTGTCTTTGTTAGCAGTTAGATACTGACATATCTAAGCCTGTTTTGACCATGGTTTGACAGGAAAAAAAGAACATAAAGAAAGTAGCCAACTTTATTTATTTGAACTGTTCTACAGTAGTGTTCTTATGGTAATCTAAGGCTGTAGCCAGGATAACTTGTAGTGCTCTGTGACATTTGAAATAAAGATCATAAAACTGGATCTTCACGGTGGTTTTTCTTCCATTTGTAGGTCCGAATACAAGGTTTGACTGGAAATGTTCAGTTCGACCACTACGGTCGCAGAGTCAACTACACCATGGATGTCTTTGAGCTGAAAAACACTGGCCCTCGGAAGGTATGTGCTGACATTGCTATCCTCATATCATATAAATGAGTTGTGTATGATGAAATGTTATGCAAACTTATATTAAAGTGGACTCTGCCATTTGAAAAGGTATAATACACTGAGTACGTGGATATTTCTGGTGAAAGCAGTTTTTAGCTGCATTTTCTACTAGATGCTATTATTCAGTGCCTCAAATTGGGGAACACAAAAACAAGTGTACATCTTGGAGTGGTGGGGTGTCAGTCAGTCAAGCATACTAATGAAAGCCAGCTGGATGGCATGTTGCTGGGCTGCTGGGTGATGGAAAATGGTCAGAATTCTGAATAGTAGATATTTCTTGTATGTAATCCCTAGATTTCTGGCTTGAAAATTACTTGCATTTTTAAGCAAGTTAATTTGTACATTCTGTGTAAACATGAACCATAGGCTGTAACTAACATAAGGCTTTTAAGGGTGAAAGGACAGAAGAGGAGAGAGGAAGAAGAGAGAATGACCTGAATACTTGTATTTTCTGAAATTTATTGCAGTATCTAATCCTGTGTGCTTGATTGGCTTGATTGCTTGCAAGCAAATGCACATTAATACATGTCTAAGCAGATCCTTCATGTCTGAATGCTTATTATCACTCAGCCCAATCACTTTGAAAATATAATCTTGGGTACTTTGTAGATTCTTTCTCTTCTGTGCTGCAATTTGTCCATTTATCATAGTATAAAACAAATAAAAGCAGAAAACATACTCAGGCTCGAGGATTTTCATTTTTTTGAGTCATTGTGACCTATTTTGTTTGTGAGGTCATCAGAACAAGAAAAGAGGGCAGGTGATGGTGAATAGGATACTCATGGCTGCTTGAGTAGGGCTAAAGCAATCAAAATTGAGTTAAATAGTCCTCTGCTCTTGGCCAGAGGTGGCAAGTGCAGTAAATACTACCAGGTGAACTGTGTGTCCCTGGAGACAGTCACCTGCCACAGATCTGAGAAGACAGAGTGTTAAACTGCAGACCCAGAGCAGAATTACACACTTGGATGAAAAAATTGCCACTATATCACAGTATAGGGCTGCAGACCAAAGCAAAGCATGTGCCTCCATATAAGGCCTGTTGGTGCAGTTGTCTTTTGAGAGTGTGACAGATGGCTCAAGTATAAATTGGGAAAGGTGAGTTTGTCTTTCCTCTCTTGGGAAGTCCACTGTCTTGTGCCAGAAAATGTGTCTGATCTTGCTACCAGCCCTGCTTCCTTCGCACCATTGGCAGCCAGGACAATATATGGCTGGGGTGCACTGGAGGAAACAGTGAATTGTGCCCTTTCCATCCCCTGTTCCCTGTTGTATAGGAGGAAAGGCAAGGTGCAAAGAGATGTGTTTAATCAGGTCACAACTTCAGTAACTCATTCGGGAATTTGCTTGTCAGCAAACTTTTGAAAAGAGTTGATGTTTCAACCTTTGTCACCTGATATGGGAGAGGTGTCTGTCTGGCCCCACTGCAGGGATGTCCCCATCCTCTCTTCTTGCCTGCAGTTTAAGGGGAGGGTGATTGCAAACAGAGGAGCTATGTCAGAGCTGTGCTAGAGGCCCAAGGTGCTTTTCTTACCTTTCAGTCATGCCTCTCTGCCATGCCTAAGTCATTACCCATATTTGACATAACAAGTCATAACAGCTTTGACAGATCTGGCTACTCATAAGAATTTATTTCTCATGTATTAGATAGTGCTTTATATGTGATTATTGGACCAGTTCTGTGGTCCAGCCTGACAAATCCTATATAATATGTGAGAAATTACTCTACTTAATTGAACTAAGAGGCCTTCACTATTAATGTCTTCTTCTCATGTCCAACATAACATGACTTATGAGTCACCCAGCACTATCCTTTCAAAACTGCCTTTCCAGTCAGAGTAATGCATGGCTCTAATCTTTAGAAAAGTGATTTTTGTTGCCCACAGCTTTTAATATGTGAAGAGACTATTAAAAAACAGCGCAGCTAGACAGAGGCAGACTTCCACATGGTTTAGTAAAATGGGAAATATGAGCCTATGCTAACATTAGTTTCATTTATGCAGTTCTTCTGACTTGGTTCTTTTCTGCAGAGCAGTAACAAAATCTGCTGGTGAGGGGAAAGGACAGGAGGACAAGGATCACAGAGATGTAATGGAATGACTTCCTGAGGTGGAATGACTGGAGGGTTGTGATCAAGTGATAGAGGCTTTTCACTGGTGCCCAGGCACTGGCCCAGAGGCAACGAGCACAAACTGAAACACGGGAAGTTCCTTCTGAACATTAGGAAATACTTTTTCATCCTCTGAGAGTGACCAAGCATTGCCACAGGTTGTGCAGGGAGGTTCTTTGGAGAAATTCAGAAGGCATCCAGACACAGTCCTGGGCAAATGGCTTTAGGCTGAACAAGGAGTTTGATTAAATGGCCTCCAGAGGTCCATTCCCAGCTCAATAATTCTGTAATTGTGTCATTCATCATGCAGCCTATCACCAAAATGAAAAAAAAAAAAAAAAAAAAAAGGAAAAGAAAAAGTAAACAAAGTATATACATTACATTACATGCACAAGACAGTCTAAGATTTGCCTTCTGAATTCCAACTTGACAACATGAAAATTAGTTATCAAAATGTTTCTGTATTCTCTTGCCCGCAGTGGCTTGTGAGCTCCAACAGGATCACTTCTGTGGTTACTACAAGGAGCACAGGCCTTCAGAAAGGACACTATTCATTTAAATGCTAAACTGTTATGGCAAATTTACTTTAAGGTGAATATTTTTGCAGTATTTTTTTCTTAAAAGATAAATTCAGCCTCTGTATAAGTGGATGCAACTGCTATGAAGTTCAATTGCAACCCAAATAGAATTGGAGGTACTTTTATAGCTAAATTCAATCCTATCCTTTGAGAAGTTTTTTTCCCCTTGTGGAGCTGAGGTATTTATGGGAAAGCAAACTGTTATTTAGTGCTCTCCAAGTGACTCTGTATCTCTATACTTTTATACAAGTGTCATGACATATCTTTCATATTTATTCAGTAATCTAGTTCCAGAGTTACTTTAGCACAAGTTAGCATTGAACACATACAAGCTCATACTAACACACAAAAGCTAAAATTCCTTTAAAAGATGCCTGTCATTTCTCAAATAATGCCTTTATCTCTGTCTGAATTTTCATATGGTACTTACTTCTGTCGCACAGTATATCATTCATTTTCATTTTCTTTCCTTCTGAACTTCATGGCAGTGAAGAATTGCACAATGAAAAATCATCATTCACTATCATATTTCCCCAAACTGCCAGATTTTGGTGTACATATTTTGCCTTTAGCTGGTCACAGTTTTCTGACAAGAACTCCACATTTTCAATAATCAATTGTATCTAAGCTGTATGGCTGTCTGGCTGAAAAAGAATATTTGTTAGCAGTGTATACTACTAGGAAGAAAACCTTCCTCTACTATATCAGCACTGCTGACACTTCCTGTTAGCTGCAGACACCTAAATCAAGACTCCAGTGCTATAAGAACAATCACAAAAAGAAAAGGAACATTTCAACTAAATATACAAGAACTTGTGCAAGGACAGTTTGTCCTTGTTTGCTTCATTAATTAAAAAAAATACAAACCATTCATTTTCAGTCAAACTGCTCTAAGGACTGTTAAAATGACTTGCCTCTCCATGCATTTTTGCCAAGGAAACTAATGAAATAGTAAATGTAAAAATCGAGAGGAAGGTTGACTATTTTAATAAAATACAGGATATATATATATAATGTATATGAGTCAGGAACAAGAAGCACTCCCCTGCTCTTTTAGACTCTCATATCACATCACTGCATTGAGCTGAACATGTCATGGAGGCAGAATCCTATGTGACAGTGAATTTAATCAGGGTTTTACAATAGTGCTGGAAATAATATTGACTACATAACTGATTTGATCATTTAGTCAGTTTCCATCATATGAAATTTTTCATCCAAGGCACAGAGTGTCCTTCCATCCTGACAATTCCATTGAAGCTTTTCCTGGAGCCCACTTTCCACTGAAATTCCTGTTCCTCTTCTAGTAAGATAAACAAGGCATTCCTCTCTCTCAGCTCTTGGTCTCATGAAGTCCTAATTAATCAAGGAAGGGGGCAAGGGACAGTTGCTGCTGACTCGTCCCCAGGTGCTCCCAGAAACTGAGCTGTGCCTGGTTCAATTGCATCTTTTTGATAGAAACCTTTTAGATCATGTGTCTGTTAAATCATGCTGGGATCAGTCTCCCAATTCATTAGGTTCTCATTAAGCCGGGGAGCCCCTTGAGGTGGGATTCAAACACTGTGCTACTGACATGTTTGTGTTCATGTTGTCCATTTGACATGGAGCTGAGTGCTGTCAGTGCTGGGTCAGAGAAGCCCCAGCAGCCTTGTCAGTGGATGCACAGACAGCCATGATCTATCTGCTGAAAAGAGAATGGCCAAGAAGGGGGGAAAAAATAGGTTTGGGGGCTTTCCTCCACAGGATTACAAGGACGACTGATTAAAATCTGACTCTAGAGAAGTTCATTGCCAGCAACAAACAAGGGCAGCTGTTTTACCTTAAAGCTGCTCAGGGAAGGGTTATGGCAGCCTAAATGCAGCCAAGAACAGAAAAACCTGATTTGTTCCACCTCCCTGTAGGCACTTCCCAAAAATATATTTAGGAAGAATTCAGTCTCACCATGCTTTACAGTCAGTGGGAAAAGCAAGCACCTTTCTAGGAGGGATGCTTATCCTGCATGAGCTGAGTCACTGCTGGTACTGTCTGTCCTGTGAGTGTAAAAAAAGCACAAATAACAGGGCTTCTAATGTAGATAATAAAAGGTCAGTGCTAGCAGTTAAGTGGAACAAGCCTGGTGTAAATCCCAGAGCTGGGGTCTCCTGGGAAGCCCATGGTGGAGCAAGGAACTGAGATCAGCCATGGGATTGCAAAACTGTCATCCAGATGTCTTTCATTCTTCTGTCTAAGACCAAAAGATCTGGAGGACTAACAAATGAAAATATTCTTGTGGGGAATAAAAATTCTTATATCTCATTTATGCCCCAGGAAAGCTTCAAGCTAATGAAAATGGGATTTACCTTGTGTCTCTGGTTGAAGTAAGTAGCTCAGATCATTCAGGAGCAGCAAAGTGGAGGCGACACCAGGTCTGTCTCTGTGCAGCAGGGGTGCGAGGTGGTACACCCAAAGTGATAGATGCATACTCCCATGCCTAACGTGACAGCATTTCCTTTGGACAAAACCATCTTTGGATCAGTCTTGTTCTTATAGTAGTTTATATTTGTAGTTATGCAGATTGTAGACCTTACTGCAAATGATATACATTTTGTTTTGCAGGTTGGTTACTGGAATGACATGGATAAATTAGTTTTGATTCAGCATGAACCTACACTTGGAAATGACACTGCAGCCATTGAGAATCGAACAGTAGTTGTCACTACAATTTTGGTAAGGTGTTTCTTTTTTGTAATGCTTATACTGGTGTGTGACACAATCTCATTTCTAGTTATGATCTAATTTAATCTGCCAGTTCCTAGGTTGGTGGGAGGATGAGACCCATATATCTTAATCATACTGACTGTCATGTCTGCATAGGTTTTTTTTGGTATGCATTTAATATAATGATTCACTTAAAATCAGGTTTTAAAAATTGAGTTGTGATAATTTTTTTCTTTAATTCAGTCTTTTCCATTTTTTGATAAAATAAGTCTCAGAGATATGAGTTCTTGCAACCTCTAATTGATAAATCTTGACTCACAGAACATTGGAAGTAAAGAAAAACCCAAAACCTTTAAATGACAGAGTAGAACAGAGGGTATGAAATGAGATTACTGTAATGCCAGTGTCCCTTTTTCTTGGTAAATTATAAACTCAATAATTGACTTTAGCAAGAGCTAAAGCTCAAAGTAGTATGGTTCAGTCAGCCAGTCAAAACTGTATTATCTATTCTTAATTGTGAATGAAAACATGAATTTAGTAGATGTATTCTTAATGTTCATTCAGCATTGCAGTAAAATTTCTATTTTAATAAAATCTATATAGATTTGGAGTTTGATTTTCCAGGATTATTGTGTTTTTAAAGAGTGGTTGCGAAGGAGAATGGGTTGCTTCATTCATTTACATTTTTAATTCACAATTTTTCAAAACAATTGTTTCTTACAAATCTGTATTTTAAACAAAATATTTAACATTTTTTTTCCTCTGAAGTCAGACATGCCCTTTAAAGCTGATGTTTATCAAAGCCAACTGGCAAAGGGTGACCTTTACGTGACCGCTTTTAAGATTTTACGTCTCAGTTCACTGCCCTTTTAACCTGCTTCATTTAAACAAGACATGTTAACCCAATAAACTGTGTCTCAAATGGGAAGGAATATTCTGTAGGTGTTATAAAGAGATAATTTTTCTAACTCAATACAGAGCTTAAAGTAATCCAAAGGAAAGCATCAAGACATTTTCTAACTAAAAATACAGTTAATCACCAGATTTTCAGCAGTGTGTATCAGCATTTTGCATTAATTATGTCTTAATAAATCTCCTGTTGAAGGTTATCATTCCAGGACACAAAACAACCAAACTACTATACAGGAATTCAGAATATAACTCCTAACCAAATTGTGTGACTTTTAATTTTATTTTTGCATGGGAAATTTTAAATATATGTATCTTTATCCTTAAAAAAAAAAAAAAAAAGACTCGGTGATGGAAAAAATATACTTCAGTACAGTCCTCCTCTTTTCAGCCTCTGATGAAGAATCCTATTTTAAGAAATTGATCAAGGAAGAAAAGAGTCCCAAGATGCTGCGAACATTCCTAACTAAGGCTCAAGTATTAACCACCAGTCTAGTAACATTGAGCTAATTTTTCCATATGGATTACTGTTCCTCTGACTGGATGACCAGGCAATGAACCACCAAGAAAAGTTCTGTGGCTAATCTGAAATGTCTAGAACAGATGATGTTAACCTTCAACTTTGCCAAGCTGAGAAGAGAACGATGTGAATTACAAGCTTTCAGTCGAAATTTTCCTCTCAAACCAATCCTGATACCTTTGACTGAAGCTCTCACACATGAATACTGTAATTTCCATAAATAGCTCCAAGCTTAGGAGAAGCGAGTAAAATATAATAATGAAAAGTAATAGAAAAGGTTTCTGTTCACCAGAAAGGAAAAAAAAAAAAAGGAAAACAAGAAAGCTTTTAAAATGTGTTATCTTGCCTGTCCTGTTTGCATTAAAGCATTTTGATGTGCATAATAAATGTTATCTTCAAAAGAACTTTTCCAGCCCTTGTATTGAAGGGACTGGTGGGATCATTTGCAAAACCAAAAAGCTGAATTAATATTCCAAATCATGCCCTGTGTTTATGCAGCATGTAATTTTTGGATAAATGCAATTAATTGAAAGCAGCACAGCTTCTTGACCAAAACTGTCCCCTTTCCATGTTTCAAAATCACAGTGCAAGAGAAATATATTGGAATTTGGTTTGAATAAGAATACATGGTGAATTCTGCCTTATCATACCCATCTCCCATGTACTCCTCTGGGAGCTGCACACATGATGCTGAAGGCAGAATAGAACCATGATTCTTAATATTGGCCTGCTAGGACAATGTATTTAGCATCTGCAAGCATATGATCACACACACAAAGAAAAGAAATATTTAACTAGAATAACTTTCAGAGTCCTGTTATTTTTCTCTTCTTTGTTATGTTGCAAATGCCACAGAGATTTTTGCACCTCTTCATTGCCCTCTTTATGTTGAAGGGAAGTTGAACCATTGTAGATGACACATTTAATTTTGGTTGCATGCATATTTTCCAACATTAAACTGAAAAGCTTCTGCAAGCAGTGCTGTCAGACTTTTCAGTCTTCAAAGACAGATGTCATGGCAGCATAGGAAAAGCTTATAGGTTTTCAGCATGGCTCGCTTTACTTTTTGCCTAAAGCCAAATAGCACAAGTTGATTTGTCCTCTGTTTCTTCAGCTTTTATGTGTCTATGCTGTAGTCTTTGCTGTAGTGTGGCTGTATGCCTGTTGCATAGAAACTGCATTATAATGAATCAGCTCTGCACCCAAAGAACTTAGTAGAGTGTTTTCTACTTGGCAAAATGTTTCCTTCATTTGTAACATAGTGAGAGCACGTAGAAGTTATTTTACATATTTGGTTTAGGCTCTCAGCCTATCCCCAGTTCGCTATGTGGTGCAGTAGCAGCCCAGAGAGAGGAGACAGAAGCTGATGTTCTTTACCAACTGCCATTATAGTTCCTACTCTGCACTTCATGAGATGCACAGCCTCCTGGTCTCTGGAAAGGACAGATTTCCTACCTGTGCAGAAGCATTCCCTTTGGAATGGGATGGTAACACCTCCAAATGCACAGTAGGCTCATTGCATGACTGGAGAAGGGATGCTCTTTGCAGCCCTGCTTTAACACTAAGATAAAGCAAGGGACTTATCTAGCTAGGGAGAACAATCATCTCTAATTTTGCAGGTTCAGAAATATGGTCCCAAGTTGCTGAGGTAGAATTTAGGGAAGTAGGCTTGGAAGACTAATCCAAACTCTCCAATACATTTCATGATAGAGCCAACTCTGTACTTAACTCTAAGACTGCAAAACTTAAAAATCACAAAATTCCTTTAAAACCAAAGCTTGATGATAAGCTGCATCTGCATTGTGGCTTACAGTTCAATATCTTAATGAGATATCCGTAGTGTTGGCAGATTAAGTTTCAAGGGCAGGATCCAGTTCACAAGCAAGTCACCTAGATGTGGATGACTTTACAAAGGGTATTGATTCAGTTGCATTCAGTGACATTCAAGATGCTCTAGGATATACAGTCTGTCCCCCATTTCTTACACCGGCAGGGTGACCCTTGCCTGTCTCATGCTGTATATGTGACCTCTCCCTCTGGATGTTTTAGCTGGTGTATGTACTTTTCCAGGCATGTGGGGTAAGTTTTGCCCCAAGATTGTAATTCCACAAAGACTTAGAAATTGATTCAATGGCCTATAGGTGGATGCCTTATACTGAGGTTATCAGACCTATCTGTAAAGGGCAAGCACAAAGCACCTGCAGAGCAGTACCTTGGGGTCAAGCAGGTCACCTTAGGGCATCTAAGATGATAGGCAACTTTCATTAGGTGACTGAGAATCACCATCACTGTTTTGACTGATATACTCTTGATAGAGTCTTACCTCAGAAATTCTAATTATAGCCTTTTTTTCACATAATAGAAAGATATTTTTTCATTAGAAACTTTATTAATTAAATTCTTCAGTAGACTGGAGAAAAAAATAAAGTTTGTTGCATGAAAATAATAAAGACTTCAAACCGAATCCTGGACACTTTATTCAGAAAAAAAAAAAAAAAAAAAAAAAAAGAAAAATTAAAAAAAAGTCACTTCCATTGACATTTACAGAAGTTTCTTTCAGAATAAAGTGTGATAATGTGTCCCACACCTGTTCTAAAAATTAGAAATTTCCTTGCACAGATATTTGTCACTTTTACAAATTATTTTTGCAATGGTGATTATATTGAAATCCACTTTGGAATAGGAGAACCCAGTTTAAATCTGTTTGTTATTTTGGTTAGTTACTTTGTCCGACTTCCCTTATAGTATGAATCATCAGTTGTGAGCATTTAATTGTACACATGAATTTGTGGCAATGTGGTGGAATGATTTGTTTACATCTATAAAGGTAATTGTTGCAGACATCAACTTGTATTTGCAAATGTTAAGTATTGTTATGAAATTGTGAATTATATGAGTAAAGCTTGCACCATTTCAAATATCTGTTCCGTGCTAGTCATTGGTCATTTCAATGTGGACTTTTTCTTGATTAGCTACTCCATAAAATATTCTCAAGCGGCTGAAATCTTGCAAATATTGCAATGTTAAACCTCATTCGGCAGTAAGTCAGACGTGTGTTTTGCATCAGTAGGTTAAAAGCTCATGGTCCAAAAATATAGTAAGCACAAAGATGGTGGGCAGAGATAATCCTTCTATTGGACAAGATGCTAAAACTGGAAACAATGAAAAAGTAGGCCTATGTTTTCAGCTATTTCAGCTGATTTAATAGAAGATAATACCTCTCCACAGACGACTTGCAGCTCTTGCATTTTTAGACTACCATAATTACACCAACATTACTACTAACTTTGAAAACGCTATTGCAATGGATTATACAAAATAAAAAGGTCTTTTTCAGTGCCATAGATCGAAGAGAGCATCAAGATATGGCTAAGTACATGCTATTGATCAATTCAGATATTTCATGACTTCACAGTGTGACCTTGTGTAAGTTACTTGTTAGCAAACCAATAAAACTTGCCTTTCAGTATCTTTTTATTATAACAACTGAACACCTCATCAGTTTGAGACATCCTCAAAGTCTGAAATGGACAGGATTTAAAACTAAGACTACTATTTGATTTCTTTTTTTTTTTAAACAGTCTTTATCAGAAACTCACATGCAGTCCCACCTGCATTCCCCCATCAAATTCTATCTTGAAAATAGATATCTGATTACTTGGCAGGTAAAGTAGGCACAACAATTAAAGCTATATAAAATAGGTTAGGAGGGAAAGATCAACACAGTAAGCAAATGGTAGTAGGTGTTGCTGTTATCCTTAACTGTACCATTCCACACTGGCAGATCATACTCAGTCGCTGCTTCTTTGAAAGCAGTCACAGCAAGGCATGCTACCTTACTCTATAAGATAATTGCATTATGAAAAATTCTCCCTGCTGTATTTTGCTCTGAATCAGTGAGATCAGTGTAAGAAAGGGAGGTGGATGGGGAAGAGAACCAATGCAGTTCCTCCAGGTACCAAACAGATCCCTGTTAGATCTTGGTGGTCACTCGACTGCATGGGATGGCCTCTGCTTGTGCCTACCAAGGACAGTATTGGGCCCCCACACTTCCCTTCTCAGTGTTCCTTCACAGAACTCCTGGGTAGGAGGGCTGAAGTTCTGAGGCATCTGTCACTTGGCTTTGCTGTGCAGAAACAGTTAAAATGCTTTTTTTTGCAGCAACCCTGCCAGTGGTGAGGTGCAGGCAGAAGCACAGTGTCTGGGTTTTGGAAGAAGAAGCAAACTGATCTGGCATGCACTGTGCCTGTCTTCTTCAAGTCCATCACCAGAATTATCTCCTGGTGTGATTCTAGTTGCATGCCTTTGGCTGGATATTTATGGCTGAATCAGAAGAGCTAGAAATCACTAACACTGGTCTTTGGAAAGCAAAATTGCTTTTGAGGTGCAGCAAGCAATGTAGCTGAAGCTTGTAAGGAGAGTTCACAAATGTAGGACAGTGGACAGACTTGGTTGCCCCTCTAGCAAGCAGTTGGCTAAATCACAGATAGGACAGAGTATTTTTCACCTCTCCTTATTTTAAATCTTTTTCTGTGCAATAACATATGTAGAAAGGCACAGATTTTGGGTCTTCCTCTCATGTAAACATAAAGCCTGTGTGAGGGAGGAACATTTTATACACATGGCCAAAATACTTCCGAAAATCAAGAACTACTGCAGAGATCAAGATCTCCCTGCTTTTCTCCCTCTCTCCCTCTAGAAGACCAGTGGTTGAGATCAAGGTGATTTAAGTAGCGATAGGAATACAAGAAAAAATGCAGGCTGCTGGTAAGACTCAGCAGTTTTCCTTTGAAGATGCAAAATCTGTACAGGCAAAGGCACTCATTGCACTGCACTCATGTAATACCACCTATCCTCCCTTGTTAGACACCTAATAGAGGTTACAAAATTGTTGCTTACAGATGATGTTCTTGTAGTTTCAGTGAAGCAGACATTGCTGCACTACATGTTTAATTTTTTTTTTTTTCTTGTGTTAATTATAGGAAAGATGGGAATGGGGCAGAATATTACCAAGGTTAGTGTCAAAAGACCAACATTTTCCAGGGAGCACAGAGAAAACTTAAGTTGCCAGTATTTTGTGATGTGAATTCAAACAAAGGGTGACCTAAATTACCCTTTATATTAGACAAATATTGCATCTGGAACTGGCTCTGAATGTGAATAATGTGAAGTAATTTAAAATACCATCAGAAAGTATACTTTTACTTAATAATTTCTAAAGTCTGAATTCACATAGAGCTAAAAAGAAAAATTACCTTGATTTCCCAGTTGCATAATGTTCACTATTGTGATAGTATGGTTTATATGGGGAATGCAAGATCCACTTTTCAAGACAGGCTTTACTCGTTCGCAATGGCTCTCACTGTCCTAAAATATTTGGTACTTCTTTTTCATACAACATGTAAAATCAATGTCAACTTAATACCATTCTTGTCCATGCATATCACTTAAGTTCATCCTAAACAACCTTGCAGAATCTGCACTGTTTATTTTAAAGGCAAGATGAATATTTCCTTGGGAGTGTATTTCTGTATTCTCACTAAAATGTATGCAGCCTCTTAGGATCTATACATTCTAAACGTCAAGAAATGAAGTCACTCAGGCTCTGCATCTGAAATTACATAGGTAGAAACCACACTGTGTTAGAGGATATGCTTACTCAGTGAAGTCAGAAGTCTACATTGTACCTTTATGATCTCACAGCCATTATTATGATATGATATGATATGGTACATTATTATGTATGATATTACACTGTTGCACTGTATAGGCTCAACCTCTATTCATGATTTAAATTTAGCATATACTGCACTAAGGTCTTTCATTTAAAACAAAGTAAGGTCGATAATTCTTGTGAAATGTATAACCCAAATTAGTGTGAAGAGTATAACTTGCCAGAAGGATTTCTGTTCATACATTTTAATTTAAACATGCTAACATGCTAATACTATCCATGAACTTTTTATAAATTGTGTGTTGTTCAGTCAGCTCATGACATGTTTGTATTTTTTCAGACTATATTCGGTACACTTCTCCTTTACAGTTCTACTTCTTTCATTATAGGAAGCCCCATATGTTATGTTCAAGAAAAACCATGATACGTTTGAAGGGAATGACAAGTTTGAAGGATACTGTGTAGATCTGGCATCAGAAATTGCAAAACATATTGGTATCAAGTACAAAATTGCCATCGTTCCTGATGGAAAATATGGAGCAAGGGATCCAGAGACAAAAATCTGGAATGGGATGGTGGGAGAACTTGTTTATGGGGTAAGCATACCAATTTTTGAAGCAGGATTTAATTTATCATAGTATAAGTCATAAAATAGGAAGTATATGTGCATTTTATTTAATCTTGGGGTCACAGAAAAGAAACAGAATTTTGTTTCAGGTCTGTGAGTTTTCACTTATTTTCAAGATAAAATTTAATAGTTTCATGCAAGTTCTACTATTTATTTAACTAGTACCTTTATACATTAGAACATCCATAGTTTGTATATCCCTTAAAAATTCGTTAATGTTAGAGACCATCTATTCTTGACACATTGTAAAACTTGGTCGGGAAGAATATCACTCATTAATTCATTTTCATAGAATGGTGGACAGATCTTTTTTTTAAAAAAATGGGATTTTTGGTCTAGTTTGAGATGTGAAAAATCCACCATCATATATACTAAACATAGGTAATAAACCAATACAGACAAGTACATAACTGAGCAATTCACAATGAAGACAGACTTTTAAGATGACCATCAATAATAAAATTTAAGAGCAAACCTGGTATGTTTAACAACTGTAAACATTATGTTATAGAGTGCTCTGGAGAATGATTCTTCAGAATACCAAAATAGTTAGCAATTCTGTTGACACATAAAGTTCCAATATTTAAAGAAAATAGTTCCAACAAACCTAAATAAATATTTTCAATATCAGGTGTTACCAAAAGTAACAAAACTCAGAGCTGACTTTGCTGATGACTACAGTTGCTTGTATCTGCACTGAGAACAGTTCAGAATTCTTAGAGAAACTTTTCATTTCAGTGATAGAATTAAAAAAAAATCCTCAAACTACTCAAGTGTAAATATTCCCACCCATGAACTCATAACATGCCTCAACCTCCCCATAAAAAAATTCCTGCATACCATTTGATCCATCCCCAGTCGCATTTTTCACAATTCCATTGACAGTTTGGGCCATATGTTGCAAAGGCCTCGTGGCTTTTGTAGCAGCTCCATTTCAGTTCCCTTCTGTCAGTTTAGCATAGCTGATAAATTCTCCATTAGTATCAGTTCAAGGGACTCTGCAGAATTAAACAGTCTCTGTGCTGTAGGAGTGTGGGAAATGTTGCCCCAGAATTTCAGTGATCTCCCCTCCCCATTGGAATGGAAAGGTTATATCAGGTTCACAAAACTCTCCATATTCTTTGAAGTTCATGAAGGAGGCAACCTCAATTTTGCCTTTAAAAAATAGAAACACTGAATGTCACCAAGCATGTATATCTACTTCAGTAAGAAGCAGAAAGTTGAAGTAGAAGTTGAAAGCAGCTCAACTCTTAGGGGAGCAAAAGATAAAGATTTTTCAAACTCATTTCATCAAGTAGGGCGGTTACTCCTTCTCTGGCTTTTAATTGCAGTAGCAAACCCATGGGCATCAATGGCCAAGCACTGTTTTATATGAGAATGTTTTTTAATTATCCAAGAAAAGTTACTATTTATGAGAAAACTCTTTTGCTCAGACACACAGTTTCAGTGGCCTATCATCTAGTTGAAAATTATAGAGGAAACTTGATATTACACTTTCATTTTTTTTCCTTCTTTTATCTTAAAAAATTTACCTCACCAACGCCCTAGGACTAGACTGAAATAAAAAGTGTTGTAAGGAAGTTCACACAGATGTGTCAACACCAATAGCTTTTAACAGAGCTGAAAGCAGTAAAGTGCACAGGCATGAGGAATCTCTTGCAAATTAACCGCATGAAGAAGGCCAGCCCAGAATACAAAGCCAACACTTCATTTTTTTGTAATGGAAAAGAGTGAGGAGGAGGCTCTTTCCAGCTATCTGGATGGCTGCAGTCTCTTTGCAATTCTGGGACTGGGTCCTGGGAATGAGCTGCAGCAAAGCTCTTGGAGCTGCTTTTTTACTGGAGTCAGCTGCTGCCCAGGACATTTGCTCCACTGTCATAAGGCTCCTTGAGGCTGTATCAATCCTGGTGTATGAGTGGCACCAGGAAATGTCAGAATTCGCCTGATTAATCTGCTAAATTGCAAGAATAGTCTCCAGTTCATTTTTGGCCCATAATTACTGTCCAAAACAATTCCTGAGCCCGGCTGGACCCTGGGATTGAGCAGAGACCTTTCCCTATAAGCAGCTTGAATGCGGCCATGCAGGTTTGGAGGTTGGGTGACTTTGACAGCAGCAACACGGCCTGTCCGGTGCCACTGGGCCTTAAGGCCAAGAGCTACCCCAAGAATGCTTAATGTACTTCTACAGGTGTAGCTTTAAAGGAAATTGTTCTTTCTGTTACTTGCAAAGTTTTCTGCTAAAGATTTCCACAGGGAATCCATCAAGAGCATCCTCCCTGCAAATTCCTTGAGTCCTTGCCAGACAATTTACAGAGCATCAGGTTCCCAGGCCTAGGAGAAAACAGAAAAATCAGTCAGCCAGAGACTTTGCTGCAAAGCTCTGCTAGAAGAAGAGTATGTTCATCTTCTCTGATAGATCCCCTAATCATAAACACAAGTAGTCTGAGTAGTTGGCTGTGTTTCAAGCAAGGCTTTTTATTTGCAGCCAGGACTGGGAGAGAATTTGCAATTGAATTAAAAAAAAATTGACTAGATGATCTGTTTGGGAAACATTTTACAGCATTTAATTTCCAACCATGTTAATGGATTAACAGACAGTTTTGCTCTGGCCAGTGAGATTGGACCCTTTCTGTACAACTCAAAAGGTTCCTCTGCTCTCTTGCTCTTACCATCATACTCCAAAGCCCCTTAGCCCTATCCTTATTACTGACAGTGGACATGTGAAAATTTTATCCCATGTTCCTTTAAGACCTGTATACACCAGAGGTTGTTCTGGTACCTGGACACTCAGGTGCTGCACAGAACAGCTTAGTCATTTCCTAAACTCTGTGGTTGATTATTCCATCACATCCCAGAGGAAACATCATATAAAATGCTGTGGGGTATAGCATTTGCTAAGATTGTAGAGAAAGTAATGGTGGGGATGGTTGTTTATTTTCCTGTTTTGTTTTTAGCACATTATTATAAACTATGAGGAAATCTTGGTCATTTGTCCCTGATGTACCCACATGCATGTAGTGGTCCAGGTGGATTCTATTTGCCTTGATATCTAGCTCACTAGATATCACAGAAATGCTGGCTGGGGATGAAATGCCACTAAGCACATATAACAGGTGTTTCCAAATTCACTACCAGTCAGCTCCAATTAAATATTCATTCTCCAAACACAGAATGCCTTTCTTTCACTGCTTAACACAAAAGGTCACAACCCATTTCTGTTTGAAATCTCAGAAGCCATGAGCTTCTGAGGTTAAAATCTGTTTCTGCATGATTTTTCTCAGATAGCTTTACTACCTTCACAATACTTGTACCGAGCATAAATTTTATTCACAACATTATAATAATTATATATTCTGGAAAAGAAAATGTCTCTCTCCATCAGAATCAATCTTGTCTCCTTCTATAATATTGGAAGGATCCAGAATGCATCTGTACTTGGTAATGGTGGAGCCTTGATTGAAATGCTGTTACTGATGCAGTTGGTTTAACTGTGAAGTATCATTAGTCTTTGTCAAAACAGATTTCAATGGCAACAAAATCATTAATTGTTTTTGCACCATATTGTTAATCATTTTAATCCTTAATTATATGGTGTACATTAACTGGGCAAAGCACAAACGCTGATAATTATCATGCACAGCTATTTTCACTATTTAGCTTTTGCAATTAAGAGTTTATGTAGGCTTTACATGGCACACAATAGTCTTACAAAAATAATATTATGATCAATCTGGGGGGCTGTAGTTTCTCCAATTTTTTGGCATTCAATTATGACCTAGCTATATATTTTCCCTTTAGATTTGTTGGCACGAAATTGATTTATCTAAATTATGAATTATCTGATACTAGATCACTATTGTAAAAAATGGGTTAAGTTGCTATTTCTCCTCTTTAACTCCTTCAAGTACTGCAGGCAGCAGTTCTGATGTTGTTCAAGTTCTGCATACCCTGTTTGAACATTTAAATTTGGTAAGATAAATCCTCTCCAGCATTTCACATATAATATGCAATGTGCTAAGTAGGTATTTAAAATCTCCTCAACTCACATGAAATGGTGACGCCACTCTTCCAGTTCACACTGTGAAAACAAACAGCCCCCAAGGATCTGTGTTTTAACCCCAACAGAAATCTGCAGACACAAAAAAAAACTGTTAGCCAACACCTTTGAAGACTAGTGACCAGGTCTGTCGTTTATACTGTGTTAATGAAGATACCACTATGTGACAAACACAGAGAAGATTGGCAGGAAAAAATCACAGTTGCCATGAATCTTTTGCTTAATTAAAGGACTCCACATTAGGCATTCTCAGTAATCAAAATTTAGAAATACAAAATATGTTGACTCTAAAGAATGAAACCATTCTACTGGAGAAAAGCTATTTATGAGTGAGATAAAAAAAAAAACTATGTAGAAAAGCCGGTAGCTCAAACCATCCTACAGTCTTTAGACTACAGAAACTAAGTTTAGTTTATCATTTTCAGACTACTTAAAAATATGTTTTAGACATGTTACCCTTCTCATATAATAGCTGTTTTCAGCCTGACTTAGGTAATCAAAAGGGATTAAGAAGCCAAATTTTTTTAAAATGCTTTGTATAACAAAATGTAAATTAAAATTCAGAGAATTAGCAGTGTTATCGTAACATTTACCTGAGACATTAGCACCAGAGGTAATTTCTGATACTTTTGCCAAATTATGATTTCAGATGCATTGCTTAAAATATAATATCTTTATATGAAATTTTGGTAAGTGTTTGCATCACAATAATTTCAGAATGTAATCTGATGATTAATATACAGCCATCTTAATACAAATGTGCGTTTTTGGGCCATTGCACTGGAATGAGTCAGTTCTTTTGAATTATTTACAACTGCAAAGCTGCCAAAATAGGTTTAATTTTCAACTACACAATATTGGTTGAAAATTAAATTCCATAAAACATATACAACTCCATATGAATTAGCACATAAAATAAAAACCACAAATTATTTTAAATGCATTTACCTGTTTCAAAGTTGTAAGATGACAAAAAAGCTCCATTTCAACATTTTCTTTGGCACATGAGCTATACATAACACTGGATTAAACTATTTGAGCACATCTTTATTTTTCAGCATGTTTTAACCTCATTGAAACAAAAAACTGTTCGCAGAAGACTGTTACTCCACTGTTAAGTCCACATTGGTCACAGAGCATGGACTCTGCTCTGTGACTGTACCTAGACACAGCACTATGATGATGAACAGGACACAGGTTTCTTTTCAGCAGCTCTTGCATCTGTTCCCCTCTCAGAAGTGCCTCCTTTGACCCAGGTCCCCATACAATTTCCATCTGAAGCACTGCTGTAATGACAGCTTTAGTGTAAAAGGCAAAGTTAGGCAAGGAACAAACCTTAATGTAGTGTAGCATCCCTAAGGAGAAAAACGATCCATTAGCTTAGCTCCAATATTTTATAGTGCATACAGACATCATTGTTAGCAGCCATAATCATCTCCATCAATAATGATTCATTCAAGATTGGCATCGTCATCCAAAAAACATATTAGAAATATATTTAAAAAATATTCCTGACACTAGTGGGAATGGATTCAGCACACATTTTATCCTTTTATCACATGATTTTGCACACCTATTTCCTGTATACTTGCCATTTTTTTGCTGTTTAAAGCCTGATTCAGTCTCATTGAACTATATTTCCCTTGAGACAACTCTGTGCAGTTTGGTGGAATCACAGCAACAGTTAATCACTTTTGCAGCCTCATGGCATTTGGAGCTTTCTTGAGTTCTATGAACTGCTTTACCTCAAAATATTATTATGTCTTACCAAATTTAACAATTAAAAAGTCTCTATACATTCAGTGACAATAGGGTCATTCTCATTTTCCACTCTTTCTTGAATTACTTTATTTAAATCTAAATTAATGCCTAAAATGATCTTCCTATACTGCTGCTCACCTCTATAAGATTTAAGAGTCTTCTCCTTAGCAGAAAAATTAAATATTTGTATAATTCTGTAAAATAAAAACCTGTAATGTGTATGTTTTACTGAAGCATATTGAGTAAATGCAGACTGTGATAGAAAGGAAGAGAAAAATGCTGCCAAGAGCATTTAAGCCACAGTGTCCTGATGTTAATAACATACCTTTGGAATTAGCTGCTTTACTAAGTGTATAAGCACACATCAATTAATCTATACATCTATATTTCTTTTTTTCTTTATAGAAAGCAGAGATTGCTGTTGCGCCTCTGACCATCACTTTGGTACGAGAAGAGGTCATTGATTTTTCTAAGCCTTTTATGAGTTTGGGGATATCCATTATGATCAAAAAGCCCCAGAAATCTAAACCAGGAGTGTTTTCCTTCTTGGACCCTTTGGCGTATGAGATCTGGATGTGCATAGTCTTTGCCTACATTGGTGTCAGTGTGGTCCTGTTCCTAGTTAGCAGGTTTAGTCCATATGAATGGCACACAGAAGAACCAGAGGATGGGAAAGAAGGACCCAGTGACCAGCCTCCCAATGAGTTTGGCATATTCAACAGCCTCTGGTTTTCCCTGGGTGCCTTTATGCAACAAGGATGTGATATTTCCCCAAGGTTTGTGTCAAATCTTTTTACATTTGCATTTTATCTTCAACACTGAAGCATAAAGTCTTCTTTCATTAATTTTCCTGGCAGTGTTTTGAAGTTCATTCTTCAACCTTTTTCCTTTTTTTTTTCTTTTTCTTTTTTAATAGCCATGATAAGAGCAACAGTTAAACTGCTTTGAATTTCAGTCATTACTATTATTTTACCAATGTCAATGTGCATAAACCCCAAACTGCTCTCAGAAACAGCAGGTTCACACAGGGAAAATTCCACTGGGTTGACTTCTGAAGAACTGTGTTGTTGCTAGATTAGTTCCATTGTGTTAAAACCATGGAATACACACAGTTGTACTGAATATGTGCCTTGCATCAAGGAATGTCCCACTTCTGTTTCAAGTTCTACAGTGCTGCTTCACAAATATTGCTGTCTGTGAGAGACAATATTTGACTGTCTGTTTCTGAGAAACTACACCGTGTTGCTTGGGTGTGCCTTACAGAGCACATGCCTCAGATCTACTACCTCTTTGGTCCTATAATACATGATTTGTCCTATAATATATGATCATCTAGTACATGATTAGTCTAATGCATGCAGTCCTGAATTTCTCAACATTTTATGAAGTTCTGGAACTTTAGTGGGCAGTAACTAAAACTTTTTAATTAAATATTATGACCCAATCTTTCAAACTTAAAGGCTTCGTTTTAGCCATTTGCAGTGAAATTATGAGTGTTCAGCATTGGCCTAATCTTTCTATTATTGAAGTTAGCAATAAAACTGGTACTGATTAAGAGTGGATGTGCCTTGCTCCTCAACAACCTTCTCATCAAATTGCAGGTATTGAAAAAGAAAATACAATTTTTTACTTAACAGAAATGTCTCTTCTATCACAAAATTCTTGCTTCTTAAAAAAGAAAAATGTGGATGTTCAATGAATGACTGCAGTAGCTTGTGGAATTTTTGAGAGGTTTGGGTGACAGGAACATGTTAATCCTAGAGCCAACATAATCCATATGCAAAGCCTTTTGCATTTTTTTTAAAGAGGAAACCAAGAAAGCTACTGATTTTCAGCTACCATGCTTTACTTTTGTCTCCAAAAAGAGATTACCTACCCAGTATCTTTAGACACATTTTTCCTATTTTTAAGCCTGAAATAATGGAACACTGACATTACTATTCAAGAGGACTGTTCAAGTTTAAAACTTCTGTGTATGTGTGATACACAATGGTATAGTGGACAACAGTGTAGACATTAAGTTTCTAGAGTAGAAGCATCTATTAATATTTAAAATGCAAATTATCTCCCTCACACTGATTGTTGCTTAATGACAAATATTCAGCAATAATGGTGCCTTCACTCTCTCTCTCTCACTCTTTATGGATCAAGAGACAGGAAAATGTGCATTATCTTATTCATGTTTAGATCCCTCTCAGGTCGCATTGTCGGAGGTGTCTGGTGGTTCTTCACGCTCATCATTATTTCATCCTACACTGCTAACCTCGCTGCTTTCTTGACTGTTGAGCGAATGGTCTCACCCATAGAGAGTGCAGAAGACCTTGCCAAACAAACTGAAATTGCTTACGGGACACTGGACTCAGGGTCAACCAAAGAGTTCTTCAGAGTAAGTTGGCGCGTCCATTAGAGCAGCTATCCTTCCCAACCACTCTTATAAGATGCTTGGAAATGTGAAATAATGTGACTTTGCAATTCTATGCAGTATAGTTTTGTAATTCCTGAAATACTTCAGCTACATTTTTACCCCCAAAAGACCATTTGTTGGAGTTTTCAGTTTTTTTAATCTGTGGAAAGCTTATTGATCCTGTCAAAAAAAAAAAAAAAAAAAAAAAAAAAAAAAAAAAAAAAAAAAAAAAAAAAAAGAGATGCAAAAGAGATGCCCTGGGGGATACTGAAGCAAGTGATAATTAAAGCAGCATTGCACTATTGATTCATCTGAAGCTACAATACTGATGTGCAGCATTGAAAGCCTGTGATGGTAAAGTGGAGTCTTGCAGGTTTTGTTTCTGCTTATGGATTTGGCTGCGTGCATTTTGCTTTAGGGACTTGGGTGGTGGGCAGGAAATGCATTTTTTTAATTTGCTGACTTTCAGATGGATAATAAAGAGAAAATTTAACTCGAGGGGATGTGGTTGGAGCATTAGGAAATAGCCTAAATAGCCATTCATATGCCTGTGCTGTCTCTATTGATGACTTCATTGTCATTTGCTTTCCTGGATTAGTGTGGTTGGTATGTAATCCTCATCATTTGCCAGCTGGAAAGCAGGGAGCTTGGACATCACAGGCAGTACATAATAAACAGTCCTTCCTGTTTTATTTCATGTCTCCAGCAGATTAAAGTTAAACTCAGCTGACCAAAGTGAGTTTAGTGTTTAAACACTGCTCTGAATAAATGCTATGAGCCAGTAACCCTTCCTTGAAAATTAGCTCATTATTTAGCTGAAATGTGGAGATTAAGGGATTTTTATAAGTCAGGAAGATGCAAAGAAAACTTTTTCTAATTGCCTAATTGAAAGGAGTTCTATGTTAGGTACTCACATGCACCTTCACTGTTTTCAATTTGGCCAAACTGAACTCAGTAAACCATTAACAAATTTTTCAATGTCATTTGAAAACTATAGACAACATCCATTCAAAGACAGTGTCTCAAGTGAAATAACTTTTTTATTGCAACAAATATCCCCATAGAAGAACTTGCAAATCTGTTCTATTAGCTGGGGAAAGATGATTTATAAGATATAGATTTCACTTAAACACAGTGACTGGACCTTCACGTCATGAAACTGATCAAGGAGTTCAGTTTAAGCCAGTTTTCTAGATTTCTTCTGTAGACACTGGAGAAATAAAAACAGCCCTGTGCATCCTGTGTGAGATATGTGTGTTATGATGAAATAAAGCACACATTAAAGTATCTGCCTCTTGAACTCTAGAAGGTTTCAGCTGAATGGTACCTCATTTTTAATGGATACTGTCCACTAAAAGGTTTCTTACTACACCTGTCTTACGATTTTTTTAATGAGTGCAGTCCCTTCTACTGATTATTTATATTCACCTATGTTTCACCTATAAACACATTTTTATTTCTTTTTGTGGAAAGTTAAATATTTTCTTCTTGGAACTCCAGTTTCAGTCCATCATAAGTTGAGGTAATGAGCACAATATATGGGTACAAATAGTTCTTTCTACTAGAATGAAGCTGTGATGATACTTAAAACCATGATGCTGATGGTCAGGCAGATTTATGTAACTTTGTATTTATTAACTTGTTGCATTTTCAAGAGTATCTAGTGCTTGCAAATTTGTTAGGTGATGGAATGCAAAAATCAATTCCCAAAGAAATAGTAGAGAATGAAGGACTGGAATTGTTTTCTTAAGAGTTTCAAACTACTTGTACAAGACATTGTATTAAGTAATGAGATCAGATATTTTGATGTAGAAACAATATTGGTCAGAAAAAATTCACGGTTCTTTTAAATTATCCAGTAAACACAGAAATTCAATATTTTATGCAAGTTCTCACTTTAAAGAGACGATGCTACAATGGAGTAAAAATGTCTAAGACGACAGCCCTTCTTTCACTTCAATCTTAAAGGGTTAAGAGAAAAAAGAAGGAAAATCAATGTTGCTCTTTTTATTTTTTCTTTTCTTTCAAAATACAGAGGTAAACTTTAAAATTAACTACCAATACTAAATACTATTGCATATGCAAAATGTGACGCTTAATGAAGATTTAAACTATGTTGATCACTTTCTTTAAAATGGTGCAGTTGAAGCTCTACTTTCAAATGATTTCTAATCACTCTCACAATATAGTGATTCTTAATGATACTTTATATGCTATTTCTAAAAATATTTTTCATAAAACAGGGAGAAAGATAAAATATCGACAGACAATATTTACACAAAAGCTGTTTTCATAATATATAAATTAAGACTTAGCCTGAAATAATAGTACAAGAAGATTTGTGTGCCAAGTCGAACATTTTGTGGGTTTAGAAGCAATTAATTTTTGGTATTAGAATCATGTGTAACTTTTCTGTCAGTGGTGATTATCTGGCTGAAGATGAGCCTTCAGGACATTTTCTCATCATTTTGTCATTTCTGATCAAAATGTCAGAAACTCTGAACACCTCTTCAGCCAGTTTTAAATCTGGATTGAAAGCAGAAAAGGGAAAATAATTTTAAAGCAAACATAAAGAAAAAGAGGAACTTTGATACTGTTAGCTGTTATATACTCCTATTTTCTGATTTACATGCAGTGAGAGTTGTATTTTCCAGGCAGACTGCTCAAGTGGGAAAGTAGTTAGTTTTAGCAGTTCTACTCAGAAAAGCCCAAAATGAAAATTATCCCAGCTTGGCTGACTGCAGGGAAAGCTGCAATGTTTCCTCATATGATAATAAAAAATAATTGTTAGTTCACCCTTCAATTTTCTGAGTTGACATGTAGTTCACCCTTCAACTCTGAGTTGACATGTAGAAATTGAATGCAGACAAATGAAAGTTTGGGAGAAGAAAATGTTAGAGAGCAGATACCTTGCTAGACTTTCCATATTTTTCTATTTTCATAGGCAAAGGAGACTAGATTCAAAAAGAAAAAAAAATTAAATGCAGCCTTTTTCAATTATGTAGGATAGTGTTTCCTGCTACTAATCAAGCTGTTTTATTTGCTGCATAAAGTTATAAATGAAAGTGACCTATTATATGGTTACTTTATAAAGAAATAGATCTAGTGGATGTTGAGAGAAATGTTTGGAAGTGAAGGCAGACAAAGGCAAGAAAATACTCTTGAAATTATGACTGATTTATTACTACTCTCTTCCATTTTTTTCTTTCTGTAAATTTAAATCCATGTAATTACATCAGTGTAAAGCAAAAAGAATGCATTGGTGGCTTTGTTTATATTCTGCTCCCAGCCACTATTATGTAAATGTAAAATAGCTGTGACTAGAGTGGAAAGAAAAGGTGACAAATCAGGATGTGATTATGGACATGCACAGCTGTTGTTGATTCAGATGTTATTATATTTGACAGAAAGATAAAATTATGCATACAAACAAACTAAAAAAGGAAAGCATAATTTATGATGTTCTGCTATATTCTGCTATTTTTATTGAACAGTTTTAGTTAAATGCCCCTTGTTTTCAGGATAGGCTTAGGTCCCTAACAAATTATTTTCTAAGTAATAGTACAGTCATTCAGTAATTGGTAAAAAGAAGTGCTTCAGGGAAATTACTCTCACATATAAAAAAGGCTCAGTTCTAGGCTTCTTAAAGCCATTTTTAATTTATATAATACTAAGATTATAGGATCTGGTATTTGTTTAAATAATCTAAGGCCCTTTGTTTTGGGGCTTTAGAATAATGAATATTTTCCTGGGGTGCTCAGCACCGTGTAGGAACAGGCTCATAGACCAAATCTTGCTTAGCTAGAAACTCCTCTTGACTCAAATAAAAGCTGACTTGAGCATTAGGTTAAAAAGTCCTTTTTGCAGCATACATAGGGGAAGACAAGTGCCATCTGTTATTATAAAAATAGTGTGTAGTGTTCAGCTGACACACTGCTGGTTTGCATGTATGTATTCCTATTGCTGGAGGAAGCAAAGGAGTTGTTGAGTGAATCTAATGAGCATGGGAAACTTCTCAGCCTGACAGCATTTCATTCCTCTCTTTTAGTGAAAAATTTTATTTGCTTTAATTTTTTATGAAGTAGTTTTATTTTTGCTTAAGTATTTACCTGTAGTTACTCCATGCATTCTTGGACAGAAAAATTTCCAACTAATGCACTTTAAGCCATGAATTCTTATTCATTCTTTGAGAAAGTACATTTCTTACTCAGTTATTGGCAGGATCGGAATATTTAAAATAAATCCACTGATATTGCAGTTCTAAAATCACACATAATTCTTTAAGAAAGATGCTTATAGCATTTTACTTCCTTTAATATTTGCTCCAACTTGCTGTTTCCATCTTTTACTGTGAACCATGTTTTCAAATATTGTATAGCATTTCTGAATATAAATCAGGTCAGTTCTGGACTCTGAATCATGAAAGCAGAAATCTTACTTAAGCTATTGTGGTTCTGATGGTAGAAGAAGTGGGTGTTAGAGAAATGCTTTAAGATTCAGCTGTGTATTTATGGGGAGATTATTTTACTGTTTCTCTTAAGAGTTCAGGCTTATTGTGGACATCTGATTCATATATCATTCCTTAAAACACATTGACTGTGTGAACTTCCTCTATCTAACAGTAAATTCAGTTTTGCAGGTTTCTTTTTTGACTGCTAGAGGGTAGCCAAACTCAAAAATATTATTTGCTACTATAGTATTGATACTTTTATTTCTTGTCTCTTTTAAAATAATGGAATTCAAATAAAACCCTTCTCCAAGATTTTCCCAACCTCAAATGTCTGAAAAGTTAAAGTATGATTGATTTTATTTGAGCAGTGCCATTCTGAAATGTTGCAACATTCTTTTGTTCTAACTTGTTTTTGATTTTCTCCAGAGATCAAAAATAGCAGTGTATGAAAAGATGTGGACCTACATGAAATCAGCTGAGCCATCAGTGTTCACTAGGACTACTGCAGAGGGAGTAGCTCGTGTCCGCAAATCCAAGGGCAAGTTTGCCTTCCTGCTGGAGTCCACCATGAATGAATACATTGAGCAACGAAAGCCATGTGACACCATGAAAGTGGGAGGAAATCTGGATTCGAAAGGCTATGGCGTAGCCACACCGAAGGGTTCTCCATTAAGGTGGGTGGAATAGTATAACAATATAAAATGTGTTGTTATAGTATTCCACCTTCCCTGATGTCCCTGATATAGCTCTTTTTGTTTTGTGTGTGAACATGGTATGTTATTTTTCTTTTCTTCCATTTCATTTTTTTTTTGATCAACAAAGGTAACCATTTCTAATTGCAGTATGGATTGAGCAGCTATAGTTGGCATATGTTTCAAGGCCATATAAAAACCAAACTGGTTGAACACTAGCTACTTGAAGTCAGCCTCAATAGAATTAACACCAGTTATTCTATTTCATCAGCTTTTTTCATGGAATTCAACCCTTTATAGCAATATTATGTTTACATTATCTACATCAGTATCTGCATCAATAATATGCCTACATTTTATGTTTTGTTTATTGATCTTGGCTACTAATTTCTGAGTAAGAAGCTGCTTGTAGCATCTTTTTTCAAATGTCAGTGCTTGGAGGTAATTAGTCCTTCATTAAAGCAACTTCATTAAAGTACTTTTTTACTAAAGCACCTTCTTATTTAGAAAAAATGTTTGTGTTTCTAGCATTATGCATTTCAGTACTGCCTTCAAACTCACCAGTATTTTCTTTTTCATGGTATCAGATGAATTCAGTAAAGTAGGAGAGTTTTTGATTCACAGGCGAAACACCATTTGCATTTCATTTAAATTGTCAGGGGACACAAGTCAAGGTACCAGTTTTGTGTCAAAATTGGCGGTACTTGCCATTCTGTTTCTTTAATGTTTAACGCAAACAAAACTTGCATTTTCCAGTGTAGATTTGCCAATTTTCTTCAAAACAAAAGAGCAACTAGCAGTTGAAGGGAGCCTGACAGTAATGAGGTGCACATGAGTGGGGGAAAAGGAATGCTCTGCAGCGTGCTCAGCACCTCATTTCTCACATTTGTGCTCATGATAAGGGATTACAATGTGAAACAAAGGGGAGGAAGTAGGTGTAAGGGAAGAGTCGCAAGTGCAGGTGAAGCCATATGTCTGTGGATGAAGTAACTAAGGACCTATTTGTTTACGTCTCTGACTGCAGAGGAGACATCATTACCGCTATGCAGATAACTAGACTCACTCATAACTCATCAGTTTAACCTGCACACAATGCCACAAGCATCAGTAGCTGTAACTGTATTACAGGGATGGTGAAATGAATATCATTAGAATCATTTCCATCCATGGCAAAATGTGCAGGGGAAAATCAGGCCAGTTATCTCAGTTACTGGATATGAATTTTTGTCCTTAACATTCAGTACCTCTCAGAATTAAAAATTGCCACTTTCACTGCTGAATAAAGTAGTAAGAGAACATTAAGGAGGTGAGAGAGGGAAAATGATAATAAAAATGTTAATTCTATAGAA
This sequence comes from Vidua macroura, assembly GCF_024509145.1. Classification (NCBI taxonomy): domain Eukaryota; kingdom Metazoa; phylum Chordata; class Aves; order Passeriformes; family Viduidae; genus Vidua; species Vidua macroura. The sequence continues at coordinate 87,608,134 of NC_071572.1, forward strand.
AAATATGTCCAGAACTCATAGAGTAGTTAGAAAGCAGTGCTAATAAGATAGGCTGCTCTATATTTTCAGAACACCGGGTTTTTATTTTATATTTCTGATAAATTAATATCTCATTTTCAGTGTTTCAGACAACCTAAGAGTGGTAGGCAGCACTGCAGTTTAGGGTAGTAAGGAAATGCCCATTGCTGACAGTCAAAGCTGCCCATTAATGAGTCAAAGCTAGGGGATACATTTTAGGAGTACTTTGGCTGCTGTCATATATGTCCTAGCAGTGGGCTCTTTGCTTTAAGTGTGCTTTATAGTGTTCTTTAATCCCTTCCCCTTCCTTCTGCAGCGCGTTCAATACCAACAAGAGACAGCCTGTTATAATGAGCACTGATAGCCTGTGGAAGTTGATTTGTGTCAAATTTGGGCTTATTTCAGGTTTGTTCAGTTAGCTAGACAAAAATACATCGGAGTAATGGGGATGAGACATAAGTCTAGCTAGAAGTAAGAGGGCCTAGTAAGACTAATAAGAGCAGAGAGGAAGAGCACAACCACGATTGTAAGGATCCAGTGTGAAGTCGTGGTTCCATCCCAGCTAAAGACCAAGCTCCCAGACAGTTCAGTCAGGCCATAGTTTCGTCTAACTGGGGGTCAGAAGCTATGATTAGGGTGAGGTGATCAAAAACATGTCATTTTTCTCATGCTACTTTCAAACACGTTTCAAAAAGCAGAACAGGGGAAATCCGACTGGACTTGAAAATTGGACCAAATCTTCTTTCAAGCTGTCTTGACTGGCTGTCCATGTCCATGCCTTTCCTGAGCCTTTCTTTCACATGTGCTAAGCTGCTTGTTCTCCTGCTGCACCCCATTCCCTCTCCAGCCCCAGCAACAAATCATCAGTGCTGCTTACCTACTAAAAACATTAAGCAACACACTTAATGTTCTGGATAAAAATAAAGAACAAGCAATACCTCATATTTGTACCACCTCTTTCATGTATATCTATGGAGAGTAGCACTTGCAGAAGAGGGGAAATGCTTCCTCCCCCTATGATTTTGAACAGAAAAGAGTCAGCTGTAAATTTTATCTGCATGTTTCAGTATTTTTTTAAATTTTAAAGATTTAGAATATGCTGCTTTTGCTATTTTGGCTGCATCCCACATGGTAGTGTTTCTATCACTGATCAGATGACTTATGTAACTGCTGTCTGCACAGATAATTGCAAATATTGAACATGCAGCTTGAAATCCATGAAGGGCAGGCTAGCTGAGCTCATTACATAAATTAGCCAAAAGACATAATTTGCTACAGGAATTGTAAATTCTGTTTTATTTAATAATCCTAATTTCCTAGTTGAGTTATATGTAGACCACAAATTACTTGATGTACTTCACAAATAATTGCAAGTAGTATATAAAATTTAAACATTCAAATGCTATCTTTGGTTTGTTCAGGACTAGGGAAAAAAACATTTTTTCCAAATGAATTATTCATATCAAATTAATCACTGAACTGTTTGAACACCTATTTCATTAGAAGTATTTTAGTCTTAATCCTCCTACTTACAATTATATAAATCAGGAGTTTTTTCCCTGAAAATATAGTAGCATCTAAATAAAATTGATGTGAGTCTATGGAGAACCAGACCATATATTTTCACACATCTAACTGACAGAAAGTGGTTCTTCCTGTAGTATAGGATTAGGGATGGTACCCTGCCATCACATCACCAGGCTCATGTTCATTACAGAGCACATACCCATCACTTGGTTCATGCAGATGAAATCCACCTGTCAGAGAGATCCAAGGACTGGTCTCCCTGTTGCTCATGACTGTACACATGAGCAGGATAGTGGATTTTAAGTCAAAACTTTTCCTTGTTGGGTTTCATGCTACACTCCTGCAGTGTTCAACCAGTACCTATTGGCTAATTGGAATTATTTATTCTCAGTGCTGGTGCAGTATTACAATTAATGCATATCACTGAATGGAGGAGAATGGGAAATGCCTGATGTGTGTTTCTTTTATGCCCAATGGGCAGTACCACATCACATATCATGTGTGTCTCCTTCCTTCCATCCTTTTCAGTGATATTCATTTCTATATGATGTTGTAAAAGACTGAAGTGTTTGAGAAGGAATGTGGGATTGAGGGCAAAGGCTCTCATCACAGCAAAGATTGAGTTTCTCTCATGGCATTACGCAGCTGTTCTTACTGTTTCTCCTGCTACAACGGTAGGTATCCTTCCAAAGTCACTGTATAGTACCCAGTGTGAATTAATGAGTTTTTTCCTTCAAAGGTGGTGCTTTCAAAGGTGGTTAAGAGAGTGCTGCTTGTCTGCTTAGCAAGACCCGCCTTTGTTAAAGTGTTGTCATTAGAAGATGTTCTTGTGGCCAGACTTCTGGCCATTGTGGATCATCCCTGGGTCGTCTGCCTTGCCAGTTGCAGTAACTGTGTTTCCAGAGGGCAACACCTGGAGATCTTGTAGTACTCAAGTCCTGTGCCTTGCATGCCTCTGCTTTTCTGTTTTAGATATGTAGGCATCATAAATAAGTTTGAATAGTGAAGAACATGATAGAGTTCTCCACCCTAAGAGGTAATGAAAAAGGAATTAAGGGCAATATTTCCTCAAAGGTACACACTAAAAGGTTTTTCAGCTTTTTGTACCTTGAAGCTGTTTTATGTAAAGGGGAATGAGAGGCTGGGCTAAAAAATGAGGAGTTGTCATTTCTTCTCTTACTGTTTCAACTAAGGACATTTGTCCTGTCCTGTAGACAAAAGTATGCAGCATGGATGAGTGAAACCTGCAAGGTCATAAGTGTTTGGTGAGACACTTTGAGCCCAGGCAGATGAGAATGGCAGGATTAGATTTAGACAAATAATAGGAAAACTTTGACTAGATGCATCAATGTGTTTTAGAGATTGGTGATATTTGTTCAACAACCTAATGAAATCCAGAGCTCTAGTAAGTTCCTGCTATTGGAATTACAGTTATTGTTTATATATATATGAACCTGGGATTCTATATTCCATTATTCAAGTCTCTATTTTTTTATGTAGTAAAGGATTAACTTAGTTTGACTTTAGGAAGAATTCTTTATGTTCTGGAGTGGAAGGCAAAAAGGTCCACCTGGTGATATCTGCTGGTGTGACATCTTGTGACATGAACTGACTCTTTACGCTTTATCCGTTCTTTACCATGTTTAACAAGCTGTGCAGTGTGGGTGGTGCATCAGGGATGCTAGTGTTGCACATGTAACTTTGCCATCATTCTAGGAACTTTTGTGGAGAGAAATCTGTAATGCAAGTGAAGCTAGAGATTTTAGTTTCCATCCCGTGCAAGGGAGGAGCACCCTGCAGAATGCTTTGGGTGCAAAAGGCATCCAAACAGTGCCGTGTCAACAGTGTATGGATTCTCCTGTTTTATACAATGTAATGTGCAGTACTTGAAAGAGATTGATCCTAGAAGTGAGAGATCTGTGGTGAAAGGACGTTTTTCTTCAAGAAAAATGAATCTGTGGGAATAAGATAAAGATCTGTTATGAGGGGAGTCTTTGTGTGCATGGGCTCTGTAATCTACCATCTTGATCTCAGTGACTTCATCTTCTTGTTTTTATGAGGTGAATATCTAAAACTACCATTCTTTCATTGCTTCATTTCAATGTGGCACTACAGCTGGCAATGTTACCTTTGCTTTTCACAGATATATCTAGTATGGTTGATTAGAAATCTAGTGTTGGAAGAAAACTTATTTTAGTAATGCATGCTCATTCATAAAAAAATTTGTCAGACCTTACATAGGATGGAATATTCCCCCCACCCCTTTTTTTTTTTTTTTTTTTTTTGGTAAGTGATACTTCCTTTTCTTTTTTTTTCATTGACCTGAAAATAGCATTATGATAGTATAGTTTCTTCCAGTGGGACTATTTAATTTTTTATCAAATATTGTCCTCAATATTTTTGGAGACCAGACTATAAGGAGCTTATTGTGGAAGGAATTCCCAGCTCATCACTCACTGCCAAAGATGTTTATTGTGAACTTAATATATTATTCTGAGATATGCACCAGTTCTCATTTTACCCTGGATAACTGACCCTGTAGGTCAGTGAGCTGGTAATTCACACCCGGCTCTGTAGGAAAACCATCAGAGTCATTATGTAGTAGTCAACTGTAAGGACAGGTAAAAACGTTTCCCCCCAAACTTCTTGCATGGTCTGGTTTCTTATGCTTTCTATAAGATTGGATTTGTGTGTACAAAAGGTTAGGTATGATATTCACAGACTTCCTTTGAGTAAGAGAAGAACTAGGAAAAATGTTTGAGCTGACCTCCCAATTTTTTTACACTGTCAACATTTGTTTACTACAGAGGACTTCTTCCACTGTTGTTTTTCAATGGTTTTGTACTGCAGAAATCCATAGACTTCAGAAAAACAGACTTTTCCCATCAGTGAAGCTTCCTTGTACAAACTGTGTTGTATCATAAAGGAAGCATTTCCCTAGACCACTCTTCAGTGTACCCTATATTGTTCAGTTTTCAAAGGTCTTTATAGATTTTTTTTTAATTTTTAACCAATATTGTTGATATAACTATTCTATCTTGGTGTTTCTGTGCATCTGGGCTGCATTCTTCACTCAATGGCATGTTCCTGTTTCTAGAAAGGTACAAAAATAGGTAAAAGTAGTGTGTGGTTGGGTCATCCTGATAACACCAGCAGCCTGTGTGCCTCTGAGCATGTTCTGGCACTCCAGAGAGAAGAATGGATATTTTGCTAGTTAGCTGTCTTCTGGTTGGCAACACTGGCACATAAAGGACTCCCCAGATCATTCTGAAGACGAGCAACTGTCACAGTGAGGAGAGACGCAGAGGAAGCAGGTTTGATTTTTTTTACATTTCCCTTTCCCTGCCGGAATGCCTGGTCTTGCCCTTAATCAGTGTTATTCACAGTCGTTTCAGCAAAGCACCGTAGGACCTCAAAACTGATGTTATTTATATACGATGTAGAGAAGATATAGAAAGAACTGGTGAATAATTGATGTTTGACAATTAAAATGAGTGATGTGAAAATACTGAGTTTGACCTCTACACTTCTGAAGCAAGGGCCACTGGAGAAAGCAAAAACCCCTCCATAGTTATGGGGTAGTCTGTTGATACTTGAAAGAACAGGATATTAGTCAGCCTAGAAGGATTTTCCAAGGTCATTTCTTTCTGTGATACAAAATTATATGAAAACTAGAATGTGATCTGTAGCATTTTATACATATATAAATATTATCCTGTTTGATGGTTTAGATCATACTGTATGACTTTGCATAATATTTTTCCCTTCACTGTAGGCATAACAAGGCTTGAATTACCACATCATTACCATTCAGTGTCAAAGCTTATAGCTGAGATATTTCTCAAGCAAGTCAGATCCTTCAGAGCTTGTTGGGTTTTTTATCAACTGAAAATAACACTTACTAGGTAAAAAGGCAGAGAATGGGCCACCGCTTAGGAAGAAATATAAAAGTCAGGGGTCAAAATAAGATCAGTGAAGAGAGCCTGACAATGAATGTTAGCAAGTTGTTCTTTCAGCTGAGCCTGGGAGGCATACTTAATTTTAGTTACCTGGGTTATTTCTGTCTAAAAACAGAGTATCTATTTAAAAAGTAAATATAAAGCCTTGGGAATAGAGATTTGAGTCCCACCTTGCTCTGTTCCCCAGTGATGCTTGTTGGATTAATCTCATAATTTTCAATCAAGATAAGGGTCTTCCCTGTGCAAAAATAGTGCAGTAAAAAAAAAGGAAAATTTGATGACTAATAAGATTCCCTGCAAGACGTACAAGCAAATGTATTGAGGCAAAATTTTCTACTTGAAAGAGTTTTGCCCATTCTTGCAATTTTTACTTATAGAGGAAGGAAATTGTAATAATTCTCATTTAAGTCAGCAAATGGCAGTGCTATTGAGATAATTTCTGATACTTGTCTCTTTGAAAGAAAACAACTCATTAATGTCCTTGCTGAATTTTCTGTGACCTGAGGGAGAATAAAATCACTCTATCTTTCAAGTACTTCAAAGAGCCATCTCTGACCTGCCTTGCCTCACAGAGCCTGTTTCTTCATTGCCACTAGCAGGAAGTTTTCGCTCTCAGGGATGATTCATAATTGAACAAAGCTGTCTGTGGTTTGGAGGAGAAATCAAAAGTCACAGGAATTTGTTCTGCTGCCATTTCTGTTTTCCTACACTACAAATGACAGTAGAAGCAACTGATGGAAGACAAAGCTCTTCCAAGAAGCTTAGCTCCCATCTTGGTCACACTGTCAGGTTCTGGTGCCTCTCTGCTAGTATCATCCTGCTCCTTACTCAAGGGAAGTCTTGGGATTTTAGTGACAAAAGTTGTGAAATGAAGTGTTTCTGAGCAGGAGTGAAAGAACAGAGCATGGAAACAGCAGTAAAACTATTTCCTAGAAAGGTTGGTTTTGTTTGTTTGGTTGGTTTTTTTCCTAAAAATTTCAGTGGCAATAGGTATATTTAAATTAGCAGTATAATCAGTGTAAAAGATGAAGCTACCATTCTGTATCTTATGCTTTAGTATTTGCTTAAAAGCACAATGAGGCTTTTTTAAAAAAAATATTTTTACAAGCTATTTATACAAGAGATTTCTCATTCTGATATTAAGTGATTACTAAAAATTTCTTTACTGTCTTACAGAAGCATTGGGCCAATATGAGATAGTAAGCACCAGGAAAAGTTCAACAACATGTTTGTTTTCTACAATCAGAAAGAAATCAAGGCAGCAAAAAGATCAGAGTTCTTTTCTTGCTTGTCTGCTTCAGAATGATTTGAATGCAAACAGGATAGGAGCTTCACAATAACAAATCTATCCAAATGAAATTTGTCAGACTGCTGAATTCTCTGACAGGTAAAGACGGGCTTATAGTCAAGTATAACCAATGAACTTACCTCAGACTATCAGCAAAGGCCGTAATGTCTCAAAAATACTGATACCATTGCTGTGCACACATCTTACTGATTTTCTGGACTTTTACAAACCTTTGATAAACATTAATCCCCACTGTATGCCAGTGGGATACAAAAGGTTATGGTTTCCAGTCTATAGATCCCTTGAGAAATAAATGCTTCCTCTTGGCACTTCAGAAATAATTTTCTCCTGCCCTTTTCCCTGCCATTTTCCCAATCCCTTGTAAAGCATCTCAGCAGAGGGCAAGATGCAGCCCTTTATATTTTAACAATGCTGCTCATTATGATTTTTCTCTTTTCTTTTTATTACAACTCTCTGGCTGTTTAGGTGTCAAGTCCCAGGAACTGCCCTTTGAAGTTGATGGTACAGTTCCCGACAACTTAAAGGCCGATCCCACTAAGATAATAATTGTTCAGGTAAATTGGAGGTAGACCGAAGCAAGGGAGCAGGCTGCTGAAAGGCATCTCAGCAGCTTGAACAATACCTCTCTGTGGAAATGACATTTAGGGTACAAATAGCACCTGAAAAACAGTTTGCTATTAGTCTGTGTGATAGTTGCAAAACTGCCCATTTCCAATTGACAGTAAGTACTAGATGGACTCCAAGAGACATAAAATGGCCATTTGGTCTTTGTGCAGCCTTGATTCTTGTGAGAAATTGCCAACCAAAAGTAGGGAGAAAAGTTTGTTTTCTTTCTTGTGGTTGCTTTGAACTGAGAACAGTATCTCAGACTGGCACAATGTGTGACAGAGTAGGCATTATGGACTGAACATCCCAGCATGAAAGGTAGAAAGGTGTTGACAGCACAAAACAAGATTCAGAAGTTTTAATGTATAATTTAAGCTACTGTGTGCCTTGACACAACAGCTCTAAAATGCAGCTCTTTCCCATCATCAGAATGTTCCCAGGGAGCTCAGGTTCCAAGTAAAAATGGCCATATGTATATCTCACTGAACAGTTCAAGTCTAAAATATTGTTTGATAAAATGGTGACTTGTGGCTCATCAATAATTTTTCCTCTTAATTGATCTACTTTGTGTGTGGTAGGAGGTAGAATGAAAACTAGAGCTCTTTTTCTCAACTATCTCTAGCTATCCTTAGCTCACATCTCTGTACTTCCATAACTCAATGCCTTACCCCCATTTTCTGCTTTCCTTCCTCTGCTTCCTATTCCAAACAAGTCACTGAGTGGAAGCTTAAATCAAGCCTGAAAAAGGATTTAGCTCCTATTTAACTGTATCTTTTAGCAAATCCCATTATGCTAAGCAATGCTGTCTGGTTTTTTGTTATGACTTTCTTTTAACAGTTATTGGCAGGATTGGCAGTTTTCTGTAGTCAAAGTTTGACTAAAATTTTCCCTGCAGTTTTTTAAAGCCAAAAGTCAACTGGATAAAAGGGATCCAAGTATGACCTGATGCAGAGACCTGTTTTGTTGTTGCACTTCAGGCACTTCTTTCTACTCTGAAAGAACACATGTTCTTTCATGTGCCACACATGTGCCTCCAGCACACAAAGAAAATAGAGCTTTCTTAGTATATTTTTTCTCCCCTCTTATTCAGGAATATCATCTCTGTGCAGGAAGATCCAGATCCCTTGCTAGCTTCCAGACCTTCCATTATTAGCAGCAGGGATGAATGAGGCCTGCAGGTGAGAGCAGCCCCAACATCTGGCAGCCCATCTGTTACCTCCAGAAAATGTACAGCTTTCTCTAAACATAATTACACATCAGGCTCTTTCCAATCTGTTGCTGATATGGTTGCATTTAGTGTGGCCCAGATTTACAACTATGTCTTTAAGAGGCTTTTATATGTAAAATTAGATCTTTGGATTCTTTGGTACAGATGCAGGCACCTGATTTCACACATTTTATGCTACGTCATTTGTGTGATTTAGGTCTATTTTGGATCTTAAAACTCTTAAGCCTACAGAAAAATTCATGGGATCTAGTTATTTCCTACAGAAAATCTCAGCTTTTTCTAGAAAACCCAAATTGTCCATATTTCATGTGCCTAAATGTAAACATTACTAGACAATTCTTCACATTTTTACATGTTCAACCACAGTTTTGAATTTTAAGGTTTCCACAAGAGCCTTTTACTGCTTGCAACAGAAAATATGAAGAGACAGGTTTTGGGACGATGCTCATTTCTTTATTGGTTTTAAATAAAAAGAAAATGCCCTCTATCTAAATCTAGGGGACTAACCTACATTCAGATGCTCTGCATTTACTGAGATCCAGTTCCTCAGGTTTTAATCAGTATATGATACTATTCTGATTATATTCTATAGCTGCTGCTAATATTTTTTGGTTTAAAACCACATGAACACTTGACTATTAGTTCTGACTTTTCGGTTTAGTAATGCAAACTCAGTCTATGAAAGTGTAGTTGAAAGTGAACAGAAAGTCATCACAGTTTCTTGAGGATTTAGGATTTTTTCCTGTCACAGTTAAATAAGCAGGCTGCTATTTTTGGCATCTCTTTTAGATAGTGGGCAATTATCCAAAGCAGTTTCCAATTAGAGTGCTTTTAGTTCATCCAATTTGTAGACCACAAGAGAAGATACTGTTGCATTAGATAAAATAATTGCAAACATTCAGGCTGCATCTAGAACACAACATCCTTTTTTTCGGCCTCCTCACTTAAGAAAAACATCAATAAATTGAACCTATTTCATGGAAAATTATCAAGATAGAGCTGGATATGGATCTGGACCTTCTCAGATGATGAGAGTCTGGGAGAGCTGGACTTGTTCAGCCTGGAGCAGAGATGGTTTTGGGGCATCCTAGGAGCAGCCCAGAGTGTCTACAGGAGGGTGTTCGAGGAGATGGAGCCAGACTCTTCAAGCAGTGTAGGGCATTGACAACAAACATAAAATGAAAGGGGAAAGTTCAGACTGGATGTAGAGAGGAACTATTTCCCCTGACTGCCTGAGGGCAGTCTGACAGTGACACTCTGCTCAGAGAGGCTATGCAGGCTTCATCCTTGGAAGTGTACAAAACGTGACTGGTTGAAGCCCTGAGCAGCTTGGTCTGATCTCAGGACTGACCCTTGTATGAGCAGGAAGTTGGACCAGACAACTCCTTAGGCACTTTCCAGACTGCACTGTGCTATGATCCTTTCTTGAAAATTATGGCTATGATAAGGATATCTTCACCATCACATTGAATCTCCTGGAGCTACAGGAGTATTTGGAAAGTTGCAATAGCTTATGGAAAGTGATGTTTATGTTTCCTGCGTGGTAGAAGGTCTTCTCCTGACCACTAGGCTTTAGTTACAATTTCTGTGAATTAAATGTCAAACAGATCATTCCCATCTGAATAAAATTTTCTTGCTAGAAAAGCAAAATAGAGTGAGAGAATCTGAAGTCAGTGAAGTAAGTGACAGTGCTTCATACCTCTTCTTTGCCAGGAAAAAGGAGCAGTTAACTTCCTAAACAGATTTATACAGCTGCTGAGTGATTGACAGCCTGGATATTTTTGGAACTCCTGTGCGGGTCAAAATGTGGAAGAGTTCATTTGTTATGGGATTGAGGCCACTCAGGTTGGCTGTCTCCCACTTTTGACAGGATAAATTAGGAGTATATTGTGGTTAAAGACTGAATTGAGGAAATACACACAGAAGTTTAAGCTTAGTCTATCTCTGGGAGACCAGAAGGATAAATTCTCTATGAATGATTGCCTGAAAAGACACAGAGATTTCTGAGAAGCAATGAAGTTTTATTGCCTGAAGTTGTGTCATATTGGTGAGCTTAGTTAATGACCCTGCCCAGATTTCCTGGGAGTCTTGGAGGAGATCTGTGCACCTTCTTACTTCAGATTCACCTTTGCAAATTGAGGGTAATGACAAATGCCCATCAGCCTCAGAGGAATGGTGAAGATTAATAGCATTGTGTTTATTGTGCTGTGGATATTTGAAGCCCATTCCCACTCCAGATGTTTGTATGATTATTTCAAATCCATGGAGGTGTGTGTGTCAGGATAAACACAGTGGTAGATTTCTTGGTGTCTTTGGTCAAAGAAACTCATCTGGAAAGAAAACGACCAGGAAAATGTAACTTCAGCTAATGGTTTCTGAAACAGTCTGTGGTCTATGACCACATGTTTTGTGTTCCATTTAGAAAGCAATGGCAGAAATCTCCATCACCAGTGGACCCTACTCCATAAGTTTTTTTTAATTAAAATTGGCACATGGGCATGTGTTCAGGACCATAGTAATTACATTATTTGTATCTCCATATCCACTGTGGATATCTAGTAGCACTTTTAGTACTGAGTTTTCTCTGTAGCCTGGCTGCTTGTATTTGAGACATTACAAGCATGTGTTACCATATTGATGCGACTGTGCTTGGTCCACCTGGTCTGAGAGCTGCTATATTTACATTTCAGAGAGTGGTTTGGGTTGGAAGGGACCTTAAAGATCATCTGTTTCCAAGCCCCTGCCATGGGCAGGAGCTGGACCAGGTGGTGTAGTGGGTGAGAATGAGTGGGACATAGTAAAGTCCTGGCAGAACCATTGTATTGAGCTGACTGTGGCCTTTCCTTCACCACCACCAGTGGCAGTATAGGGACACAGAGCTGTGCAAAAGTGAAGGTGCTCGATGCTTAAGTGGAACTTGCTTCCCTGCTTGGGGAAGATGGAGAGTTTACTGCTGTGTACATGGATGTATTGATGGTGACATCATATAGCTGGTTGCCAGAGGGATTGGATTGCCCTTGTGATCATTTCACCTGATCTTGGGCTGCTGTTCAGCTGGCTTCAGGGCATTTTAATTATCCTCACACCGGCTATTGGACCAACCATCTCATCTGGTTGCTGGCACTCATTATGTTTGTCTAAGCATATCAGATATTCCTCATTAACTTCTGCAATAATATTCAGACAGAAAGTCCTAGGAACTCTTCCAGCTAATCCCCATTTTGGCTGCTGACCAAATAAGGCTTTATATGGCACAACTGTAATTGCTTCATTTGTATAATATTGATCTGCCATTAGGCAAAACACAAGCCAGCATTTCACTAGGGCACAAGTTATGCAGTGTTCTTTATTGCTTGCATTGCAGTTGCAGCTTCAGTTCCCACCTGGGAAATAGCTCCCCTGGTTTTTGTCTTTCAGTCTCTGCTTCTTATCAAAGTAATGAACTTCAAAGTGCTTGCATCATAATCAGACCAAAGCTTAAGAAAACATGTCTTAGCAGGAATCTTTCCACTTATTGCCTTTATGAAAAACATCTGTATGGAGGCACAAAGAAGCATGAATGTAATGTTACAGAAATCCCTCATGCCTCCTCTCAGTCTAAGTTTAGGCCTGCCAAAATTGTATCAACTGTACAAATCTCATGAATTAGTGATCTGTTTCTGGTGGCCACAAAAGTCAAGAATCCATCCTGATTTCTGTGCTGCCAATAGCTTTTGGCATAGTGGCCATGTTTCATTAATAACTTCATGGACATTGATGTCAGTGGATGAATTCCCTCACAAGCAAACAGCAGTTTTGCCCTGCAGCTTTCCTATGTGGAGTAAGCTTTCCTTACTAGGAAAAAGTTATTGAAGAGCTCAGAGCTCAGTCCAGCCTGACCTGAAATATTTCCAGGAATGAGACACCTCTCTGGACAACCTATTCCAGTGTTTTACCATCCTTATTCTAAGAAATTTATTTCTTACGCCTACCTTCTTTCAGTCTAATCTGACTTCCTTTAGCTGAAAACCGCTGCTCCTTGTTTTGCTTTAGCAAGCCCACTCAAAAGCTTTGTTCCCATCTTTTTTATTACCCCCCTTAAAGTATTGAAAGGCCTTAATAAGGTCTCCCTGGAGCCTAGTTTTCTTCAAGCTGAGCTCCAGCTCTCTCAGCCAGGGTCCAACCCTCTGGACCCATTCCAACAGGTCCCTGTCCTTCCTGTGCTGGGGTCCCCAGAGCTGCATGGAGATAGTCACAGGAGTGGAATAGAGGGGCAGAATCACCTCCTTTGACTTGCTGGCCATGGTTTTTTTTTATAAATTCAACTGAATGTGGTTACTCCATGAATTCCTGAAAACAGCAGTAGTATTTTTTCCCCCAAATGCAGCTGCTGGGAAGATGACAGAAATTGGGGTTTTTTCTTTCACTGTAGCTCTTGCCACAGATACCTGTATCTGTCACCTTGAAAGTGGTTAAATGCAACTCCATTTGTATGACTTCTCTGAGGATATCTCAGAAATATTAGCTAGGATAGAGGATTTTTTCACTTTTTATGGAGAATCATAAGCTGATGATGAGGTAGTTTATGAAAAAAGCATGCAGAGATGCTCAGTTGTGCACTTTTACTTGCAGAAATCACTCTATCGTGACTCCTGATGTTTTTCTGCAATTTCTGAGTCTTAAAGACATCTTACACTAATCAGGTGCTCTTGTGAGATCCTGATGCTTGCAAGAGGGAAAATACATCAACATATCATAAGGAGTAGAAAACAGGCAAAGACCATTTCAGATGTAGCTCCTCTTACCCATTATTGTATATTCATAAGTGGTGGATTCAGCTTTACATTAATGAATAATAGAAGAAGTCTGAGAGTGAAATATTTTGAAATATTTCCAGATTTGAATCAAATCTGCAAAAATGCCAGGTATATTCAATACTGCATTAAAATCATGGGTTTGTTATTATGCCCTGCTACCCAATAAATAGAACATACATTTATATAGCACATTGAGATATGGGGCTGGTAAGGAACTAGAAAACTTAAAATTTGCAGTTAGCCCAGCAGGATATTTTGTCTTCCATGATTTGTAGTGAGATTCAGCAATAAGTTCTGATTCCTTTTGGATATCACAGTAACATTTCTTCTGGGATAGGTGATTCAACCTAGGGCTGGGTCTTCCTGCAGAGGAAAGCTGTGAAATGCTCAGTCAAAGGTATAATATTTCTGCCACTGCTGGGACATGTTGAATGGAGTGAAAAATTAGAAGCTGCTGAAACAGCTGCCACCTGCTTTGTTCTGGAAGGTTTTGATGTAGTAAAATCTTCCTCTGCATCAGGTAGCCAGAGTTGGTGATCTTAATAGGCTCTCTAGTAATCCATCAGTGATATCAAATGGATTGAGGTGGATGTAAAGAAGAAACAGCTTTCTAAGTTACAAGGAACCACACCATATTTCTATTCAATAAGCACTGAATTGCATCCAAAAGAGATATGCTTTCCTAGCCTCATACTGGGTGAAAATAGTCCCTCTGTGGCATTCAAAAGCATAAATTTTAAATGCCTTACAAATATGATTAAGATATTATATAAAGGAAAATTTAAATCCTCTGGCCAAGATCAGTAATGGTGAATAATATTTTCAGTCCTGTTAAATCATCCATTTGCAAAACAATAAGATCAGTTGTGCAGCATTTGGCTTTTTCTTGAGATGGAGAGACATAAGGAGTTTCAACATATGCCTGGGTAACCAAACATAATGTCATTGCAAGAGGCTTGCACTAATGCAGTCTAACTGGGAGAGGAGCAGGACAGCATGAGGCATGATAAATCTTCACTGCTGTGACCCTCACCTCAAGCTGCTACTCCCTGACTTTCAGCAGTGCCTATCCAACACAGATGGAACCTCTGCCTGGCACTGAACCACATGTTGTGCTTTGCCATGAAACCCCGACCTGTCTGTGCCGATACAGTCATTTTCTTTCAGCTGGGGGACCCTAAACTTAGGAGTTACTGGAGAGGCAGGTGAAACAGTACCCAAACATCTTGCTGCAACAAAACTGTGAGTTGATGTCTGCTTCACATAAGGCATAAAAAGCAAAAAGCTTTCTGCCAGCCAAGCCAGAGTTGAATGTTGGCCCATCTGAAAGCATTATGTATTGGTGGGGGAGAGGGATGTACTTACACATGCTCACTTTACATATTTCAATTTTAAAAATATTACTGTAAATTCTTTCAGCAATTTCAACTATGTAAAAACCATAAATGGCTCAAGGTTACTAATGTTTCTGAGGTGAAAGAGAGTTCTGAGGCACTTGGCAGTGGGCTAAGCTTATCCTGAGAGTAATTCCTGCAGCATGGAGACAGTGTTAAACTGGTCTCAGACATTTTTGAAAAATATCACTCAAATGAGGGATTTGCTGAGGGTGGTGAGACACTAGCACAGGTTGCCAAGCATTGTTGTGGATACCCCATCCCTGAAGTGTTCAAGGCTGGGTTGGATGGGGCTCTGAGCAACCCGGTCTAGAGGAAGGTGTCCCTGCCCGTGGCAGTGGAGTTGGAACTAGATGATCTTTAAGGTCCCTTCCAACCCAAACTATTCTATGACTCTAAGATTCTAAGCCTTTAAAACATGTATTCTGACTGGCAGGTGTTGGACTGCAGCAGCCTATTCACATAATTCACATAATCCTACTTATGCTGGAACCAGCAAGAAAAATTGTGCTTAAAAAAAACCAAAAAAAAAACCCCAAAAAAAACCCAAAAAAAAAAAAAAAACCAAACCAAAAAAAAACCACCACAACAAAATGCACTGCTCAATGACAACAGGATTAGGTAGTTGTTAGCAAAAATTAAAATACCCCAGAGTTGGGAGAAACTAGCATTTCTGCTGCTGCTAAAGACTGTGTACTGAACCAATATGAACCAATTCTCTAGGGACAATTTTATGTGTTTTTTATTTACAGCAAAGTTTTGTGTAAAACAGAGAAACAAGCTGAGTAGCAATCCCAGGTCAACTGCTGTTGTTTTTACACAGGCAAAATATATATTTAATTGCTTGTGCCAAGAAGTGTTTGCATACTGTAATTGGAATATCTTGCTGCAAAACAGCTTTCAATCTATATAAATATTTTAAACTACAGTCATCAGACCTCTAGCTGGTGTAAATTGTCAGAACCTCTTTGAATTCAAAGTAGCTGTGGCAATTTTTAGCAGCAGTGGGTCTCCCATTAATTGGAACTCCTGCTGATCTTCAAGGTGTCAGTTTGGCTCATATTTGTTTACAAAGCTCAGCTCTAGGAACTAAACATGTACTATACTTAGGCTATACATAGAAGCTGTAAATACTCACTGCCCCTGGAAATTAACTGTCTTATTTGGATGGCTAAATGAAGAGTGCTATACTTATATTAATTAGCCACAATTGAAAAGTATCTGAGCACTGCTGTAAATTTCCCATATCTAAATAGATAGGAATAAACATTCTTGTAAAATTACTTTATTCTTATTGTTTGACTAATATTTTGATATATTTTTCTGTAAAAGGTGTTTCAAGTGCAGTTGGACAGGAGATTTTAAAATAATGTTTTTAAAAGGCTTCAGCTTCTAATGAAGCACAGAAACTGCTCAGAGCTTTTTTGCAGCACTTTGGCTTTCTACAGACCAGTCAGTTCTTCAGGGCAGGGGTATGTGAATTTTGCAAGATGGAATTCAGGAGGCGTTCACTGTTCCAGTGAGTCCTGAGCTGGACCTGAGCTTTCTGCTGAGATGGCTGATCATGTCCTTTCTTTGATAAGCATGAACATAAAAATGGATGAGCTTAGTAGAAAAACCTGAGAGACCCACTGGAGAAGAGCTAATATATATGAAGATTCACAACATGAATACTAGCAGCTCTTTATTTATTATAAATGCTGGCCAAATTCTGACAGCAAGTGCCAAGGACTCTATTTTGTTTGAAGTAACGTGAAAATGTTTTGATGACTCCTGTGCTTCAGTATTTGAATACAGTTTTTTTCATACAAGTAACATGACAGTATGCAAACCTTTATCAATCACAGTAAAAAAATTTCCCGTGTAAGATCTTAAATTGGTTTAAGAGGACATGCTTTTAAAGCAGGCCTTTTGTCTTTAAAGTTTAGATCATTTTTCTTGTAAAAATGTTCATGCATTAGCTCTTCTTTTTAATATTTATGTTATTGATCTTTCAAGCCTTCTGAGTACACAGTGATGTAAGCCTTGGCTGCATCTTCCTCATTAACAGAGTGCTTGTTTCATTCCTAATTTATTAAACATATTCAGCAGTGCCATGCAGCTTTACACTTAATTTCTCTTGATGAATTGTCAAACACCCTTAAACCGCACTACATTTGTGTCATATTACAATCTGCCATCAGTGCTTTTCAAAACATGGGTAAAATAAACAGCTCAAAAGATGTGCAGGTCTTAATTTTTTTGCTTGGTAAGGTTGCATTTTAATTTTTCCTGTTAAAAATTATTTGAATGGATTATATACATAAGCTATAAAAATGTGCCCACTTGTGTTTCGCTAAGCACATTTAAGAAAGATCCTTAGCTGCATGCAGGAAGAGCTAGGCTGGGGGGTGAGGAGAGGCTCCTGGCAGCTGTGGCCTCCTCTTCCCAAGCCACCTGGGCTGGATACAGATTAGATCACGAGAGAATAACTGCAATTCACATCACTGAAATAAGGTCACTGCCCTTGGCTTCACTGAGCACCCTCTCTGCCTTGTCCTGCAGGAGAAAGCCCTCCAGCCTGCTCCAGGAGTGCCCAGGGGCAGGTCTGCATGATGGCTGCACCAGCAGGTAGCTGCAGGGAAAGACATCCAAAGTGCAGGGAAGAAAATGAGCTTGGGACACATCATCACTTGCCAACACTGGCTGTGATACTGCAGTCCCAGGAAAGCTTGTTCCTGTAGTGGTGATGCACCACCACATATGTGGTTTTACTTCCCATCTTTCTGATTCCCTCTTCTTTACAGGCACCCTCTTCTTTACAGTTACATAAGAGTATATGTGCAACACACTTATAGGGCAATGTGGTCATATATTTTATCCCAATAGAAAGGAAGCCTCTGTACTTTGCCAGTTGGTTCATACCTTGTATATGGCCCACCTATGGAGCTTTGTCCATATAACATTCAGTATTCCTTGTTGAACTTTGTTGTATGTTCAGAGAACCTGAGGTTAACCAGAGATGCCATCTCTTTGCACCATGTGACTTCTAAGTGACTGAGCAATTTCTGAGACTTTGAAATCCCTTGTGAGAATGATTTGTGAAAAGCCTTTTGGAGGGTTGGGGGTCTCTGCTCTGCTTTTGCCTCCTCAGCAGTAGTGGTGGCCCCAGCATTTCTGGGATGCTGGGCTGTACATTATGGCTGCAATTTAAACAAGGCTCTTTTCGTGTATGCAGGGTCTCATTAGTGAGTCACATTATTTTTCCACATCTAGCTCGTTCAATATTGAAAATGAACAACATCCCCAACTCTAGCAGTGAAACAACAGTGCCGCCGTCTG
This sequence comes from Vidua macroura, assembly GCF_024509145.1. Classification (NCBI taxonomy): domain Eukaryota; kingdom Metazoa; phylum Chordata; class Aves; order Passeriformes; family Viduidae; genus Vidua; species Vidua macroura. The sequence continues at coordinate 87,626,292 of NC_071572.1, forward strand.
TGATGATAACTGCAGAACTGTGCTAAGAATCTGCTCAGGATGCAAGGAAGTATTTTTGGTATCTGACACGCCAGTTACACAGAATTTATGAGACTAAGTTCAGGAAAGGGATTCAGGAAAATGTCAAAGCTGTTTAAATAGCTAAGACATTTAAGTTTTCCTGGCAAGGCTCTACTGGCTGCCTAAAATATTGTTATTAAATGCTTACAGCAGAGATCCTGCCTTGGTTGTAATGCATACTTAGGTACCTGTCTGTGCCTTTATGCCAGTATTCAGTATTTAGTATTCAAAAGCAGATATTCTGAGACCATAATTCATGGAGGCAGTCTCCATGAACCAGGCCAAGGCCTTGGAATTGCATTTGGGAATGATGCTGATTGGTGCCTGTTGGCTGTGGTGGTCCCTAGCCTGGACCTAACCTCATTTCCTTGTGGTGCAGGGACCTTTGTGTGTCTTTATTAGCTGTGGAAATGCCCCTCTTGTGGTTGAGCATGTACACGAGCTGGGTACCACAATGTAGTACACCATGGTGTTCAGGTGACTTGTTGCATGCCTCCCTCACTGCTTCTTATAGACTGAAGTCCAGCAGATGGGTCAACTGCAAACCATAGATGTGATCCAAACTCACTGGAAGTCAAAGCAAACCTCTCTGCTGGCTTCCCTGGGCTTTGGGCAAACACCCTGCTGCAATTCTTTTGGGTAACAAATGAGGTATCTGTTTGGAATCACTGATGTTATTTTGCAAGGGACTGGGTAGTCCCGTTGTCATCTGTCTGTAGAGTTTTATCTTTTGATAACTGTGTAAGATGTATCTACAGCACAGATGGGCTCTTCTAGAAAAAAAAAGAAGGGGTACTAATTAATATTTTAAACTGCTTACTGCTGTTTATTTATAGGGAGATGGACAGTGATTTTAAAAGAGTGAAAATGATTTAATCCTCATCACATCTTTCATACTGTAATTCTAAAGACTCGTTAAAAATAGCTGTGATCCATGCATTGAAATCACTGTCCATGTACCCAAGTACTTGTGAAGTGAGGTCAGCAGTTTTGTCTTAACTGTCTTGACTATTGCATGCAAAGACTCTGTTTTCTTCAGACTAATGGAAGAGGCAGGACTGTGCAGTGACACCAAGGATTAAAGGTCAAATATTAAAGGCCTTGCCTGCTTACTACTATTAAACCCTGACTCTTGCAAAGACATCAGTTCCTTTATAGAGGAATATATTGTTTGGACTAAGTGTGGCATTGCAGATGCAGTCCTACTTTTTAAGATGAAAGAAAAGTTTTTGCCATGGATACTCAGGTTTCCAAATGCCTTCCTCTGTGGCAGAACAAAGCACTGTCTAGGATGAGTATGGGTGATCTAGACCAGCTCTGAGATCTTGGTATATAATTTTCAATGCAGTCACCATTGCACGTTTTAGGCTCTTAGTTATAACCTACCTGGGAGGTACAGCAGTGTTGATCAAAGGTTCTCTGTGTTTTGCTGACCAGAGGGAAATTATTTATTTCCACATGTTGAGGTGGACCTGGATAACAAAGCAACAGAGAAAGCAGTGTGAAACTAACCTGGTTTTACATGGCCTACTAGACATGATGAGGACAATAATGTGTTACATTTATAAACAATACAGTTTAATTTCAGAGTGATGATTGCAGCTTAAATCCACATTTACTTCTTCATCCTTTTTATTTTCATTTCTCTATTGTGATGTGAAACTGTCTATGGATATGGCTAATAACCCAGCTAAATAACCCTCTCATGAATGGGTTTCATTTATTTATTTATTACTCTAGGATTACTATCAACCAGCTGCAGCTTCTCTAAATGACTGTGGGAATATTTTCCTTGATAATCTTTAATGCTTTGAAAGATAAACTTAAACATTTGGCAAGTGAGAAAGCTCTTTCCCTTCAACATGAAAATTAAACATGAAAATTTATGTTAGTTGTAAAAGACATCAACTAGTTGTTTTTAATTCATCTTGGAATATCCAAGTGAAAGGTGTAAGTAGACATTAACTTGAAAAAAAAGTTCTAAATTATCAAGTAACATCTTCACCCAAAATAAGATAAAGACTGAAAAGAAAAAACCTTTCTAAGAATTTTAGCATAAGGACTTTGTCTAATTTGGTGAGCTTTAATGTTCACACTTGAGAGACTACAGCTCAGAGGAAATACTTTGA